>NC_135237.1:505305534-505629534 GCF_051348905.1 Ranitomeya variabilis
TTTTGCTCTTTTAGTCGGATGCTTCTTTGGTTACTGAAATACAATTCTTGGCATTTCATAAGTTTTGAAACTTTTCTTGGCAAATGCATCAAATTTATGTAAAGTCTCAATTTTTCTAGTGTTGTCCCTTATTTTTCAAGACTTCTACCCTTCGCCCTGACAGATGGATATCAGCTTATGGACCAAATCCAGTCTGATCAAAGCTAGAGATGAGCGAGCGTGCCTGGATAAGGTGTTATCTGAGCATGCTTGTGTCCTAATAGAGTATGTTCGGCGTGCTCGAAAAAATGCTCGAGTCCCTGCAGCTGCATGTCTCGCGGCTGTTTGACAGACGCAACACATGCAGGGATTACCAGTTTGTTAGGTCCCACAAATTCTCAATAGGGTTTAGGTCCAGATGAGGAAGGGGCCGTGTCATTATTCTTTCATCTTTAAGGTCTTTACTAGCAGCCGAGCAGTGGAGACTTTGATGCTGTGATGGAGCCCTGTCCTGGCTAATAAAAAATGTCTTCTAAAACTAGCAATAGGTTTGGGAGTTTATTTTAAGTCCATCTTCAAACCGAAAAGGTCCAACTAGCTCATCTTTAATAATACCAGCCCAAAGCAGTTCCCCACCTCCACCATGCTGGTGGCTGAGTGGAAGTGGAGGTCTGTGCCGATACTGATTCAGTCACAGGCCCATCCGTCTGGTCCATCAAGAGTCACTCTCATCTCATCAGTCCATAAAAACTTTGAAAAATCTGCCTTCAGATATTTCTTGGCTATTATGCGCTACGCGGAAAGATCCAGTAAGACCGGCACCAAGCCAGCAAAGACGCAGCCTCAGACGCCCAGCTAGACTTGCCCTTGAGGGCCGGGAATACCCTTCACCCAGCTGCCAGAGATGGAATGGGGACTGACGCAGAGCCCTTCCCAAGCCCACTGTTGCCTGGCAGCTGGTGTCCGGTGACGCGGCCGGTGCCTAGTCGAGAACCAGGTGGGTACCTCTGCAAGAACCCCTGGGAGTGTAGCACAAAGAGACCGGGGGAAGAACCCTAAGGAAAACCATGAAATGATAGCTACCAGTATTGCCAGAACTCACCTCCAAAGCACATAAGAACTGCAATAAGCAGCAAAGGCCTGAGCAGGGAGCAGAGTTAAATAGCCCACCTGATACCTCCCAATCATCCCAGGATAATCACTCCCTACTAATTGTACAGCAGAATGGACACAATCCCACCACTGCCTAGTACTAGACATTGCCTGGCAAGCGGGGAACACAGCGTCCCATGTTCCCCTTGCAATAAAATCCGTGGGCGATATGGTGTCACGCATCCCCACACATCCAAATACTCCAGAACACAACACTCCAAGAAATTGGAACAGTTTCCCTGCGAGCGTGGTCCCTTCACCACCAGGGTCAGGACAATGGAGGCGCTTGCGACTGGAGCAGTGTTGCACGGGACCCAAACCAGGTGGGTGCACAGAACCACAATTCCTAACATCGGCCCAGTCTTGACATTTCACCTTCTGTGTCTTGTTCAGTGGTGGTCAGGTTTCAGTCTTCCTTACTTTGGCCATGTCTCTGAGCGCTGAACACCTTGTACTTCTGGGCCTCCAGCGAGGCTGAGGTTCTGGAATATGACAGCACTGGAGGATAATGGCTTCAGATTTTGATTCTTCAGTTACTGTGCGTCGTTTTTTCTTGTTTTCTTCGAGTTTTTTGTGGCCTTGTTGACTATTTGCAACAAAACTTTTGAATGTCCTGTGATCGCGCCCCAATATTTTAGCAATTCAAGAGTGATGTATCCCCCCTGTAAGACTTTTTGGAGTCCGTTAAATCTCGTTTTTGGCCCATTTGGCCAAAGAATAACAAGCTGTCTCATAATTCTGCACGCCTTGATAAATGGCATTGTTTCCTTAGGCCTCATCCTCCTCATTACACAAATGCACATCACCTGATCTGCTTCCACCAATAAGCATTCATGGTTATACAGCGCAGAGTGGGAAAATCTGCATAAAAATAATGATGTGGGCAAATTACCCACTGCCTAATAGTTCTGTATACAGTGTATGATGCAATGCCACAATATTACCGTATATTGATAAATCACATTTCTCCTATGAGCTCAGCCTGTGGCTGGGCTTCATGAGAGGACAAACATGGCAATTACAGGGGGCTTTCATTAGGCCGCTGGCTGCCATGGTAATTAATCAGTTCTGGCCAAACCACAGGCAGTATGAATCAGAGCATTGCTGCACAATTGCAGACAGTTTATTTCTTCCTAAACATTCCAGCATTTCATAAAAAATTAAGTTAATCAGTAAAGGGGTCCACAGCTGACAACAGGACTAATCTGGCGCCATCTTCACCCAGCTCCTCCCTGTATCACTCTAGATGATTGGCAGGTCTCTCGCTATGGAAGAGACCTGTCAATCACTTCTAGTGGCACTGGGAAAGGTCATCCAGGGGTGTTGATGGATTAGTCTTGTCTCCGCCTATGGTCCCTGGATCTTTAAACTAATTTTCGCTGAAACTCTGCAGTGTTTCAGAGAGAAACATACCTGACTGCAATTGTGCAACCAGGCTCTGATTCATGCTGCCCGTGGTTTGGTGAGCATGAGTCAAATGACAGGTTGCCCTTTCTCAGGATTGCTGGGAGATCAGACCCCCGGAGGATAGTAATTATTACTTTTCTGCAGGCGGCCACTATAGGAGAACTGTGGTATTACATTAATATGGTATTCAAATGAATGTGTGACCATGTCCTTAGTTTTGGGTCCTCTTGCAAATAGAGAAAGCATTCCCTATAATGACATTAAGATTTCCTAATAAAACATATTAAGATTATTTCATCACTTGATCCTCTTCTAAAGAACCTTTTCTAATTGAAAAACACATTAAATAGTAATTTCCTATTATAAGTTGCATATGTGTTTACACTGAGCTTGGAGACCAGGTGGATTATTTAAAGCTTGGATGATTTATTCATCTGAATCCAGGTGCTTTCCAGCCGCGATCACACAATTTCATATAATTTCCATTAAATTATTTTATTATACCATTTTCATAATATGATAAATTCCTACAGTCAACTTTGTTGATTGCATATTTGAAGTAAAATGTACAAATGTATGCATATTTTATGTGTAAGATTGCTGATCCAGTATTACAATATTTGGCTTTTCTTCTCTATATGTTAGTAGTGACTGGCACTGACTAATAACCCCTGGTTCTTCTTGTTACATTATGCCTCCCCAAGTCTTAAGGTACATTTGCCGCATCAATTGCTACACTTAGGTGGCCACTTATGGGGAACTATGAGAGTGTTACACTGTGTATAGGGGTTATATGGGACATCAAGCCATACATAGGGGTGAAATGGGGCATCAAACTGTGCACAGGGAATTATGGGGTCCCATACTGTTTATAGAGGGTTAAGAACCATTATACTGTGTGTAGAGGGGCTATGGGGGTTTTATACTGTGTGTAATGGTTCTATGATCCATAAACCTATTTATAGAGGTGCTATTGGGCATCATAGTATGTATATGGAGCTATGGAGACAACATACTGTTTATATGAGGCATTATACTGTGTGCGGGGGGGTCTATGGGGCATCATACTGTATGTAGAGGTGCTATGGGGTCTAATACTGTGTATAAGTGGTTGTTGTGGAAATCATACTGTGTAAGGGACAATGTACTGTTGAAACCATCATATTGTGTATGAGGCAGAGTATCTGGGGGAAGCAGCCAGGGCAGCCAGCAGGGGGCGCAGTCGGGACACCTATTGCAGCAGTACGAAGTATCTTCCAAGGCAGCTGCATTCTGCCGCCGCCCGGACTGGGAGTCGGCAGGTCTCTGAACCAGCTGTCAAGCTGACAGAGAAGCCGCAGCGTGCACCGATTCCCAGTGAACAATTGTATTTGTGTCTTTTAGAATCGAGTACAGCTCTGACTGCCGGGTCGGAGCGATGTCAGCAGCGTGACCAGGTTATGTGATCATGCTGCTGACATCACTCGTCGGTGCGGAGAGCATTGGTGGTAAGTGCTCCACATAGTTGGTTGCATTCACTGCTTGAGGGGAGTATTTACTGTGTGGAGGGCAGGGCCGGACTGGCCATCGGGCAGTTCTGGCAAATGCCAGAAGGGCCGGTGGCAGTAGTGGGCCGCTCGAGTGTGCCGCTGTCGGCACACTCTCCCCGCTGTCGGCGCACTCCCGGCCCCGCATTCAACTATACCGGCGTCATAGACGCCGGTACAGTTGAATGCAATGATGGAGGAGAGAGCGTCTGCTGACGCCCCCTCTCCCATCATTCCCCACTCTGCCTGCCGCTGACACTGCGGGTGCGCGATGACGTCATATCATCGCGCACCTGCTGTGTGACCGGGCGGGCAGACTGCGACTGCTGAGACCAGAGCCAGAGCAGCGCGGGGCAGGAGGAAAGGTGAGTAGAGTGGTTTTTTTAATTTTTTTTTTATCAATGAGTGATGAGTCTGACTGGATTGTGGAGCTATGGGGGGGGGGCCTCTGCTGCATTCCATACTATGGGGCTGGCTGCATTCCATTCTATGGGCCTCTGCTGCATTCCATACTATGGGGCTGGCTGCATTCCATTCTATGGGCCTCTGCTGCATTCCATACTATGGGGCTGGCTGCATTCCATTCTATGGGCCTCTGCTGCATTCCATACTATGGGGCTGGCTGCATTCCATTCTATGGGCCTCTGCTGCATTCCATACTATGGGGCTGGCTGCATTCCATTCTATGGGCCTCTGCTGCATTATATTCTATGGGGCTGGCTGCATTCCATTCTATGGGCCTCTGCTGCATTATATTCTATGGGGCTGGCTGCATTCCATTCTATGGGCCTCTGCTGCATTATATTCTATGGGGCTGTGCTGCATTATATTCTATGGGGCTGTGCTGCATTCCGTTCTATGGGCCTGTGCTGCATTATATTCTATGGGCCTGTGCTGCATTATATTCTATGGGGCTGTGCTGCATTCCATTCTATGGGCCTGTGCTGCATTATATTGTATGGGGGCTGTGCTGCATTACATTCTATGGGGCTGTGCTGCATTACATTCTATGGGGCTGTGCTGCATTATATTGTATGGTGGCTGGCTGCATTACATTCTATGGTGGCTGGCTGCATTACATTCTATGGGGGCTGTGCTGCATTATATTCTATGGGGGCTGTGCTGCATTACATTCTATGGGGGCTGGCTGTATTACATTCTATGGGGGCTGGCCGTATTACATTCTATGGGGCTGTGCTGCATTACATTCTATGGGGGCTGTGCTGCATTACATTCTATGGGGGCTGTGCTGCATTACATTCTATGGGGGCTGTGCTGCATTACATTCTATGGGGGCTGTGCAGCATTACATTCTATGGGGCTGTGCTGTATTATAGTCTATGGGGGCTGGCTGTATTACATTCTATGGGGGCTGGCTGCATTACATTCTATGGGGGCTGAGCTGTAATGCTGGATACAGCTGTAATTATATGTTATATAGTCGTGTTACACTCCCCTCACTTCTTGTAGCCTACAAGTGTACAAAGATATTATACAGTCACCATGCGACAAGTGGGCCTGTGTGACTTCAAATGCCAGGGCTGAATTTTAGTCCCAGTCCGGCCCTGGTGGAGGGTGTATGGGTGTATTTACTGTGTGTGGGAGGTATTTACTGTTTGTGTGGGGCATTTACTGTGTGTGGGAGATATTTACTGTTTGTGAGGTTATTTACTGTGTATGGGGGGTATTTACTGTGTGTAGGGGAGATTTACTGTGACAGGGCTGGGGGAGATTTACTGTGATGGGGGTATTTAATGTAATGGAGCTGGGGGAGATTTAGTGTAATTGAGGGATGATTTGAGGACACAAGTTTAGGGAGCAAACGAAGGGACAGGTGCAGACACCATATGGGGAGCGGGAGAAATTTGAACACACAATATGAGGAGGAAGGGGTGAGATGAGAGGCATATATGGTGGGGATGGAGGCAGACACAGTATGGAGAGTGGTGGCATGGGTGCAGACACATTATGAGGAATGAAGTGAAAATGTATGCAGTCACAGTATGGGTAGCAAAGGCAATGGGATGGATGTGGACACAGTATGTGGAGTCGGAAGGGATGTGTGAGGAGGCAGTATGGAAAGTCAAAGGGTAAATATATGAGGAGGGAGTGAGACATGTTAGGAGACTTTTGAGGTGAATAGTGCGAGGAGATAGTATAGGGGAAGAAAAGTGTGAGTGGGTACAGTATAGAGACTGGGTTGTGTGGGGGCAGGGGCGGATTATAAGAGGGTCAATATGGGCGGTAGCCCAGGGCCCAGTGGTGTGGGGGGGGCCCTGGGCTACCGCACAGATTGAGCGCCCGAGTACTGTGAATGCCCGCCGCCGCCGGCATTTATGTGCCCCCGGACCCGGTGGGCAGAGAGAGGGGGCCGGCATCGGGCCCCTTCTCATCTGCTCACCAGGCCCCTTCCGGCGCTGCGGCGGTTAACAACAGCCGCCAGCCAATTGGAGGCTGGCAGCTGAAGTCGGCCGCAGCGCACACGTCGCCGGAGTCTGACGTCATTGTCAGTCGCCGGCGAGTGTGCGCTGCTGGAGGGAGCTGCTCACCGCTGGAGCGCTGGTAAGGTGAGGAGAACCCTTTTTTTTTTTTTTTTTTTGCGAACGGCAATGCTGGAGGCACTGGGGGCAATGCTGGAGGCACTGGGGGCAATGCTGGAGGCACTGGGGCAATGCTGGAGACACTGGGGCAGATTGCTGGACACTTGGGGGCAATGCTGGAGACACTGGGGGCAGATTGCTGGAGACACTGGGGGCAGATTGCTGGAGACACTGGGGCAATGCTGGAGACACTGGGGCACATTGCTGTAGACACTGGGGGCAATGCTGGAGACACTGGGGCAGATTGCTGCAGACACTGGGGGCAGATTGCTGGAGACACGGGGCAGATTGCTGGAGACACTGGGGCAGATTGCTGGAGACACTGGGGCAATGCTGGAGACACTGGGGCAGATTGCTGGAGACACTGGGGGCAGATTGCTGGAGACACTGGGGCAATGCTGGAGACACTGGGGCACATTGCTGGAGACACTGGGGGCAATGCTGGAGACACTGGGGCAGATTGCTGGAGACACTGGGGCAGATTGCTGGACACACTGGGGGCAATGCTGGATACTCTGGGGCAATGCTGGATACTCTGGGGCAATATGCTGGACATACTGGGGCATATTGTTGAACACACTGTCTGGGGGCAATGCTGGAGACCCTGGGGCAATGTGTGGAGACACTGGGGCAATGCTGGACACACTGTGGGCAATGCTGGACAATTGGACACACTGGGGCAGATTGCTGGACACACTGGTGGTAATATGCTAGACACACTGGGGCAGATTGCTGGACACACTGGGGGCAATGCTGGACACACTGGGGGTAATATGCTGGACACACTGGGGGTAATATGCTGGACACTCTGGGGCAGATTGCTGGACACACTGGGCGCATGACTGGAGGCATGGGCAGAATGTAGACACGCGGCATGATTGGAGACACGGGGCAGAATGAAAGACATGGGGCAGGATTGGATCATGGGGCAGGATGGATACGATGGAGACAGATGGGGCAGGATGGGGAGATCATATGGTGTAGAATGGATACTCATGAGTGCAGGATGGGAGAACATATGGCTGGAGCCAGGAATGAGACACACGGGGCCAGGGTGGGGAATATTATTATTACCATAGGGGCTAATTAAGGGATATTATTACTGCAGTGATGTATTTATTTTATTTATTGAGTACACTGTTTTAAATGGGAGGGGGGGCGGTCCTGTTACTGTGCAGAGTGACATTATATCGCCTTTTTTTCTCCATGTGGTGTAATGTAGAAGTTGTGAAAAATTAAGTAATGTGTTCTGCGAGCTCTAGATAACTGTGTTATTTCCTGCAGAAATGAGTCCTGGCTGGAAGAAATGATGGCGGTCTGTGCTGGATGAAAGATGGAGGACTTCACCCAGAGATGTCACTGGTGAGTCAGTGTTACCTATACACTGACACTATACACTGTATACTATATACAGAGGTCCTGTGTACAATGTCACCAGTGATCACTGTATTACCTATACATTATATACAGAGCTCCTGTGTATAATGTCACCAGTGATCTCTGTATTACCTCTACACAGACACTGCATACTAAGTACAGATCTCCTGTGAATACTGGCACTTATGGTGATAGTATTGTTTGTTTGTTTTTTTAATTACTAATCAGTATTGTAGTATTCAGTCACTATGTGGTGGTAATATTTGGTCTGGAAATGTTGTGGTATTTGTCCCTTGAATGTGCTATTTGGTTACCAAGTGGTGGTAATATGTGATCTGGTCATAGCGCGGTGGTATTTGTTCCTTGTATGTGATATTATTCGATCACTGTGGTTGTAATTTGTGGTCTGGTCACGGCGCGGTGGTATTTGTTCCTTGTATGTGATATTATTGGTCAAAATATACCTAAATTGTATTGCAGATTTCAACAAATATTTAATAGGTTACAGTAGAGTAGGGCCCAGCCATTTTTCCGGAATAATCTGGTTCGGGTATCACATGACCCCCGTCACATGACCCCCGTCACATGACCGGGGGGGGGCCACAGTGTCTGAACAGCCCGGGGCCCTGGCTACCCTTAATCCACCCCTGTGTGGGGGGGTAGCATGTGGGAACAGTGTAAGGGCACAGCCAAGAAGGGACATTATACCAAGGATGTGGGAGTGTGGTGAGGGGACATAATATAGAGACTGGGCCCTATAGGCCAGACCTAGTGTGAAGAAGGGGCCCAGTAAGGAAAGGACAGGATAGTGTGGGGATCATATTTTGTGCAGGAAATATAGTGAAAGAGAATTATTTATTCAGGGGCTCAGCGTAGGGCAGATCATTTTTTTCAGGAGCATTATAATGACACTGCTATCTTTAAGGGTATAGTCTCGGGATGTGCTGCATAGGACCAGAGAAGATGAAAGTCTGCAGAGACGAACTGTGGATGAGGAAACTCATCATGGAGTCTGGGCAAGATGAAGAAAAGAAAGAGAACCACTCCAGAGACAACATCATCTATCAGGTACCTGGATGTAAATGCTATTTGCGATACTGACTAATTCTCATGTTTTTATTTATGTTAGGAGCATTAAAGGGGTTGTACAAGTTTGTACTGAGTCTGTAGTCTTTCTATGTGACTGTAGACTTCTGAATTCTCAAAGTGCGAACCGCACACTGTCAGGATTCTTTCATGCTGGCGTTTTGCATACATACAGTCATGTATCGACTAGACATGTGTAGCCTCACTCAATTAAAATGAATTGAGCAAGGCCAGACACGTCTAGTTGGAATATGGCCAGAAGTATACAAATCGCATATGTCACGCATTTATCGCGGCAGAGAGGAGCCAGAATACCACAGTGTCTGAGTCCTCCTACTCCTGCACTGATTAGAAGCATTTCACCTTCTTATTAAAGGGTGTAAATTAAGAATATTAAAATACTTTTTTCTGGCTGTGTCTTTTTTTAACTCTTTCACTACTATAGGATGAGTAATGGATAGGTGTCTTATTGACGCCTCTCCATTATTAACCGGGCTTAATGTCACCTTACAATAGCAAGGTGACATTAACCCCTTATTAGCCCATATCCCACTGCTACAGGGGAGTGGGAAGGGATGGCTAAGTGCCGGAATTGGCTCATCTCACAGATGCGCCATTTCTGGGGTGGCTGGGGCTGGTATTTGTAGCCGAGGGGGCAAATATCCATGGCCCCTCTCTAGGCTATGAATATCAGCCCGCAGCTGTCTCCAAAGCCTTTCTGCCTATAAAATATAGGGGGACCCCACGTCATTTTTGGGGGGTCCCTCTTTTTTTTTAGCCAGAAAAGGCTACGCAGACAGCTGCGGGCTGATATTCATAGCCTGGGAAGGGGCCATTGGTATTACCCCCTTCCCAGCCCACAAATATTGGCCCCCCCGGCCCCCCCGGCTTTACCCCTCTGACGCAGAAAATTGCGTGGGAGCCACGCCATTTTTTTTCCTTTTTTTTTTTTAAGTTAAACATGTTCATTAACCCCTTCACCCCCAAGGGTGGTTTGCACGTTAATGACCAGGCCAATTTTTACAATTCTGACCACTGTCCCTTTATGAGGTTATAACTCTGGAACGTTTCAACGGATCTTGGCGATTCTGACACTGTTTTCTCGTGACATATTGTACTTCATGATAGTGGTAAAATTTCTTCGATATAACTTGCGTTTATTTGTTAAAAAAACGGATATTTGGCGAAAATTTTGAAAATTTTGCAATTTTCCAACTTTGAATTTTTATGCCCTTAAATCACAGACATATGTCACGCAAAATACTTAAAAAGTAACATTTCCCACATGTCTACTTTACATCAGCACAATTTTGGAACCAAATTTTTTTATATATGACAGAAAATACCCAAGTGTGACACCATTCTAAAAACTGCACCCCTCAAGGTGCTCAAAACCACATTCAAGAAATTTATTAACCCTTCAGGTGTTTCACAGGAATTTTTGGAATGTTTGAAAAAAAGTTAAATGTTCATTTTTATTTACACAAAATTTATTTCAGCTCCAATTTGTTTTATTTTACCAAGGGTAACAGGAGAAAATGGACCCCAAAAGTTGTTGTACAATTTGTCCTGAGTACGCTAATACCCCATATGTGGGGGTAAACCACTGTTTGGGCGCATGGCAGAGCTCGGAAGGAAAGGAGCGCCATTTGACTTTTCAATGCAAAATTGACTGGAATTGACATGGGACGCCATGTTGCGTTTGGAGAGCCCCTGATGTGCCTAAACATTGAAACCCCCCACAACTGACACCATTTTGGAAAGTAGACCCCCTAAGGAACTTATCTAGATGTGTGGTGAGCACTTTGACCCAACAAGTGCTTCACAGAAGTTTATAATGCAGAGCCGTAAAAATAAAAAATCATATTTTTTCACAAAAATGATCTTTTCGCCCCCATTTTTTTATTTTCCGAAGGGTAAGAGAAGAAATTAGACCACAAAAGTTGTTGTGCAATTTGTCCTGAGTACAACGATACCCCATATGTGGGTGTAAACCATTGTTTGGGCGCAGGGCAGAGCTCGGAAGAGAAGGAGCGCCATTTGACTTTTCAATGCAAAATTGACTGGAATTGAGATGGGACGCCATGTTGCGTTTGGAGAGCCCATGATGTGCCGAAACATTGAAACCCCTCACAAGTGACACCATTTTGGAAAGTAGACCCCTTAAGGAACTTATCTAGATGTGTGTTGAGCACTTTGACCCAACAAGTGCTTCACAGAAGTTTATAATGCAGAGCCGTAAAAATAAAAAATCATATTTGTTCACAAAAATGATTTTTTCGCCCCCATTTTTTTATTTTCCCAAGGGTAAGAAAAGAAATTAGACCACAAAAGTTGTTGTGCAATTTGTCCTGAGTACGACGATACCCCATATGTGGGGGTAAACCACTGTTTGGGCGCATAGCAGAGCTTGGAAAGGAAGGAGCGCTATTTTACTTTTCAATGCAAAATTGACTGGAATTAAGATGGGACGCCATGTTGCGTTTGGAGAGCCCCTGATGTGCCTAAACATTAAAACCCCCCACAAGTGACACCATTTTGGAAAGTAGACCCCCTAAGGAACTTATCTAGATGTGTTTTGAGAGCTTTGAACCCCCAAGTGTTTCACTACAGTTTATAACGCAGAGCCGTGAAAATAAAAATTCCTCTTTTTTTTCACAGAAATGATATTTTAGCCCCCAGCTTTGTATTTTTACAAGGGTAACATAATAAATTGGACCCCAAAAGTTGTTGTCCAATTTGTCCTGAGTACGCTGATGCCCCATATGTGGGGGGGAACCACTGTTTGGGCGCATGACAGAGCTCGGAAGGGAAGGAGCGCCATTTGGAATGCAGACTTAAATGGATTGGTCTGCAGGCGTCACGTTGCATTTGCAGAGCCCCTGATGTACCCAAACAGTAGAAACCCCCCACAAGTGACCCCAAATTGGAAATTAGACCCCCCAAGGAACTTATCTAGATGTGTTGTGAAAACTTTGAACCCCCAAGTGTTTCACTACAGTTTACAACGCAGAGCCGTGAAAATAAAAAATCCTTTTTTTCCCACAAAACTTATTTTTTAGCCCCCAGTTTTGTATTTTCCCAAGGGTAACAGGAGAAATTGGACCCCAAAAGATGTTGTCCAATTTGTCCTGAGTACGCCGATACCCCATATGTTGGGGTAAACCCCTGTTTGGGTACACGGGAGAGCTCTGAAGGGAAGGAGCACTGTTTTACTTTTTCAACGCAGAATTGTCTGGAATTGAGATCGGATGCCATGTCCCGTTTGGAGAGCCCCTGATGTGCCTAAACAGTGGAAACCCCCCAATTATAACTGAAACCCTAATCCAAACACACCCCTTACCCTAATCCAAACGGTAACCCTAACCACACCCCTAACCCTGACACACCCCTAACCCTAATCCCAACCGTAAATGTAATCCAAACCCTAGCCCTAACTTTAGCCCCAACCCTAAATGTAGCCTTAACCCTAGCCCTAACCCTAGCCCTAACCCTAGCAATAACCCTAACCCTAGCAATAACCCTAGCCCTAACCCTAGTAATAACCCTAGCCCTAACCCTAGCCCTAACCCTAGCAATAACCCTAGCCCTAACCCTAGCCCTAACCCTAACCCTAGCAATAACCCTAGCCCTAACCCTAGCCTTAACCCTAACCCTAGCCCTAACCCTAGCCCTAACCCTAACCCTAGCCCTAACCCTAACCCTAATGGGAAAATGGAAATAAATACATTTTTTTTATTTTTTTATTTTTCCCTAACTAAGAGGGTGATGAAGGGGGGTTTGATTTACTTTTACAGCGGGTTATTTAGCGGATTTTTATGATTGGCAGCCGTCACACACTGAAAGACGCTTTTTATTGCAAAAAATATTTTTTGCGTTACCACATTTTGAAAGCTATAATTTTTCCATATTTGAGTCCACAAAGTCATGTGAGGTCTTGTTTTTTGCGGGACGAGTTGACGTCTTTATTGGTAACATTTTCGGGCACATGACATTTTTTGATCGCTTTTTATTCCGATTTTTGTGAGGCAGAATGATCAAAAACCAGCTATTCATGAATTTCTTTTGGGGGAGGCGTTTATACCGTACCGCGTTTGGTAAAATTGATAAAGCAGTTTTATTCTTTGGGTCAGTACGATTACAGCGATACCTCATTTATATCATTTTTTAATGTTTTGGCGCTTTTATACGATAAAAGCTATTTTATAGAAAAAATAATTATTTTGGTATCGCTTTATTCTCAGGACTATAACTTTTTTATTTTTTTGCTGATGATGCTGTATGGTGGCTCGTTTTTTGCGGGACAAGATGACGTTTTCAGCGGCACCATGGTTATTTATATCTGTCCTTTTGATCGCGTGTTATTCCACTTTTTGTTCGGCGGTATGGTAATAAAGCGTTGTTTTTTGCCTCGTTTTTTTTTCCTCACGGTGTTTACTGAAGGGGTTAACTAGTGGGACAGTTTTATAGGTTGGGTCGTTACGGACGCGGCGATACTAAATATGTGTACTTTTATTATTTTGTTTTTTTTATTTAGCTAAAGAAATGTATTTATGGGAATAATATTTTTTTTTTTTCTTTATTTAGGAATTTATTTTTTATTTATTTTTTTACACATGTCGAAAAAAAAATTTTTAACTTTTTTACTTTGTCCCAGGGGGGGACATTACAGATCGGTGATCTGACAGTGTGCACAGCACTCTGTCAGATCGACGATCTGCTGTGCAGGGCTGCAGGCTTACCAGCGCCTGCTCTGAGCAGGCACTCGGTAAGCCACCTCCCTCCCTGCAGGACCCGGATGCTGCGGCCATCTTGGATCCGGGACCTGCGGCGAGGAGGGAGGTAGGAGACCCTCGGAGCAACGCGATCACATCGCGTTGCTGCGGGGGTCTCAGGGAAGCCCGCAGGGAGCCCCCTCCCTGCGCGATGCTTCCCTATACCGCCGGTACACCGCGATCATGTTTGATCGCGGTGTGCCGGGGGTTAATGTGCCGGGGGCGGTCCGTGACCGCTCCTGGCACATAGTGCCAGATGTCAGCTGCGATATGCAGCTGACACCCGGCCGCGATCGGCCGCGCTCCCCCCGTGAGCGCGGCCGATCGCGTATGACGTACTATCCCGTCGGTGGTCATACGGGCCCACCCCACCTCGACGGGATAGTACGTCAGATGTCAGAAAGGGGTTAATCAACATCGGCCTTGCTATTATATATCTATGGATAAATCTATATATCTATAGATGGATATCTATGAATATATCTATAAATATATCTATAGATATAACTATGGATATATCTATCTATAGATATATTTATAGATAGATAGTTATATCTATAGATACATAGATATATCTATCCATATATCTATCTGGCTTCTTTCACACATCAGGTTTTTGCCATCAGGCACAATCCGGCGAGTTTTGAAAAAAAAAGGATCTTTTTTTCCGCCGGATCTGTTTTTTTCTCATAGAGTTGTATTAGCGCCGGATTGCAAGTGCCAAATTTTGGAAATCGCATACAACTGTGGGACAGGGTGATGAAAATGCATGAACCTCAAAAGAAAATTCAGTTGAACTACAAGCAAAGATTTCACATATTGCACTTCAAAAGCAACAAATGTGAATATCTCTGCAATGGAGCGACGTCGAGCAAGCCGGAAAAAAGCGGCAGAAGCAGGGGAGCTCAGAGATTTTTACAAGGTATGTAACTTAATTTTTGTGAGCAAGCGACAAGTCTCCTTAACCCCTTAATCCCATCGGATGTACTATCCTGTCAAGGTGACCTGGGACTTAATTCCTAGTGATGGGATAGTACGTTCAGCGCGATCATCTGCGCTCACGAGGAGATCGCGGCCGGGTGTCAGCTATCGCAGCTGACATACGGCACTATGTGCCAGGAGCAATCACGGACTGCCCCCCGGCACATTAAACCCCGGCACACTGCGATCAAACATGATCGCAGTGTTCCGGCGGAATAGGGAAGCATCGCGCAGGGAGGGGGCTCCCTGCGTGCTTCCCTGAGACCCTCGGAGCAACGTGATCGGGTCTCCTACCTTCTTTTACCTGCAGGCCCAGATCCAAAATGGCTGCGGGACTGCATCCGGGTCCTGCAGGGAGGTGGCTTACCAAGCGCCTGCTCAGAGCAGCGCTGGTAAGCCTGCAGCCCTGCATGTCAGATCGCTGATCTGACACAGTGCTGTGCAAAGTGTCAGATCAGCGATCTGACGTTATAACATGATGCCCCCCCTGGGGTAATGTTATAAAGTAAAAAAAATATATTTAGTTGTGTGAGAAAAAAAAATTCCTAAATAAAGAAAAAAATATATATATTATTCCCATAAATACATTTCTTTATCTAAATAAAAAAACAAACAATAAAAGTACACATATTTATTATTGCCGTGTCCGTAACGACCTGACCTATAAAACTGTCCCACTAGTTAACCCCTTCAGTGAACACCGTTAACAAAAAAAAGAGGCAAAAAACGCTTTATTATCATACTGCTGAATAGTGTTGAGCGATACCGTCCGATACTTGAAAGTATCGGTATCGGAAAGTATCGGCCGATACCGGCAAAGTATCGGATCTAATCCGATACCGATACCCGATACCAATACAAGTCAATGGGACTCAAGTATCGGACGGTATCCCTGATGGTTCCCAGGGTCTGAAGGAGAGGAAACTCTCCTTCAGGCCCTGGGATCCATATTAATGTGTAAAAGAAAGAATTAAAATAAAAAATATTGCTATACTCACCTCTCCGACGCAGCCTGGACCTCACCGAGGGAACCGGCAGCGTTTTTTGCTTAAAATGCGCGCGTTTACTTCCTTCCGTGACGTCACGGCTTGTGATTGGTCACGTGCCGCCCATGTGGCCGCGACGCGACCAATCACAGCAAGCCGTGACGTAAATTTCAGGTCCTCAATGCCTAATTCTAGGCATTCAGGATTTTAAAATTACGTTCCGGCTTGTGATTGGTCGCATCGCGGTCACATGGGCGACGCGACCAATCACAAGCCGTGACGTCACGGGAGGCAGGAAACGCGCGCATTTTAAAATTACGTCACGGCTTGTGATTGGTTGCGTGCCGCTCATGTGACCGCGACGCAACCAATCACAGCAAGCCGTGACGTAATTTTCAGGTCCTGAATGCAGAATTAGGCATACAGGACCTGAAATTACGTCACGGCTTGCTGTGATTGGTCGCGAAACAGGAAAACTATCTTGCCTTAGAGAAAATTCCCAAAGGAAAGACAGCCCCCCACAAATATTGACTGTGAGAGGAGAGGGAAATTACAAATGCAGACTGAAAACAGAATTTAGCAAAGGAGGCCACGCTACCTAGAAAGAAAAGACAGGACAGAGTACTGTGCGGTCAGTATTAAAATACTACAAAAATCCACCACAGAGAATACAAAAATCTCCACACCTAACTAAAGGCATGGAGGGTAACTCTGCGACTCCAGAGCTTCCAGCTTGGCTGAATAAATCCTTACACAGACAAAGCTGGACAAGAAAAAACATAGCAATTCACTGAACTATAAAGTCCACCGCATGTGGACTGCAAAAACAAAGCCAGGACTTATCTTTGATGATTTGGACAATCCAGCAGGAGAAACCAAGCAGAGATGTGAATCCCCCAGAAAACAATGGGTAACTGGCACTCACTAAAGGGTGAAGCCAGACTAAATAGCCCCGTCCAAAGTGGAAGCACCTGATGACTGCTGTGAAGGACAAACAGCAGCACTACCACTTATAACCACCGGAGGGAGCCCAAGAGCAGAACCCACAACAGAATTCACAACAGTACCCCCCCCTTGAGGAAGGGTCACCGAACCCTCACCAGAGCCCCCAGGCCGATCCGGACGAGCCAAATGGAAGGCACGAACCAAATCGTCAGCATGAACATCGGAGGCAACAACCCAAGAATTATCCTCCTGGCCATAACCCTTCCACTTGACAAGATACTGAAGCCTCCGTCTTGAAAAATGAGAATCCAAGATCTTCTCCACAACATACTCCAACTCCCCATCAATCAACACCGGGGCAGGAGGATCAAGAGAGGGAACCTGTTGTGAACTCTGTTTTTGGGCTCCCTCTTGTGGTCACAAGTGGTACTGTGTGAGTGCTATCTTTGGGCTCCCTCTGGTGGCTCTTTTTGTCATTCTGCAGGTCTGTGGCTGGGATCAGCTGTCTCGTTATCTGCTAGTTGGTTTCCTATTTAGCTCACCTGGACTTTCAGTTGTTGCCTGCTGTCGATGTATTCAGTGCTATTTTGATCTCTCCTGACTACCTTCGTTATCAGTCTCTCCAAGAGAAGCTAAGTTTCTGTTTGTTCATTTTTTGATCATCAGTGTTCAATATGTTTCTTGGTTTATTATCTGTCCTTGTCCAGCTTGCTAATATGTGATTTCCTTGCTTGCTGGTAGCTCTAGAGGGCTGAGTTTCTCCCCTCACACCGTTAGTTGGTGTGGGGGTTCTTGAATTCTCAGCGTGGATATTTTGTATAGGGTTTTCTACTGACCGCACATTTTCCTATCTGTCTTCTGCTATCTAGTACTAGCGGGCCTCATTTGCTGAATCTGTTTTCATTTCTACGTTTGTATTTTCCCCTTACCTCACCGTTATTATTTGTTGGGGGCTTTCTATATCTTTGGGGTTATTTCTCTGAGGCAAGTGAGGTCTTACTTTCTATCTCTAGGGGTAGCTAGTTTCTCAGGCTGCGTCGTGACGTCTAGGAATTCAGGCACGTTCACCGGCTACCTTTAGTGTGTTTGGTTAGGATCAGGATTGCGGTCAGTCCAGTTACCACCTCCCTAAAGCTCGTTCTATGTTCAGTTACTTAGCTCGTCAGTTCTGTGATCCTCAGCCACTAAGGATCATAACAGTACAGCAGGCCAAAGAGTGTTTAATGCATCGCAGAAGTGGGATAAGAGAAGTCCTGAGTGCAATTTTTTTTTTTCTCCCTTTGCTGCAGTCTGTCCAGCTTCTCTCATCCCCTTAATCTCTGGGTGGCTTTGAGTTCAGCTGCAGACATGGATATTCAGAGTCTGACTTCTAGTGTGGATCATCTTGCTACAAGGGTGCAAAGCATTCAGGATTTTGTTGTTCACAGTCCTATGTCAGAGCCAAAAATACCTATTCCTGAGTTGTTTTCTGGAGATAGATCTAGGTTTCTGAATTTTAAGAATAATTGTAAATTATTTCTTTCCTTGAGACCTCGTTCCTCTGGTGATTCCGCTCAGCAAGTTAAAATTGTTATCTCCTTGTTACGTGGCGACCCTCAAGATTGGGCTATCTCCCTGGCGCCAGGAGATCCTGCATTGCTGAATGTGGATGAATTTTTTCTGGCGCTTGGACTGCTTTATGAGGAACCTAATCTTGAGAACCAGGCAGAAAAGGCTTTGCTGGCCCTATCTTAGGGACAGGATGAAGCAGAGGTGTATTGTCAAAAATTTAGGAAATGGTCAGTGCTTACTCAATGGAATGAGTGTGCCCTGGCTGCAAATTTCAGAGAAGGTATTTCTGAAGCCATTAAGAATGTTATGGTGGGGTTCCCCACGCCTGCAAGTCTGAATGACTCAATGGCTTTGGCCATTCAGATTGATCGGCGTTTGCGGGAGCGCAAATCTGCGCACCATCTGGCGGTGTTTTCTGAACAGAGACCTGAGTCTATGCAATGTGACAGAATTCTGACCAGAATTGAGCAGCAAAGTCATAGACGTCAAAATGGGTTGTGCTTTTACTGTGGTGATTCTACTCATGTTATCTCAGCATGCTCTAAGCGCTTAAAAAAAATCGCTAAATCTGTCACCGTTGGTACTATACAGCCTAAATTCATTTTGTCTGTTACTTTAATTTGTTATTTGTCATCCTACTCGGTTATGGCTTTTGTGGATTCAGGTGCTGCCCTGAATCTGATGGATTTGTCGTTTGCCAGGCGCTGTGGTTTGGTCCTGGAGCCTTTAAAATTCCCTATTCCACTGAGGGGAATTGATGCTACACCATTGGCTGAGAATAAGCCTCAGTATTGGACTCAAGTGACCATGTGCATGACTCCTGTGCATCAGGAGGTGATTCGCTTTCTTGTGCTGCATAATTTGCATGATGTTGTCGTTTTGGGTCTGCCATGGTTGCAGGCCCATAATCCAGTTCTGGATTGGAAAGCTATGTCTGTGTCAAGTTGGGGTTGCCAGGGGATTCATGGCGATGCTCCTTTGGTGTCAATTGCTTCTTCCACTCCTTCTGAGGTCCCTGAGTTTTTGTCGGACTACCAGGATGTATTTGATGAGCCCAGATCCGGTGCCCTGCCTCCTCATAGGGATTGTGATTGTGCTATAAATTTGATTCCTGGTAGTAAGTTCCCTAAGGGACGACTTTTTAATTTGTCTGTACCAGAACATGCCGCTATGCGGAGTTATATAAAGGAGTCTTTGGAGAAGGGACATATTCGGCCGTCCTCATCCCCTCTTGGTGCAGGATTCTTTTTTGTGGCCAAGAAGGATGGTTCTCTGAGACCTTGTATAGATTATCGTCTTCTAAATAAAATCACGGTCAAATTTCAGTATCCTTTGCCATTATTGTCTGATCTGTTTGCTCGGATTAAGGGGTCCAGTTGGTTCACCAAGATAGATCTTCGTGGTGCGTATAACCTTGTGCGTATTAAGCAGGGGGATGAATGGAAAACAGCATTTAATACGCCCGAAGGCCATTTTGAGTACTTGGTGATGCCTTTTGGACTCTCTAATGCTCCTTCTGTGTTTCAGTCCTTCATGCATGACATCTTCCGAGAATATCTGGATAAATTTATGATTGTGTATCTGGATGACATTTTGGTCTTTTCTGAGGATTGGGAGTCCCATGTGAAGCAGGTCAGGATGGTATTTCAGGTCCTGCGTGCTAATGCCTTATTTGTGAAGGGCTCAAAATGTCTCTTCGGAGTACAGAAGGTTTCCTTTTTGGGTTTTATTTTTTCTCCTTCTACTATTGAGATGGACCCAGTCAAGGTCCAGGCTATTCATGACTGGACTCGGCCTACATCTGCTAAGAGTCTTCAGAAGTTCTTGGGTTTTGCTAATTTTTACCGTCGCTTCATTGCTAATTTTTCTGGCGTGGTTAAACCCTTGACGGATTTGACCAAGAAGGGTTCTGATGTGACTAATTGGTCTTCTGCGGCCGTGGAAGCCTTTTAGGAGCTGAAGCGCCGGTTTTCTTCGGCTCCAGTTTTGTGTCAGCCTGATATCTCTCTTCCTTTTCAGGTCGAGGTTGATGCTTCTGAGATTGGAGCAGGGGCTGTTTTGTCGCAGAGAAGCTCTGATTGCTCTGTGATGAAGCCTTGTGCTTTCTTTTCAAGAAAGTTTTCGCCTGCCGAGCGGAATTATGATGTTGGTAATCGGGAGTTGTTGGCTATGAAGTGGGCATTTGAGGAGTGGCGACATTGGCTCGAGGGAGCTAAGCATCGTGTGGTGGTCTTGACTGATCACAAGAATCTGATCTATCTCGAGTCTGCCAAGCGGCTGAATCCTAGACAGGCTCGTTGGTCGTTGTTTTTCTCCCGTTTCGATTTCGTGGTCTCGTACCTGCCTGGTTCGAAGAACGTGAAGGCTGATGCTCTTTCTAGGAGTTTTGTGCCTGACTCTCTGGGAGTTTCAGAGCCGGCTGGTATCCTCAGAGAGGGAGTGATTTTGTCTGCCATTTCCCCAGATTTGCGACGAGTGCTGCAGGAATTTCAGGCAGATAGACCTGACCGTTGTCCACCAGAGAGACTGTTTGTCCCAGATAGCTGGACCAGCAGAGTTATTTCCGAGGTTCATTCTTCGGTGTTGGCAGGTCATCCTGGGATTTTTGGTACCAGAGATTTGGTGGCTAGATCCTTCTGGTGGCCTTCCTTGTCGCGGGATGTGCATTCCTTTGTGCAGTCCTGTGGGATTTGTGCTCGGGCTAAGCCTTGCTGTTCTCGTGCCAGCGGTTTGCTTTTGCCTTTGCCTGTCCCGAAGAGGCCTTGGACGCACATTTCCATGGATTTTATTTCGGATCTTCCAGTCTCTCATAGAATGTCTGTCATCTGGGTGGTGTGTGATCGTTTTTCTAAAATGGTCCATTTGGTGCCCTTGCCTAAGTTGCCTTCCTCCTCCGATTTGGTTCCTCTATTTTTTCAGAATGTGGTTCGCTTGCACGGCATCCCTGACAATATTGTGTCTGACAGAGGATCCCAGTTTGTGTCCAGATTTTGGCGGATCTTTTGTGCTAAGATGGGCATTGATTTGTCTTTTTCGTCTGCCTTCCGTTCTCAGACGAATGGCCAAACCGAGCGAACTAATCAGACCTTCGAAACTTATTTAAGATGTTTTGTTTCTGCTGATCAGGATGATTGGGTTACTTTTTTGCCATTGGCCGAGTTTGCCCTTAATAATCGGGCTAGTTCTGCTACTTTGGTTTCGCCTTTTTTTTGTAATTCTGGCTTTCATCCTCATTTTTCCTCGGGTCAGGTGGAGCCGTCTGACTGTCCTGGGGTGGATTCTGTGGTGGATAGGTTGCAGCAGATTTGGAACCATGTGGTGGACAATTTGAAGTTGTCACAGGAGAAGGCTCAGCGCTTTGCCAACCGCCGTCGCGGTGTGGGTCCCCGACTTCGTGTTGGGGATTTGGTATGGCTGTCTTCTCGGTATGTTCCTATGAAGGTCTCCTCTCCTAAGTTCAAGCCTCGCTTCATCGGTCCTTATAAGATTTTGGAAATCCTTAACCCTGTGTCATTTCGTTTGGACCTCCCAGCGTCGTTTGCCATTCATAATGTGTTCCTTAGGTCTTTGTTGCGGAGGTATGTGGTGCCTGTGGTTCCTTCTGTTGAGCCCCCTGCTCCGGTGCTGGTTGAGGGAGAATTGGAGTACATAGTGGAGAAGATCTTGGATTCTCGTATTTCTAGACGGAGGCTTCAGTATTTGGTTAAGTGGAAGGGCTATGGTCAGGAGGATAATTCCTGGGTTGTCGCCTCTGATGTTCATGCGGCCGATTTGGTTCATGCCTTCCATGTTGCTCATCCTGATCGCCCTGGGGGTTTTGATGAGGGTTCGGTGACCCCTCCTCAAGGGGGGGGTACTGTTGTGAACTCTGTTTTTGGGCTCCCTCTTGTGGTCACAAGTGGTACTGTGTGAGTGCTATCTTTGGGCTCCCTCTGGTGGCTCTTTTTGTCATTCTGCAGGTCTGTGGCTGGGATCAGCTGTCTCGTTATCTGCTAGTTGGTTTCCTATTTAGCTCACCTGGACTTTCAGTTGTTGCCTGCTGTCGATGTATTCAGTGCTATTTTGATCTCTCCTGACTACCTTCGTTATCAGTCTCTCCAAGAGAAGCTAAGTTTCTGTTTGTTCATTTTTTGATCATCAGTGTTCAATATGTTTCTTGGTTTATTATCTGTCCTTGTCCAGCTTGCCAATATGTGATTTCCTTGCTTGCTGGTAGCTCTAGAGGGCTGAGTTTCTCCCCTCACACCGTTAGTTGGTGTGGGGGTTCTTGAATTCTCAGCGTGGATATTTTGTATAGGGTTTTCTACTGACCGCACAGTTTCCTATCTGTCTTCTGCTATCTAGTACTAGCGGGCCTCATTTGCTGAATCTGTTTTCATTTCTACGTTTGTATTTTCCCCTTACCTCACCGTTATTATTTGTTGGGGGCTTTCTATATCTTTGGGGTTATTTCTCTGAGGCAAGTGAGGTCTTACTTTCTATCTCTAGGGGTAGCTAGTTTCTCAGGCTGCGTCGTGACGTCTAGGAATTCAGGCACGTTCACCGGCTACCTTTAGTGTGTTTGGTTAGGATCAGGATTGCGGTCAGTCCAGTTACCACCTCCCTAGAGCTCGTTCTATGTTCAGTTACTTAGCTCGTCAGTTCTGTGATCCTCAGCCACTAAGGATCATAACAGGAACCACGGGCACCACATATTTCCGCAACAAAGATCTATGAAAAACATTATGGATGGAAAAAGAGTCTGGAAGGGCCAAACGAAAAGACACTGGATTGATAATCTCAGAAATCCTATAAGGACCAATAAACCGAGGCTTGAACTTCGGGGAAGAAACCTTCATAGGAACATGACGAGAAGACAACCAGACCAAATCCCGAAGCCGGGAACCCACACGCCGACGACGGTTGGCAAAACGCTGAGCCTCCTCCTGAGACAACACCAAATTGTCCACAACATGAGCCCAAATCTGCTGCAACCTGTCAGCCACAGAGTCCACCCCAGTACAATCAGAAGACTCAACCTGCCCTGAAGAAAAACGAGGATGAAACCCAGAATTACAAAAGAATGGTGAAACCAAGGTAGCAGAACTGGCCCGATTATTAAGGGCAAACTCGGCCAATGGCAAGAAAGCCACCCAATCATCCTGATTGGCAGACACAAAGCATCTCAAATAAGTTTCCAAAGTCTGGTTAGTTCGCTCGGTTTGGCCGTTTGTCTGAGGATGAAATGCGGAAGAAAAAGACAAATCAATGCCCAGCTTAGCACAAAGGACCGCCAAAACCTAGAAACAAACTGGGAACCTCTATCGGACACAATATTCTCCGGAATGCCATGCAAACGAACCACATGCTGAAAAAACAACGGAACCAACTCAGAAGAGGAAGGCAATTTAGGCAAAGGTACCAAATGAACCATCTTAGAAAACCGGTCACAGACCACCCAGACATCCTCTGGGAAACAGGAAGATCCGAAATAAAATCCATAGAAATATGCTTCCAAGGCCTCTCAGGGACTGGCAAAGGCAGAAGCAACCCACTGGCGCGGGAGCAGCAAGGTTTGGCCCGCGCACAAGTCCCACAGGACTGCACAAAAGAATGCACATCCCGTGACAAAGAAGGCCACCAAAAGGACCTACTAACCAAATCTCTGGTACCAAAAATCCCAGGATGGCTAGCCAACACAGAACAGTGAACCTCAGAAATCACTTTACTAGTCCATCTGTCAGGAACAAACAGTTTCCCCGCTGGACAGCGATCAGGTTTATCAGCCTGAAACTCCTGAAGAACCCGTCGCAAATCAGGGGAGATGGCAGAAAGAATCACCCCTCCTTCAGAATACCAATCGGCTCAAGAATCCCAGGGGAATCAGGCAAAAAACTCCTAGAGAGGGCATCAGCCTTAACATTCTTAGAACCCGGAAGATACGAGACAACAAAATCAAAATGGGAGAAAAACAGGGACCATCGGGTCTGTCTAGGATTCAGCCGTTTGGCAGACTCGAGGTAAATCAGATTCTTATGATCGGTCAAGACCACAATACGGCGCTTGGCCCCCTCAAGCCAATGTCGCCACTCCTCAAATGCCCACTTCATAGCCAACAACTCACGATTGCCGACATCATAATTGCGTTCCGCAGGCGAAAACTTTCGAGAAAAGAAGGCACACGGTTTCATCAAGGAACCATCAGAATTCCTCTGAGACAAAACGGCCCCTGCCCCAATCTCAGAAGCGTCAACCTCAACCTGAAAAGGAAGAGAAACATCCGGCTGACGCAACACAGGGGCAGAAGTAAATCGGCGCTTAAGCTCCTGAAAGGCAGAAACAGCCACAGAGGACCAATTCGCTACATCAGCGCCCTTCCTCGTCAAATCGGTCAGGGGTTTAACCACACTGGAGAAGTTGGCAATGAAACGGCGATAAAAATTAGCAATGCCCAAAAATTTCTGAAGGCTCTTCACGGATGTGGGCTGGATCCAATCATGAATGGCCTGAACCTTAACCGGATCCATTTCTATAGATGATGGAGAAAAAATGAAGCCCAAAAAAGAAACCTTCTGTACTCCAAAGAGGCACTTAGACCCCTTCACAAACAAGGCATTATCACGAAGGACCAGAAATACCATCCTGACTTGTTTCACATGAGACTCCCAATCATCTGAAAAAATCAAAATATCATCCAAATATACAATCATGAATTTATCAAGATAATTCTGAAAAATATCATGCATGAAGGACTGAAACACAGATGGGGCATTAGAGAGTCCGAATGGCATCACAAGATATTCAAAATGGCCCTCGGGCGTATTAAACGCAGTTTTCCATTCGTCACCCTGCTTAATACGAACCAGATTATATGCCCCACGAAGGTCAATCTTAGTAAACCAACTAGCCCCCTTAATCCTGGCAAACAAATCAGAAAGCAAAGGCAAAGGGTATTGGAATTTGACCGTGATCTTATTCAAGAGGCGATAATCAATACAGGGTCTCAAGGAGCCATCCTTCTTGGCAACAAAAAAAAAACCTGCTCCCAATGGAGAAGAAGATGGCCGAATATGCCCCTTCTCCAAAGTTTCCTATACATAGCTCCACATGGCGGCATGTTCAGGCACAGACAGGTTGAAAAGTCGGCCCTTAGGAAACTTACAGCCTGGAATCAAGTCGATAGCACAATCACAGTTCCTATGCGGTGGAAGGGAACTGGACTTGGGCTCATCGAAAACATCCTGGAAATCTGACAGAAACTCAGGAATTTCAGAAGAGGGGGAGGAGGAAATTGACATCAGAGGAACGTCATCATGAACCCCCTGACAACCCCAACTAGTCACAGACATAGATTTCCAATTCAACACCGGATTATGTACCTGTAACCATGGAAACCCCAGCACAATAGCATCATGCAAATTATGCAACACCAGGAAACGACAATCTTCCTGATGGGCTGGCGCCATGCACATGGTTAACTGTGTCCAAAACTGAGATTTATTTTTAGCCAATGGTGTAGCATCAATACCCCTCAAAGGGATAGGACTCCGCAAAGGCTGTAAGGGAAAACCACAACGTCTGGCAAATTCTAAGTCCATCAAATTTAAAGCGGCGCCTGAATCCACAAATGCCATGACAGAGAATGACGATAATGAGCAGATCAGGGTCACAGATAACAGAAATTTAGGTTGTACAGTACTGATGGTAACGGAATTAGCAATTCTCTTGGCACGCTTAGGGCAATCAGAAACAACATGAGCAGAATCGCCGCAGTAAAGCACAACCTATTCTGACGTCTGAATCCTTGGCGTTCAGCTCTAGACACAATCCTATCACACTGCATAGGCTCAGGACTCCGCTCGGAAGACAACGCCATAGTGTGCACAACTCTGCGCTCACGCAAGCGCCGATCAATTTGAATGGCCAGAGTCATAGAATCACTCAGACCTGCAGGCGTGGGGAACCCCACCATAACATCTTTAACAGATTCAGAAAGACCCTTTCTGAAAATTGCCGCCAAAGCATCCTCATTCCACTTAGTAAGCACAGACCATTTTCTAAATTTCTGGCAATATGATTCTGCCACTTTTTGACCCTGACACAGGGCCAACAAGGTTTTCTCAGCATGATCCACAGAATTAGGTTCATCATACAATAACCCAAGCGCCTGAAAAAAGGTGTCTACATTAAGCAAGGCCGGATTCCCAGATTCCAGGGAAAATGCCCAATCCTGCGGGTCACCACGCAACAGAGAAATTACAATTTTTACCTGCTGGATGGGATCACCAGAGGAACGGGGCATCAGAGCAAAAAACAGTTTACAGTTATTTTTAAAGCTCAAAAATTTGGACCTGTCCCCAAAAAACAGATCGGGGGTAGGAATTATAGGCTCTAAAACAGGAGTCTGCACGATATAATCAGAAATACCCTGTACTCTAGCAGCAAGTTGATCCACCCAAGAAGCAAGTCCCTGAACATCCATGTCAGCGCCTAACTCCTGAGCCACCCAGAGGTGAAGAGGGAAAAAAAACACAACAGAGTACAGAAAAAAAAATGGTTCAGCACTTTCTTTCCCTTCTTTTGAGATGCGGTTAACTCATTGTCGGCCAGTTGTACTGTTATGATCTAGTGGCCTAGGAGCAGCATGGACGAGCTCTGGAGTAGGTGGCCTCTATACTGAACACAGACCCTGAACTTAACACCGCAACTAGAAGTAGCCGTGGGATGTTCCTGTCATTCCCTAGACACCTCGTCACAGCCGGAGGACTAATTACCCCTAAAGAAAGAAACAGGAAAACTATCTTGCCTCAGAGAAAATTCCCAAAGGAAAGACAGCCCCCCACAAATATTGACTGTGAGAGGAGAGGGAAATTACAAACGCAGACTGAAAACAGAATTTAGCAAAGGAGGCCACGCTACCTAGAAAGAAAAGACAGGACAGAGTACTGTGCGGTCAGTATTAAAATACTACAAAAATCCACCACAGAGAATACAAAAATCTCCACACCTAACTAAAGGCATGGAGGGTAACTCTGCGACTCCAGAGCTTCCAGCTTGGCTGAATAAATCCTTACACAGGCAAAGCTGGACAAGAAAAAACATAGCAATTCACTCAACTATAAAGTCCACCGCATGTGGACTGCAAAAACAAAGCCGGACTTATCTTTGATGATTTGGACAATCCAGCAGGAGAAACCAAGCAGAGATGTGAATCCCCCAGAAAACAATGGGCAACTGGCACTCACTAAAGGGTGAAGCCAGACTAAATAGCCCCGTCCAAAGTGGAAGCACATGATGACTGTTGTGAAGGACAAACAGCAGCATTACCACTTATAACCACCGGAGGGAGCCCAAGAGCAGAACCTGCAACAGAATTCACGACACTAGGGTTAGGGCTAGGGTTAGGCCTAGGGTTAGGGCTAGGGTTAAGGCTAGGGTTAGGGTTAGGGCTAGGGTTAGGGTTAGGGCTAGGGTTAGGATTACATTTATGGTTGGGATTAGGGTTAAGGGTGTGTCAGGGTTAGGGGTGTGGTTGGGGTTATGGTTGGGATTAGGGTTAGAGATGTGTTGGAGTTGGGGTTAGGAGTGTGGTTGGGATTAGGGCTAGGGGAGTGTTTGGGTTAGAGTTTCAGTTAGAATTGGGGGTTTCCACTGTTTAGGCACATCAGGGTTCTCCAAACGTGACATGGCGTCCGATCTCAATTCCAGCCAATTCTGCGTTGAAAAAGTAAAACAGTGCTCCTTCCCTTCCGAGCTATCCCGTGCGGCCAAACAGGGGTTTACCCCAACATGTTGGGTATCAGCGTACTCAGGATAAATTGGACAACAACTTCTGTGGTCCAATTTCTCTTGTTACCCTTGGGAAAATAAAAATTTGGGGGGCTAAAAAAACATTTTTGTAGGAAAAAAATGATTTTTTAGTTTCACGGCTCTGCGTTATAAACTGTAGTGAAATACTTGGGGGTTCAAAGTTCTCACAACACATCTAGATAAGTTCCATGAGGGGTCTAGTTTTCAATATGGGGTCACTTGTGGGGGGTTTCTACTGTTTAGGTACATCAGGGGCTCTGCAAATGCAACGTGATGCCTGCAGACCAATCCATCTAAGTCTGCATTCCAAATGGCGCTCCTTCCCTTCCGAGCTCTGCCATGCGCCCAAACGATGGTTCCCCCCCCCACATATGGGGTATCAGCGTACTCAGGTCAAATTGGACAACAGCTTCTGGGGTCCAATTTCTCTTGTTACCCTTGGGAAAATAAAAATTTGGGGGGCTAAAAAAACATTTTTGTAGGGAAAAAAATTATTTTTTATTTTCATGGATCTGCGTTATAAACTGTAGTGAAATACTTGGGCGCTCAAAGTTCTCACAACACATCTAGATAAGTTCTTTAGGGGGTCTACTTTCCAAAATGGTGTCACTTGTGGGGGGTTTCAATGTTTAGGCACATCAGGGGCTTTCCAAACGCAACATGGCGTCCCATCTCAATTCCAGCCAATTTTGCATTGAAAAGTCAAATGGCGCTCCTTCCCTTCCAAGCTCTGCCATGCGCCCAAACAGTGGTTTACCCCCACATATGGGATATCAGCGTACTCTGGACAAATTGTACAACAACTTTTGGGGTCCATTTTCTCCTGTTACCCTTGTTAAAGTAAAACAAATTGGAGCTGAAGTAAATTTTGTGTGAAAAAAAAATAAATGTTCATTTTTTTGTAAAACATTCCAAAAACTCCTGTGAAACACCTGAAGGGTTAATAAACTTCTTGAATGTGGTTATTGAGCACCTTGAGGGGTGCAGTTTTTAGAATGGTGTCACACTTGGGTATTTTCTATCATATAGACCCCTCAAAATGACTTCAAATGTGACGGGGTCCCTAAAAAAAATGGTGTTGTAAAAATGAGAAATTGCTGATCAACTTTTAACCCTTATAACTCCCTAACAAAAAATAATGTGTTTCCAAAATTGTGCTGATGTAAAGTAGACATGTGGGAAATGTTACTTGTGAAGTATTTTGTGTGACATATCTCTGTGATTTAAGGGCATAAAAATTCAAAGTTGGAAAATTGCGAAATTTTTAAAATTTTAGCCAAATTTCCGTTTTTTTCACAAATAAACGCAGGTAATATCAAAGAAATGTTACCACTATCATGGCGTACAATATGTCTCGAGAAAACAATGTCAGAATCACCGGGATCCGTTGAAGCGTTCCAGAGTTATAACCTCATAAAGGGACAGTGGTCAGAATTGTAAAAATTGGCCCGGTCATTAACGTGCAAACAACCCTCGGGGCTTAAGGGCAGGGCCGGACTGGCCATAGGGCACTTCTGGCAAATGCCAGAAGGGCCGGTGCCAGTGGTGGGCCGCTCAATCCGCCGCCCCCGCCGTCGCATTCAACTATACCGGCGTATAGACGCCGGTACAGTTGAATGCAATGATGGAGGAGAGAGCGTCTACAGACGCTCCTCTCCCATCATTCCCCGCTCTGCCTCTGACACTGCGGGTGCGCGATGACATCATATCATCGCGCACCTGCTGTGTCCCGGGCAGACTGCAGCTGCTGAGACAGGAGCAGGAACCAGGAAGCAACGCTGGGCATGAGGAGAGGTGAGGAGAGTTTTTTTTTTTTCTGGACTGTGGGGCCATTCTCGGAGGAGGTGAGGGGAGGAAGAGAAGAGATGTGGGCTGTATATAGTTCTCTGTGGGCTGTGCTCTGTGCTGTATACTGCTGTGGGCTGTATATAGTTCTCTGTGGGCTGTGCTCTGTGCTGTATACTACTGTGGGCTGTATATAGTTCTCTGTGGGCTGTGTTCTGTGCTGTATACTACTGTGGGCTGTATATAGCTCTCTGTGGGCTGTGCTCTGTGCTGTATACTGCTGTGGGCTGTATATAGTTCTCTGTGGGCTGTGCTCTGTGCTGTATACTACTGTGTGCTCTGTGCTATATATAGTTCTCTGTGGGCTGTGCTCTGTGCTGTATACTGCTGTGGGCTGTATATAGCTCTCTGTGGGCTGTGCTCTGTGCTGTATACTGCTGTGGGCTGTATATAGTTCTCTGTGGGCTGTGCTCTGTGCTGTATACTGCTGTGGGCTGTATATAGTTCTCTGTGGGCTGTGCTCTGTGCTGTATACTGCTGTGGGCTGTATATAGCTCTCTGTGGGCTGTGCTCTGTGCTGTATACTACTGTGTGCTCTGTGCTATATATAGTTCTCTGTGGGCTGTGCTCTGTGCTGTATACTACTGTGGGCTGTATATAGTTCTCTGTGGGCTGTGCTCTGTGCTGTATACTGCTGTGGGCTGTATATAGTTCTCTGTGGGCTGTGCTCTGTGCTGTATACTGCTGTGGGCTGTATATAGTTCTCTGTGGGCTGTGCTCTGTGCTGTATACTGCTGTGGGCTGTATATAGTTCTCTGTGGGCTGTGCTCTGTGCTGTATACTGCTGTGGGCTGTATATAGTTCTCTGTGGGCTGTGCTCTGTGCTGTATACTGCTGTGGGCTGTATATAGTTCTCTGTGGGCTGTGCTCTGTGCTGTATACTACTGTGGGCTGTATATAGTTCTCTGTGGGCTGTGCTCTGTGCTGTATACTGCTGTGGGCTGTATATAGTTCTCTGTGGGCTGTGCTCTGTGCTGTATACTACTGTGGGCTGTATATAGCTCTCTGTGGGCTGTGCTCTGTGCTGTATACTACTGTGGGCTGTATATAGTTCTCTGTGGGCTGTGCTCTGTGCTGTATACTGCTGTGGGCTGTATATAGCTCTCTGTGGGCTGTGCTCTGTGCTGTATACTACTGTGTGCTCTGTGCTATATATAGTTCTCTGTGGGCTGTGCTCTGTGCTGTATACTGCTGTGGGCTGTATATAGTTCTCTGTGGGCTGTGCTCTGTGCTGTATACTGCTGTGGGCTGTATATAGTTCTCTGTGGGCTGTGCTCTGTGCTGTATACTGCTGTGGGCTGTATATAGTTCTCTGTGGGCTGTGCTCTGTGCTGTATACTACTGTGGGCTGTATATAGTTCTCTGTGGGCTGTGCTCTGTGCTGTATACTGCTGTGGGCTGTATATAGCTCTCTGTGGGCTGTGCTCTGTGCTGTATACTACTGTGTGCTCTGTGCTATATATAGTTCTCTGTGGGCTGTGCTCTGTGCTGTATACTGCTGTGGGCTGTATATAGTTCTCTGTGGGCTGTGCTCTGTGCTGTATACTGCTGTGGGCTGTATATAGTTCTCTGTGGGCTGTGCTCTGTGCTGTATACTACTGTGGGCTGTATATAGCTCTCTTTGGGCTGTGCTCTGTGCTGTATACTACTGTGGGCTGTATATAGTTCTCTGTGGGCTGTGCTCTGTGCTGTATACTGCTGTGGGCTGTATATAGCTCTCTGTGGGCTGTGCTCTGTGCTGTATACTGCTCTGTGCTATATATAGTTCTCTGTGGGCTGTGCTCTGTGCTGTATACTGCTGTGGGCTGTATATAGCTCTCTGTGGGCTGTGCTCTGTGCTGTATACTACTGTGTGCTCTGTGCTATATATAGTTCTCTGTGGGCTGTGCTCTGTGCTGTATACTGCTGTGGGCTGTATATAGTTCTCTGTGGGCTGTGCTCTGTGCTGTATACTGCTGTGGGCTGTTTATAGCTCTCTGTGGGCTGTGCTCTGTGCTGTATACTACTGTGTGCTCTGTGCTATATATAGTTCTCTGTGGGCTGTGCTCTGTGCTGTATACTGCTGTGGGCTGTATATAGTTCTCTGTGGGCTGTGCTCTGTGCTGTATACTACTGTGTGCTGTATATAGTTCTCTGTGGGCTGTGCTGTATATAGTACTCTGTGGGCTGTGCTGTATATAGTACTCTGTGGGCTGTGCTGTATATAGTACTCTGTGGGCTGTGCTGTATATAGTACTCTGTGGGCTGTGCTGTGTATAGTACTCTGTGGGCTGTGCTGTATATAGTACTCTGTGGGCTGTGCTGTATATAGTACTCTCTGGGCTGTGCTGTATATAGTACTCTCTGGGCTGTGCTGTATATAGTACTCTCTGGGCTGTGCTTTATATAGTACTCTGGGCTGTGCTGTATATAGTACTCTGGGCTGTGCTTTATATAGTTCTCTGTGGGCTGTGCTGTATATAGTTCTCTGTGGGCTGTGCTGTATATAGTTCTCTGTGGGCTGTGCTGTATATATTACTTTGTGGGCTGTGCTGTATATATTACTTTGTGGGCTGTGCTGTATATATTACTCTGTGGGCTGTGCTGTATACTACTGTGTGGACTGTGCTGTATACTTCTACGTGGGCTGTGCTGTATACTACTGTGTGGTCTGTGCTGTATACTACTGTGTGGTCTGTGCTGAATACTGCTGTGTGGGCTGTGTTATCTACTACGCGAGCTGTGCTATAGTATGCAGGCTGTGCTGTATACTATGCGGTTTGTGCTATATAATATGCGGGCTTTGCTATATACTATGGGGAGTATATTATATTCTATGGGGGAGGCCATGTTATGTACTATGTGGCTGTGTTATATACTATTGTGGGGGTATATTATATTCTATGGGGGAGGCTGCGTTATATACTATGGGGGGCTGCATTATATTCTATGGGGGGGCTACATTATATATTATGGGGAGGTGGGCTGTATTATATTCTATGGGGGTTACATACTCTGGGGTGGCTGCATTATACTCTGTGGGGTGGCTGCATTATACTCTGGGGTGGCTGCATTATACTCTGGGGTGGCTGCATTATACTCTGGGGTGGCTGCATTATACTATATGTGGGCTGCATTATACTGTATCGAGGACTATGGGGAATACGTTATACTATATGAAGAACTATGGGGTGCATTATACTATGGGAAGTGAATTGTACTACATGGATGACTGTGGCGGTGCATTATACTATATGGAGCACTATGAGGATTGTATTATGCTATATGGAGGACTATGAGGATTGTATTATGCTATATGGAGGACTATGAGGAGTGTATTATACTATGTGGAGGACTGAGCAGTGTATTTTAATATATGGAGGACTATAGGGAGTGTATTATACTATATGGAGGACTATGGAGCACATTATAATATATGGAGGACTATGGGGTGTATTTTACTAAACAAGTAAAATGCTGCATATTCGGATTGTTTTTGCTGGAACAAAAAGCCTTGTTGTCAGCAGCACATTGCCAGTGTAAACTGTAGATGTGCTGCTGAAAACATGATACTGTATGGTGATCTGTTAGTGATCTATTAGTGATCGTTCTGTCTCATCATTATTCCTCAGCTGGTGGAAAGAGGCCGGGAAACAAGCGTTGAACAACTTCAGTATTGTCGATCAAACTCGTTTAGCGGCCTGAACTCAGCGCACGTAAATACAACAGAAAGGCTTCTGTGTGATGTGCAATATGTTAGCATTTGGGGACCCATTTTAAACTTTGCCTAGGGCCCCACTTTGCCTAAAACCGGCCCTGCCTACAAGTGTACAAATATATTATACAGTCACCATGTGACAAGTGGGCCTGTGTAACTTCAAATGCCAGGGCTGAATTTTAGTCCCAGTCCGGCCCTGCTTAAGGGGTTAACTGTGTCCAATTAGGTTATTAGGAACATTATCTAAAAAACTGAGCTCCAATAAAGATATAAAGTCATATATAAATTAATTCAGCAATGAATATTTAACCAAATAATGACATGGTGCTAAAATGTGGAAGTTGCATTGGAAATGGCTACTGGATTGAGATAATGATTAAAAAACATTAATAATGACGATATATGCAAATGCTCAGTAGTGTAGAACTGTAATTAATGCTGTAATCAGTTTGTCATGAGGCATTGTATAAGATATATATATATATATATATATATATATATATATATATATATATTGAGTTTCCATGTGCTAAATTTGGTTTTAACAAAACCATTTTCATTCTCCGCTAAGAATGGATCAAAGAGTTAAACAGAGAACGTATGCCTCCACATCTGTACATGTGTATACTGGATGAATTTTATTCCCACTTCCCCTTTAAAATCTAGCCTCCTTTTTTTTCTGCATGTGGAAATGTCACACACTTCAGTAAGCAGATCCAATGCGTCTCCTGCAAACGTCAGGCGGCTTTTGCTATAATCAGATGCATAATTTGCATTGTAAATGAGTTTAATATCTTCATACATCTTATAATAAATTCCTCGGCGTTAAAATATGTTGCAGAAATAAATATTAAATACAAACAATTTTATATTTAGATAAATGGCCAGAAATGAGGAATAATGTGAAATCAATTAAATTTGTAATTTAAAATTAAAAAAAAAAAAAAGAAAACCGAGTCATTTTAATTTCGCTTCATCTATTATAGATTAGAATTATTCTGTTTTCAGACAAACAGTAAATCAGTTATTAATGCAAAATACTCTGAAAGGGAATTATCTATTATAAGAGCAGAAAGGAAAATAATACGGGAAGAAAACAATATATTTTGAATTATACAGACGCATACTATTGTTATTTAATATAACGGACTGCAGATGACGAAATTCCAGGGACCGGATGGGATATGTATTAACATAGTGTTATCTTTTGCTGCCCTCTAGTGGCCTCCAAATAAAATGTAACATGCATATCCCAAATTTTCCAGTTTTTAGCAAATAAATAATTTTTATTAAATAAATTTTTCTTAAATAATGAAAAGTTATCACATTTTCCTATGTACTTTCCGCATCAGTTCTTCAAGATCTCTCATTGTACTCGATGTATAACTTACCTTGAGAGGGTAAAATCTCTTCTGATCATGTGTTGGTTATTACAAAGCATAGCTTACTGCACCAGTGTGTCCGTCTTATGACCAGGACACGACATATTATTAGTGACTTGGAACTAATGAATTTGCTATTGCATGACAGCAAGCAGAGCTATCTGTGAAAAATTTGTACAAGAAGTTGTATAACTTTAATTATATATATATATATATATATATATATATATATATATATATATATATACACACTCACTGGCCACTTTATTAGGTACACCTGTCCAACTTCTTGTTAACACTTAATTTCTAATCAGCCAATCACATGGCGGCAACTCAGTGCATTTAGGCATGTAGACATGGTCAAGACAATCTCCTGCAGTTCAAACCGAGCATCAGTATGGGGAAGAAAGGTGATTTGAGTGCCTTTGAACGTGGCATGGTTGTTGGTGCCAGAAGGGCTGGTCTGAGTATTTCAGAAACTGCTGATCTACTGGGATTTTCACGCACAACCATCTCTAGGGTTTACAGAGAATGGTCCGAAAAAGAAAAAAAATCCAGTGAGCGGCAGTTCTGTGGGCGGAAATGCCTTGTTGATGCCAGAGGTCAGAGGAGAATGGGCAGACTGGTTCGAGCTGATAGAAAGGCAACAGTGACTCAAATCGCCACCCGTTACAACCAAGGTAGGCCTAAGAGCATCTCTGAACGCACAGTGCGTCGAACTTTGAGGCAGATGGGCTACAGCAGCAGAAGACCACACCGGGTACCACTCCTTTCAGCTAAGAACAGGAAACTGAGGCTACAATTTGTACAAGCTCATCGAAATTGGACAGTAGAAGATTGGAAAAACGTTGCTTGGTCTGATGAGTCTCGATTTCTGCTGCGACATTCGGATGGTAGGGTCAGAATTTGGTGTAAACAACATGAAAGCATGGATCCATCCTGCCTTGTATGGAGCATCTTTGGGATGTGCAGCCGACAAATCTGCGGCAACTGTGTGATGCCATCATGTCAATATGGACCAAAATCTCTGAGGAATGCTTCCAGCACCTTGTTGAATCTATGCCACGAAGAATTGAGGCAGTTCTGAAGGCAAAAGGGGGTCCAACCCGTTACTAGCATGGTGTACCTAATAAAGTGGCCGGTGAGTGTATATATATATATATATATATATATATATATATATATATATATATCTTTTCTGAATCCAGAATTCTGCTGAAAGTGCCTAAGCTATGGACACACAGAGCGTTCTGCAGCCATCAACTGTGGTTGGCAATTTAGATAATGTAAGCACGGTGGCTCAGTGGTTAGCATTGCAGCAGCGCTGGGGTCCTGGGTTCAAATCCCACCAAGGACAACATCTGCAAGGAGTTTGTATGTTCTCCGTGGGTGTTCTCCGTGGGTTTCCTCCGGGTTCTCCGGTTTCCTCCTACATTACAAACACATACTGATAGGGGATGTACAGTACAGACCAAACGTTTGGACACACCTTCTCATTTAAAGATTTTTCTGTATTTTTAGGACTATGAAAATTGTACATTCACACTGAAGGCATCAAAACTATGAATTAACACATGTGGAATTATATACTTAACAAAAAAGTGTGAAACAACTGAAATTATGTCTTATATTCTAGGTTCTTCAAAGTAGCCACCTTTTGCTTTGATGACTGCTTTGCACACTCTTGGCATTCTCTTGATGAGCTTCAAGAGGTAGTCACCGGGAATGGTCTTCCAACAATCTTGAAGGAGTTCCCAGAGATGCTTAGCACTTGTTGGCCCTTTTGCCTTCACTCTGCGGTCCAGCTCACCCCAAACCATCTCGATTGGGTTCAGGTCTGGTGACTGTGGAGGCCAGGTCATCCGGCGTAGCACCCCATCACTCTCCTTCTTGGTCAAATAGCCCTTACACAGCCTGGAGGTGTGTTTGGGGTCATTGTCCTGTTGAAAAATAAATGATGCTCCAACTAAACGCTAACTGGATGGAATAGCATGCCGCTGCAAGATGCTGTGGTAGCCATGCTGGTTCAGTATGCCTTCAATTTTGAAAAAAATCCCCAACAGTGTCACCAGCAAAGCACCCCCACACCATCACACCTCCTCCTCCATGCTTCACGGTAGGAACCAGGCATGTAGAGTCCATCCGTTCACCTTTTCTGCATCGCACAAAGACATGGTGGTTGGAACCAAAGATCTCCAATTTGGACTCATCAGACCAAAGCACAGATTTCCACTGGTCTAATGTCCATTCCTTGTGTTCTTTAGCCCAAACAAGTCTCTTCTGCTTATTGCCTGTCCTTAGCAGTGGTTTCCTAGCAGATATTTTACCATGAAGGCGTGCTGCACAAAGTCTCCTCTTAACAGTTGTTGTAGAGATGTGTCTGCTGCTAGAACTCTGTGTGGCATTGACCTGGTCTCTAATCTGAGCTGCTGTTAACCTGCGATTTCTGAGGCTGGTGACTCGGATAAACTTATCCTCAGAAGCAGAGGTGACTCTTGGTCTTCCTTTCCTGGGGCGGTCCTCATGTGAGCCAGTTTCTTTGTAGCGCTTGATGGTTTTGCCACTGCACTTGGGGACACTTTCAAAGTTTTCTCAATTTTTTGGACTGACTGACCTTCATTTCTTAAAGTAATGATGGTCACTCATTTTTCGTTACTTAACTGCTTTTTTCTTGCCATAATACAAATTCTTACAGTCTATTCAGTAGGACGATCAGCTGTGTATCCACCAGACTTCTGCACAACACAACTGATGGCCTCAACACCATTTATAAGGCAAGAAATCACACTTACTATACCTGACAGGGCACACCTGTGAATTGAAAACCATTCCCGGTGACTACCTCTTGAAGCTCATCAAGAGAATGCCAAGAGTGTGCAAAGCAGTGATCAAAGCAAAAGGTGGCTACTTTGAAGAACCTAGAATATAAGACTTAATTTCAGTTGTTTCACACTTTTTTGTTAAGTATATAATTCCACATGTGTTAATTCATAGTTTTGATGCCTTCAGTGTGAATGTACAATTTTCATAGTCATGAAAATACAGAAAAATCTTTAAATGAGAAGATGTGTCCAAACTTTTGGTCTGTACTGTAGATTGTGAGCCCCATCGGGGACAGCGATGATAATGTGTGCAAAAACTGTAAAGCGCTGCGGAATATGTTAGCGCCATACTGTATAAAAATAAAGTATTATTATGTAAGAATGCTAGCACCTACTGCCCACTGTTTAAGAAAAAACAGAATCAGAGTAAGGAATCAGACCACCGTCAGACTACAGAAATGTAAGCTAGCAAAGCAGGAGCTAAGAACACAGAAGTGAACCAGAGAAGATAAACGTGTAACTGGCAGTGGCAATCAGAGGCTCAGGAGTTTAAATAGAAAACAGCCCTGGCTAAGGCTCATAGAAGTCTAAACAGCCATGAATTAACCCCACTGCTCTCCACTGAGTAGCAGCAAACAGGACTGATGTTGCTGCCCTATGTCACCCGCAACAAAGGTGCGACACTGTTCAGTGACCGAAGTGGGCCTTAAGACTAGTTTGCCAGGACTGTATAACTCAAGTATAAAATAGTGCCACACTTGGCTTCAGGCTGTTTCTCGCATTGCAACTCACCTGGCACAGTGGCATAGCGATAATTAGTGTTTTCTGTTGCACCTGTGATTTGGTGCCAAACTGGGAGAGCCCTGTTACCAATTATGTGAGCTATGGAGCGGGTAGTATGCGACCTGAAAGGGGTTACCAGTGATTTATAAGTGGTTTTATACAATATTAGAAGGGTAATTAAGAAAGGAAATTTGATATGAAGGTTATACCTTTAAGGTTTATGAAGGGAAGAAGGATCGCCCACTGGTATCATAGAAATACAAACACCAGGGATTTCAATTAATAAAATGCAAATTTTGTTGAAACTTCTCCCACAAAAATGTCTATCAATCTGATCATCTCCTCCTATAATATCCTGCCTGCAGATGAGAAACTATTTTCAACATGTCCGGTTTCCTTTAAAATCACCTTTCATTAAATTCATCAATCTGAGCATCAGCGATAATGGTTAACATATATTTGTGGAGCATTTGTAAGGATTTATGCAGAAATCTGCCTGTATTGTAACATTTTAAAGATATTCCCATTTTGCCCATTTTTTCATGTCATATACTGTACACGTATGGCTTGTAATGCGCATATGCCATAAAGGCACTGTAGATGACCTAATAATGGGAGCTGCATCTATCTTAAAAAGGGCCCCAACGTGTGCCACTGTAAATGGGTAAATGGAGAGGTAGGAATTGTGTGGGAATCCAGCCTCCTAATCTGTAGACAGCAAAACGCTACAGGGTCCCATTCTCCCATTATTGGGGACCTGTATCTACTATATATTTATGGGTTCTCCTGTGAATATGCCAAAAAATTAGGAGATATTATTACCCCTTTAAATCATTTACCATTTGATACTTATTTAAAAAAGAAGTTCTAGTACCATGTACAGCATCGTATAGAGCACCATGTAGAGCACCATGTAGAGAACTATGTACAGCACCATGTACAGCACCATGTAGAGAACCATGTAGAGTACCTTGTAGAGAACCATGTAGAGCACCATGTAGAGCACCATGAACAGCACCATGTAGAGCACCATGTAGAACACCATGTACAGCACCATGTAGAGCACCATGTAGAGCACCATGTAGAGCACCATGTAGAGAACCATGTACAGCACCATGTAGAGAACCATGTAGAGCACCATGTAGAGCACCATGTAGAGAACGATGTAGAGCACCATGTAGAGCACCATGAACAGCACCATGTAGAGCACCATGTAGAACACCATGTACAGCACCATGTAGAGCACCATGTAGAGCACCATGTAGAGAACCATGTAGAGCACCATGAACAGCACCATGTATAGAACCATGTAGAGAACCATGAACAGCACTATTTAGAGTACCATATACAGCACCATGTAGAGCACCATGTACAGCACCATGTAGAGCACCATGTACAGCAACATGAACAGCACCATGTACAGCACCATGTAGAGCACCATATACAGCACCATGTAGAGCACCATGTAGAGTACCATTTAGAGCACCATGAACAGTACCATTATAGTACCATGTAGAGCACCATGAACAGCACAATGTACAGCACCATTAGAGCATGATGTAGAACACTATTAGAGCACCATCAACAGCACCACGCAGAGCACAATTAGAGTACCATGTACAGCACCATGTAGGGCACCATATAAAGCACCCTGTACAGCACCATGTAGAGCACCATGTACAGCAGCATGTACAGCACCATGTACAGCACCATGTACAGCACCATGTAGGGCACCATGTACAGCACTATGGAGAGCACCATGTACAGCAACATGTACAGCACCATGTACAGCACCACGTAGAGCACCATGTAGGGCACCATGTAAAGCACCATGTAGAGCACCATGTACAGCACCATGTACAACACCATGTAGACCACTATGAAGAGCACCATGTTGGAGCCGTCACAGTGGTCACTGCAAGACATAATGTCAAAGAATGGAACCTTTTCTACAAATTAAATGAGTCTAAGTAGCCAAAATAGCCTTCAGATGGTCCCCTTAGTTAGTAAGAAGGGGTATTCTTTGGATCATGGATCCAGGAGCATGCACTTTGCTAGATTACAGTTTATGTATGCCCTAAAATAGAGAATCCTGTCTGTGACAGATGCTCATTACCATAAATGTATCATATAATTACTTTGCCAAATGAAGTGGAACAATGTAATAACTTGTCTATGTTCTGGTAATGTGAATGTATGTTCTAGGAAATTAAGGAGCTTAAATTAAAGGGGTTTTCCAACCCTCTTAAAATAGAGACCAAATGTGAGATCATTATTTTCCTACAAAATGCAACTTAGGGAACGTCTTCTTTTATAGATACTTCACTTATTGAAATTGCAGATGGTCACAGTTTTCTGCTGATAGATACATAAAGCAGCAATGTGACATTTGATTTTCACCCATCTGGATTCTTGAATTGCCACAATCATGGGTTGTTCAGGAAAAAGTCTCCCAAAAAACTTTTATAAGGCTACGTTCACACGATCCGTTTTTTGCTGCGGATCCGTAGCGGAATTGCAGCTACGGATCCGCAGCCGTTTTCCATGCAGGGTACAGTACAATGTTACCCTATGGAAAACAAAACCCGCTGTGCCGACGATCCTTTTTTTCGCTGGGAAATCCGCGCGGATTTGCCAACGGAAAAAAGAAGTACCATGTCAATTATTTCAGCGGATTCCGCTGCGGGTTTCCAACAGCACCAATAGGAAACTGCAGTTGGAAACCCGCAGTGGAATCCGCAGAAGAAAAAGGACACAAATCCGCCGAGAGAAGCACCGCCGTTTTCCACTGCGGATTTCCCCGAAAAAGGACCGGAAAAATCCGCAGTGAAAAACGGATCGTGTGAACGTAGCCTAAAAGTTCTGAGAAACAGCTGACATTACTGAGGAAATTGCTCCCCCTTCAGGGAAGATGTAGTATTACATACTAGCTATATAATGCATGAATCACTCTGTGAAAACAAGAGATGTGCTTTTATATAGCTTTCTTTTAGTTTTCCCTGTAATAAGGCATAGAAGATGTAGAAGTAGCAGTTGCACCTCAGTCCTGGACCCAGAGAGGGATAGTAGGTGCCCAAATACACAAATATAAATGACCCTCCATCAGTGGCGTAACTTGAAGCTCATGGGCCCCAATGCAAAAGCTCCAAAGGGGACCCCAATTATCGCAAGTCTTTAATAGTATTGTTTTTTTTCATATAGGCCAAAGGGACTTTGGGCCTCTTAGGCTCCAGGGCTGGGTGCAATTACAACCCCTGCACCTGTTATAGTTACTCACCTGCCCTCTGTATGCTATCAGATCTAACATTAGCTCCCAGGATCGCCAGCTTATGCCTCTGGTGAGATGAACCTTTTAATTTATATTATAAAAGCTGCTGTTCAGCTACTTCCTAATATAGGGGTTCAGCAGACATGACCCTCCAGCGATCATAGGGATATATAAAATGTCCAACAGTGTCACCAGTGGAGTTGATTCTGGGTTCCCAAACTACAACCACATAGAAATCTCCCAATTGTTATCTTCATATGATCTTCCCATTCAAGGTGATGTCAGGCAGGATTTATAGGCCTGTGACCCAACAGTAACCGCTACTCCGAGTCTTATTCTACAATTAGTACTATAAATATAACAGAATTACACTGTCCATGCACTGTCATCTTTTGTGAAAATCAATTACGGTATACAATGAAATTTAATAGGTTATTACCATGTCAAAATAGGAAAAGAATGGGAGACAGTGAGAAAATAAGCAAGTGTGCAAGGTACTTATTATTTCTAGGGTGTTACTCCCCTTCCCTGAATCTAGACCCAGGAGCCGTATCCCCCTCCTAGAGCCGGCTCTCTTCTCTTTGAATCAGATGCTCTCAAACTATATCATGACTCCATATATTATAAGCCAAGAGGATTATTATGAGGAGGTTTTTTTTCCTGTTTTGGATAGTTGTCATGTTGGAACGTTCAAGTACGTCCCATGCGCAGCTTCCGGGCTGATGAGTGCAAATTTGCCTCCAGTATTTGCTGATAACGTGCTGCATTCACCTTTCCTTCAGCTTTGACCAAGTTTCCTGTGCCTTTGTAGCTCACACATTCCCAAACATCAGCGATCCACCTCTGTGCTTTAAGGCCCCGTCTCACATAGCGAGATCGCTAGCGAGATCGCTGCTGAGTCACAAGTTTTGTGACGCAACAGCGACCTCCATAGCGATCTCGCTATGTGTGACACGTACCAGCGATCAGGCCCCTGCTGCGAGATCGCTGGTCGTGTCAGAATGGCCTGGACCTTTTTTTGGTCGTTGAGGCCCCGCTGACATCGCTGAATCGGTGTGTGTGACACCGATCCAGCGATGTCTTCACTGGTAACCAGGGTAAACATCGGGTTACTAAGCGCAGGGCCGCGCTTAGTAACCCGATGTTTACCCTGGTTACCAAAAAAAACAAACAGTACATACTCGCCTTTCGGTGTCCCTTGCCGTCTGCTTCCTGCTCTCACTGACTCCCGGCCGTACAGTGAGAAGTGAGAGCGCAGCAGTGACGTCACCGCTGCGCTCTGCTCTCACAGTACGGCGGCTCAGTCAGAGCAGGAAGCGGACGGCAAGGGACCTGGACACCGAAAGGCGAGTATGTACTGTTTGTTTTTTTTGGTAACCAGGGTAAACATCGGGTTACTAAGCGCGGCCCTGCGCTTAGTAACCCGATGTTTACCCTGGTTACCCGGGTGCTGCAGGGGGACTTCGGCATCGTTGAAGACAGTTTCAACGATGCCGAAGTCGTTCCCCTGATCGTTGGTCGCTGGGGAGAGCGGTCTGTGTGACAGCTCCCCAGCGACCACACAGCGACTTACCAACGATCACGGCCAGGTCATATCGCTGGTCGTGATCGTTGGTAAATCGCTTAGTGAGACGGGGCCTTTACAGTAGGAATAGTGATCCTTTCATCATAGGCCTTGTTGACCTCTTGGTGACTCGACCATGTATATATATATATATATATATATATATATATATATATATATATTATATATATATATATATATATTTATATATAATAAGAAAAAAGGAACAGCACAACATAGGTACTTATCTTCGGGTGCAGGGCCCCAAGTAATCTGTCCAAGGATTACTGCAGATTCACAGAGACTCAAAAAATGAGGCAGCACTCCATATTCATAGTGAAACATGTGGCAGGTTTAATCGACCCACATAGCCGGGCGACGTTTCAGCTCAAACTGAGCCTTTATCAAGCTTGATAAAGGCTCAGTTTGAGCTGAAACGTCGCCCGGCTATGTGGGTCGATTAAACCTGCCACATGTTTCACTATGAATATGGAGTGCTGCCTCTTTTTTGAGTCTCTCTCTCTCTCTCTATATATATATATATATATATATATATATATATATATATATATATATATATACACTTGTGCTTAGGTTTACATACCCTGCCAGAATTGTTGCTTTCTTGGCCTTTTTTCAGAGAATGTGAATGATAACGCCAAAACTTTTTCTCCACTCATACAGTTCAACTACCTTTTCCCATAGATCCGTTGACAATTCTTATGCTTTCCCCATGACTCACAATCCAGAAATGTCAGTGGCTGGATGAAAGATGCAAGAGTCTGTCTGGATCCCAGAAACTCACTCAGATTTTATGCACACACACTGATTACAAGCAAACAGGTCACAGGTGAGGATGTTACCTTTAGTAGCAATTGAAACCCATTTGTGTCAACTTCTGTGCATGTTACCAATTAAAAATCACCAGAGTATGTGAACTTTTGATCAGGGTCATTTGGATGTTTTGAGTTGTGATTATGACTTAAAAAGAGATACCACAGTACGTTGACAATAAATGGCTTCACCCAACCACTAGCCATGAGTGGTGAAAAAGTTTTGGTGTTATCATTCATATTATCTAAAGAAAGGCCAAGAAAGCAAACATTCTGCTGGGGTATGTAAACAGCACAACTGTATATAGATGTCAGTGACATATACAATTAGTACAGTGTGTGTGTGCAGATTTCTGTACATGTATTTAATTATTAAAAGATTATTTTTTCTGATAAAAATTGTGTGGACTCCCACAGAATTTTCTTAACCAGCAGAGGGAAAGCCGATTGCTGAGGGCAGATGGTTATATCCTGGGAAGGGGGTAATACCCTTGGAGCTTCTCAAGGCTATTAATATCAGATCACAGCTGCATACTTAGCCTTTACTGGCTATTAAAATGGTGACCCCCCAAAAATGAGGTCCCCTGTTATGAGCTGGTGGTTTAGGAGCAACATGGGACGTGCTCTGGAGGAGGTGGTACCTGTACTGACCGCAGTTCCTGAGCTTATCACAACACTAGAAGTAGCCGTGGGATGTTCCTGTCACTCCCTAGACACCTCGTCACAGCCGGAGAACTAACTACCCCTAAAGATAGAAACAAGAAAGCTATCTTGCCTCAGAGAAAATCCCCAAAGGATAGGACAGCCCCCCACAAATATTGACTGTGAGTGAAGAGGGAAATGACATACGCAGAATGAAACCAGGATGTAGCAAAGGAGGCCAGTCTAGCTAGATAAAAAGAACAGGACAGAATACTGTGCGGTCAGTATTAAAAACTAGAAAAATCCACCACAGAGTTTACAAAAATCTCCACACCTGACTAAAGGTGTGGAGGGTAAATCTGCTTCCCAGAGCTTCCAGCTTAACTGAATAAATCCATACTGACAAGCTGGACTAGAAAAAAACATAGAAAGTGCAGAAAGATTAAGTCCACAACAAGTGGACTGCAAAAGAACAAAGCAAGGACTTATCTTTGCTGAACTGGTCAGAATATCAGGGAAATCCAAGCAGAGATGTGAATCCATCCAGGAACCATTGACAACTGGCACAGGCTGAAGGATGGAACCAGGCTAAATAGCCGAGCCAGAAAGACAATCAGTGGAAGCAGCTGCTGACTACTAAATCCAAGGAGCAGCAGTACCACTTAAAACCACCGGAGGGAGCCCAAGAGCAGAACTCACAAAAGTGCCACTTACAACCACCGGAGGGAGCCCAAGGGAGGAATTCACAACAGTCCCCCTATAATTAATAACCAGCAATGACTAGGCAGACAGATGCGGGCTGATATTAATAGTCTAGGAAGGGGCCATGGATACTGACCCCACCCTTCCAGGCTGGAAACATCAGCTCTCAGCAGCCCCAGAAAAGGTGCATCTATAAGATGTGCCAATTCTGGCACTTAGCTTCACTCTTCCCACTTGCCCTGTAGCGGTGGCAAGTGGGTAATAGTTGGGGGGGTTGATGTCACCTTTCCTTTGTCAAGTGCCATCAAGCCCAGAGGTTAGTAAAGGAGAGGCATCAATAAGACACCCCCATTGCTAACCCCATAATTATATTGTATAAAAACATACACACTCAGAATAAAGTCTTTTAATTGAAAGAATGACTCAGACTCCTTTAATAAATCTTAATTAAACAATACTTATGTCATCGCCCATTCCACAGACGCCATTGTCCCCTGCAAAAGAACTAAAATAACAAACAACAATATTCCTCACCTGTTCGCTGAGATGATAGTATTTTTCCCATGACGGGTTTAGCTCTGCTACATCTGGATGGCAGGCTGCATGGCTGCATGATGCGACCATACAGCCGGTCATCCAGCAGAGACACTGAGCAGCATCTGCTACCTCTGCTCAGTGTCTCGCGGTGAACTCCTATAACCTTTATGACGTCATCACGAGAGTGAAAAAGTTCTCACACTCGGAGTGCCATCAGAAAGGTCCTGGGTAGAGATGGGTGGATACCTGGATGTTCGGGTCTGGCAGGTTCGGCCCAACAGTTACAAAAAGTTCAGATTCGACTACCAGAACAGTACCCGGACATGAACCCAGACCCCATTCACTTGAATGGGGGGCTTGAACATCAAATGTTTGCCATGCTGTCATGTGTGTGACAGCACAGCAAATTCCGCTTTGGATCGGCGGTAAAATCATCACCGCCGGTTAGATAGCCGTGGTTCCCACACTGTCAAAAGACAGCGTGAGCCAGCAGCTATGATCAGCGGCATAAAGTATACCTCCGGTCAATGGTGTCGGCTGATGGGACTACTGCTCCCATCAGCCAACACCTGCTGCCGCTAATAACAGTGAGAATATAATCAAACTCACAGAGAAAATATGGGTCCCATATAACAAATAATGTCCTAGTGGTTTTGTATATTTACCCATAAAGTAACCAAATAGTAAGTGTATACTCCCAATACACATTTGAAAACAAGAAAATGGAGTTCCATACACGTAAGGTGAGAGTGAGAGCAGGAATGGCTGATGGGAGTTTTCATCAGCCGCCTCCTGCGCTGTAAATAACACAGGTCTACAAAAAAATATTTTTCGTAATCAGCAGGTGACTTTGCACTTTTCTAAAACATCTTTTTGTCCTGATTTAAAAAATGTATATAGTTTTTCTGTAGCACGTATAGTTTCCAAGGAGCAGCATCATTATTATAAGGTATAGGAAATATACTGGCGACATTAAGAAAACAGTAATCCACATATCAGGAAAAAAACGCTTCACCTTACAAAACAGTTTTTATTAAACCAAAATAATTTCACATGCAAAATAGAAACCAAAATATAAGCAGATATTAAAAGTGTGTGACATTAGGCTGTCGTTGATACGATTTTTCAGGGTTGTCCTTATATAACATCCAACAGTAATCTGCCATCATTGAGTCATTCCAAAAACCCTGGTAGTGGTGTTCCATTACTTTAATGTACTGGTGAAACCGCTCGCCTTGTTCATCGCTTAGGCTAGGTCCACATTGCTTTAGGGCAGTCCGTTTAACAGATCCGTTAAACGAATGCGCTAAAAATGAGCCCAAAATTGTCTTTTTGTGGTGTATTTTTGCCATCGCGCTAACGCATGTGTTAACGCATGTGGGTGCTTTAGGTCTGCCTGCGTTTGCAATAGAGTTCTATGGCAGAATGAACGCTTCCGTTCACTGTGCAATCGCCGTACCGGACCCGAAAACGCGGTAGTCCGCGTTGGAAGGTGCATCACAAACTAACAGGCCATTGCAAACGCATGCTGATTTTGACATGCGTTAGGATCCGTTACATTAATGGAAGTCAATGAGTGCGTTAACATGTCCGTTACATTGCGCTAGTGCTGCTTACAAACGGATCCGTTAAACGGATTGCCCTAACGCAATGTGGACCTAGCCTAACATCCCCAAGATTTTGAGGGAAGAACTCTAAATGTGAATGCAAAAAGTACATAAGTTCAGCTTTATCTTTTGACAATGAAAGGTCTCAAGATAATTTAATTCATGTTGCATAAAGCGTTCTGGCTGCTCGGCTGCTCCATCAGGTACATAGTCATCTTGACTTGAGGTCTCCATGTCTTAGCCAGTAGCTTCAGCTCCATAGTCTTCATATTCTACTTCATTTTCATCCAATCCAGACAACAGTGGTACAGGAACTGGCAACGTAGCATTATGTGGAACTGGCCTAATTGCAGATTCAAGTTCAGGGTAATTGTTCTTTGTAGAAAAGCCCTTCAGTTTGGCAAAACAAAAGTAGTAGTCATCACTATGATTTCTGGTTTTTTTTCCAAATCATGAGAACAGCAAATGGCATAGCCACTTTCATCATGTGCAACCAGTCACGAAGACCATGTGAACAACTTGAGCATATCACATGAGGGGCCCAGCTTTTGTCTTGATCACCAAGTGGACAATTAAAGTACATCTGGTACATCTTTTTAATATCATGAGCGATTGAGCGTACTTGGCCTTTTGGTGTAAAAGAACCACACACATATTAGAATGTGCTCAGATGATTGATACACTATCGGGGCATTTTTCTCCTTTAAATCAGATCAAACAGTAGAGTAAGTTCAGTTCAATGGTGGTGACAAACTAAAAAAAAAATGCAATGCAGCTTGTATTTAGAACTCATTTTACTGGAGGTAATCTGGTAGATAACTATATACAGTTGTGAGATAAACAGGTCAGCCTATTCCTTGCAGATGAACATTTGTAGACAGGCAGTTTCTCAGTGTGATATTGGCTGCTTTCAGATTCTTTCTCTATGGAGACCCTCACTCAGTTACACCTCAGTGGCTGAGCTGTTTTCTTTCCTCTGAGGTGACTTGCCCTCCCAGAAATGCAGTGAAAATTATCACACAATGGCGGCTGTCCACTGCCTTTCCTTCTATCTCCCTATGGCAGGACTCAGATCCCTATAGAGGCCTGTCTCCTGTCAGAGTCTCACATACCAGTCCTTGCTGCCATCACCATCCTTTTTTGACTCACTCAAATCTTACTGCCTCACAAGAGCTAGCTCCTCCCCATAACATGTGACTTTCCAAGAAGCAGTAATTGGTTGACTGCACTGTCAATACTCCTTCCCATAAAACTCACCAAAACTTATACTGATGCTGTCCCTGTAAGAAAATTCACAATTAAGTAAGACAAGCAAAGAAATGAAAATAACACATACATTGAAAATGCAGAAATAACAAAAATACTTCTATCTCCGAAACTTTATATGTGTGGTGTAGTGACCCCTGTGGCAGCTAGGGGGCACTGTGTGTGCTCCTTGGGATATGCATGGAGGCATATCTGTTGTGATAATGGTGGTGAAACAGTGACTGGCAGTGTTGTGAATGGCTGATATGTGTTGCAGAGGGAGTCTGCGTGGTAAGTCTGATGCAATGTTGTTGTTCTGGGACCTGTAGTCCCTCAAGAGTGTGTATATCTATGGTGTAATTGTAAGGGAGACTTATTAGGCTAGTTGTGTGAGATGGGCGAGACAAACTCGCCACACAAACACACTCCCATCTAGGGGAGTGGTTAGTAGCATATAATGTGACTGAGGTTTGGTCACATGGGCTCTGAGTGTGGACCTGAATGGTCTGTGCTGGAAGGTCCTGGAGAGCCCCATGTGTTGGGAGTGTCGGCTCCCTGAAGAGCACATGGACCTCGCACAGACCAGACTGTGGAACGGATGGAGATCCGTGTTGTACTGACCGGGGTCAGAGTGAGAATGTCGGAAGGATGCCTCTGAGGAAGAGAGGTATCCCAGAACCTGTGCAGCAATGGCAGGTAAGGAATGGAGATTCGTGTTGTACTGAGCAGGGTCAGAGAAAAGGAAAGACAGAGTGAGAATGCTTGAAGGATGCCTTTACGGAAGAGAGGTATCCGAGAACCTGTGCGGCACCCACAGGTAACGGGAAGGAACCGTGTTGTACTGACCGGGGTCAGAGTGAAAGACGAGACATTGTGTATGGGGCACCTCTGAGGCCAAGAGGTGTCCAGGAACCCGTGAAGGTTGCCAACGGGTAACGGTCTGAAAACCGTGTGTAATGCTGACCGGCGTCAGAGACGAACTGTGGTAAAGTTGAATATGTCCAAATACTGTTCAAGCTGTTACTAAGTTCCTGTGGATGTGGTTTATGTCGTGCGAAATAAACCTAAGAGACTGTGTTTTTGATAGAAAACCGTGCCCGAGTGCGTTAATCCCGTGCCAAGCGAGTGTCCCCCAAGACACGTAGTAGGCGCTATGCTACACATGATAGAGCAAAACTAAGCATATTTTTGGAATCAACACATCATACTCCATAAAACAGACATATTACCTTTGCTGATTAATTTTTTGTGTTGACCAGTGTAATTAAACCAAAAAAATGACATGGATTTCCCTATATTTTTGACAACCAGCCAGGCAAAACTCACTGCTGGGGGCTGCAATCAGGGACTGTCAGCTTCAGCAAGGCTGGCTATCAAGAATAGAGGAGTCCCCACGTCGCTTTTTAAGTTATTTAAATAATTAAAATAAAAATAGCATGGGATCCCCCCCATTTTTGACCAACAGCCTTGCTAAAGCAGACAGCTGGGGGCTGGTATTCTCAGGCTGGTAAGGGGCCATGGATATTGGCCCCTCCAGTCTAAAAATAGCAGCCCACAGCTGCCCAGAAAAGGCACATCTATTAGATGTGCCAATACTAGCGCTTTGCCCGGCGATTCCCACTTGCCCTGTAGCAGTGACAAGTGGGGTTAATATTTGTGGGGTTGATGTCACCTTTGTATTGCAATGTCTAGTAATAGAGAGGCTTCTATAAGACACCTATCCATTACTAATCCTATAGTTATATAGTTATAAAACAACCACACAAGAGCCCCGGGAACGCAAGTGCGACACCGCTGGAAAGGTGCCGGCACGGGAAGTGAGTATAGGTGTTTTTATTTTATGGGGGTCAAACATGGTGAATGAGAAGTTTTGCTAGTAGTGGACAACCCCTTTAACCTGTTGGCAGACCAGAAATGAGTGTGTGAAATAGACAGGCAGCCCTCCGTGTCTGCGGCTCCACTGTAGTTTATGGGAGTTCTGAATAATTAGGCAGTAAGCAAAATCACTGATCTATTGCAGAGAGTCGTGTTCATGCATCACCTCTCCCCTTTAGGGCCTATTCACAGTTTTTTAAGGGTATTTAGAAGCATATTTTACTACAAATCAACATAAACAATGCTTCAAATACTCTTTGAATAAGCTTCCTATTAGTTTTACTGCTACATGTTCAAAATAACATGAAAAAACAGTACTGTGTGCACTAATGGAGATTTTCCTATTAAAATCAGTCAGAAACGTATTCAAAGAGTATTTGATGTGGATTTAGGAGCAAAATCCATTACTAAATTTTTATAAAAAAATCAGTGTGAACTGAGTGTGTGTTTTTGGAGGGTAAGAGCCCTGTAAGTAGAATTTGTACCTCTCCGACATTTATGGTATATACTTTCAATATGCCATAAATATCACAGAGAGTAATACCCCTTTCATTTTTAGAGCGGCCTCCGGACTGATTTAGTATGACAATGTGGCTCTTGGACCAAAAAAAGGTTTTGCACCGTGACATACAGCCTCCTTACTTCAGAGAACCTCCGCTTCCCACTCTGTCAGGTTCAAGCCTTCCTCCTATTACGTGGGCAACCAATATCCTAAATGGCCTCTAAATACTACGTTTCAGTAACTGCTGAAGATGAAATGAGCTTTAGTACACAGTGCTAAAGCCGAACCCAAGGCGATGAGTTGATTATGCTGAGGCATCATTTTGAAAGTGGTTTTGATGAGACAAAACTCATTAAAAGTCTTATCAGACAATTTTCTGAAATCTTTGTACCCCAAGTAATCCCAAGAAAAAAGCTCTTAGATCCTGAAAAAGGGGCTCTTAGATCTTGAGATAGGAGCTCTTAGATCCAGAGAAAGGGGCATTTAGATCCAGAGAAAGGATCTCTTAGATCCAGAGAAAGAGCTCTTATATCCAGAGAAAGGAGATCTTAGATCCAGAAAAAGGAGCTCTTATATCCCAAGAAAGGGTCTCTTAGATCCAGAGAAAGGAACCCTTAGATTCAGAGAAAGGAGCTCTTAGATCCCAAGAAAGGGGCTCTTAGATCCAAAGAAAGGAGCTTGTAGATCCAGAGAAAGGAGCTCTTAGATCCAGGGAAAGGAGCTCTTAGATCCAGAGAAAGGAGCTCTTAGATCCAGAGAAAGGAGCTCTTAGATCCAGAGAAAGGGGCTCTTAGATCCAGAGAAAGGAGCTCTTAGATCCAGAGAAAGGGGCTCTTAGATCCAGAGAAAGGAGCTCTTAGATTCAGAGAAAGGAGCTCTTAGATCCAGAGAAAGGGGCTCTTAGATCCAGAGAAAGGAGCTCTTAGATTCAGAGAAAGGAGCTCTTAGATCCAGAGAAAGGAACAATTAGATCCAGAGAAAGGGGCTCTCAGATCCACAGAAAGGGGCTCTCAGATCCACAGAAAGGGGCTCTCAGATCCACAGAAAGGGACTCTCAGATCCACAAAAAGGGGCTCTCAGATCCACAAAAAGGGGCTCTCAGATCCACAGAAAGGGGCTCTTAGATCTCGAGAAAGGAGCTCTTAGATCCCCAGAAAGAAGCTCTGAGATCTTGAAAAAGGGGCTATTAGATCACGAGAAAGGGGATCTTAGATTGCAAGAAAGAGGCTCTTAGATCCCAAGAAAAGGGATCTTAGATCCCGAGAAAGGTGCTCTTTACATCCTCCTAAATGGAGTAGTGCTGTGCATGTGCAGCCTCCATTCCAATCACTGTCTATGGGACTGACGGAAATAGCCAAGGACTGTGTTCGGCAGCCAATAGACACTAAATGCAGTGGATGCCAGGCATGTTTGCACACCTATGCCCCGTTCAGCACAAGGCCCATTGTCGGGTTCCAGAGCCTCGATCTCAGGATCACAGGGTGTTCTCGTGGTCAGACCCCCAGTGACCAGCAAGATATCACCTACTCTATGAATAGTAGATAACTTCATTTTGGGGGAATAACCCTTTAAATAAAATTTAAATGAATTTAGAAATTGCTGCTATAAAAGCTTTTTACATTCTATTCTACGAAGTACAAAAGACTCAATGATGCCAATAACAGAAGCCATTATCGTGTAAGAAATGTTGCTAGAATACAGAATTGATTGGAAAGAAAAGCAATTTATCTATTGAGATCGACTATATTCATTTCCATTTTTTTCATCCCTAAATACCTAGGCATTTCTCAATTTCTTTAGCGCATTCACCCTAATGTACAATAAGTGAGGTTTCCTGCACCCATTTCCAGGGTATGTAAAAATACAACGCAGATTGGTCACCACTGGCTTCATAAAAGACTATCACCGGACCGGCTCAATGACAATTCAGCCCACATCAAAGACCGGCACATAAAGTACAGCTCTTTTATGTGTAAAGCTGTAGAGCATGGGATAATCATACCATTTCTAAGCCTTATTTTAATAATGGAGGGCTTTTCAGCAGACGTCCAAACTACTTAACTGCATTCAGTGAAAGTAATAGTGGCAAGTGTATTATTTCGCTATTTCACACAATGAGGGTTTGGAAAATGTCAATATACTTTTATTTATCTGGACCCATTGGGATCCATTATAATCATTGGCATTGCAACATAATAAAGCGGAGCTCGCATTAATAAATAAACCCTCTTAGATGAGTGTTGGTGCATTATTACTTATATTGTGTAGGCAAACCATTATATCATAATGAGCTCTATTACAACTTATTATGACGTCAGCTAAATAACGGGCGCACAAAGCACCCATGGGGCTCCCCTTTGTCACAACAGGTATACAGTACATTAGAGACATTAGTGTTTAGTACATGTGCACTGACGTGGGTATCCGGAGACCACAGACGGGGATCGGGATATTTGTCCCTACAGGGAAGGCATACAAATGGTTTACTTTATTTATACTTCTAGTTTTTGGGGGTCTTTTTCTCCTTTAGGAGCGCAGCTGAGCATAGATCCTTACTGGCAAAGTTTCATAAGAATACATGTAAATTAGTTAGTGCCGGCTAGAGAGTAAGAGAGGTAGGGGGGCCGTCTACCACCTCCAAAACATATAAGGGGGTGCATTATGAGCTATGTGACTGCAAAGGATACATATACTGTTCTTGCACAGGGGTGATCTTATGTAGAAGTAAAAGGGACGGAGGCTGCAAGAAGAGTAGTATGTACACTTTTAAAGGGGTTGTCCAGTCTTAATCTGCAAGTCTGCAGTCATTCTGCGTGACTGCAGATTTTATAATCCTCACATCGTGCACACTGCACATCGGTCATGTGATCACAAGTATGCAATTTATATACTTCTGGCCACATACGGTCACATACAGTCGGCATGTGACCGTATGTATGCAAATGATGTGAGGATTCACAAGTATTCAGTGACGTAGAGCAACTGCACACTTGAAGCCTAAGGATGGACAACCCCTCTAAAACTGTGGTTTTGAGGGAAGCTTTGCATCATTTCCAGGGCAGTAAAGGTGCCGAATATGGGCCAGTCTGCCATCTCTCCAAGCAAAGACACAGCCATACAGATTAAAAAACTACAATGTTAACTTCCGTCATGTGCCACTAGGGGGAGCTCACTTGATTTTACAGGTCCTTTTGAGTACAATTGGGACTGTATACATCTATATTTAGTGAGCTCCCTCTAGTGGTGGCTTCAAAACAGTAACAATGCAGTGACATGACAAGAATCTGCATAACTAATTATATGTTAAATATTTACAAGTCAAATTTATGTATAGGATAGCCAAGATGATTGTCTGTAAAATGATGGTGGTCTCACATCAGATGCAGTAGTGGATGGTGAGATATGGAGCCTGAAAGTCAAAAGTTCAAAACTTTGTTACCCTTTTGCTCGTTAGTGCATATTCCTTCACTTTGTCATGTTTTCATGCATTTTTAGATCGAGGAGAGTGAACCACTGACTTGAGATTGCGGTCAGGCCTTTTAAGGCGAGTTTGCATTTGTCTCAGTCAATGATTTCACGCTCCTCCTTCTACTCTCCCACCTTTGGGTGGAATTGATTGTATTTCCTATTTACTCACTTCTTGCGAATGTTCATAGTATACTGCCATGAAGAAGGACGGTGTTATGTCTAAAACATGCTGGTTTTTCCCTTGATACCACCTTTTATCAAGTAAAATGGTAAGATTGCATTTTGAATCTGCTGGAGTCTTCCATCCACTATGACTGTATGCCCCTTTCTCTGTGCCGAGAATTAACTATCACTGAATAGGGTGAGTGGGTGAAGGCAACCTTATAGCCTGCAGGCTAAATTCAGCTAGTTCTGCCTTTGGAGGAGAAAGGAAAAATACCAAAAACATTTATAGGGAACCTGTCAAGTCTGATAACGCTACTAACCTGCCAATATAGGGTTAATATCATAATGCAGGTGATCGCCTGCTGTACTGAAAGTTCAGCACCTGGGAGAAAATTTACTTTATTCCACTTGGTAGTCTCCAGCTTTCAGCCATGCAAGCGTGCCAGAGCAATAAGTCACCACTCACAGCGCTGACTTTAAGCAGGTCCCCGGCACTGACAGCCGACTCTGTGCTGATGCACTCACTGCCGAGCCGGCCGTCAGTCAATATCGGAGGGTGCTTAGAGCCATCACTCATAGCATAGTGAGGGATGACTGAAGCCGTGCCGGCCGTCCCTCTATGGACTGAAAGCTGGCGGCTGCTGGGAGAAAAAAAAGTTAATTTTCTCTCAGATCCTGCATTTTCAGTACAACGGCCGGGCACCTTCATAACACTATAAACCTTCAGATTAACCCTGTATCTGCAGGTTAGTAGAATTATTGGACATGACAGGTTCCCTTTAAAGAAGCACAGGGGGTCCTGAATATTTCAACACTGAATATTTTTAAAACATAACTGCATGATTGAAAAGATTAAAATATTATCTATTCATTTTTCTGGCCTGCCGCCACTCTTCTTCCAACACTGTCACCCACCAGTCTCGTAATATTCAGTTTCAAGTAGATAGGCTGGAAAAAAATGGCACAATAGGGTCTTATTTGATAAATATTCAGAATTAAGACTAGCAGATTATGCTAACCTGATCCTTAGAATTGTGCGTTTCGCAATGTTATTAAGCTGTGGTGGATCCACAGGTCGTCAAACCCCTTTCAACAGAAACCAGGAAGGATTTGTGGACTTGTTCGCGCTGCCGATTTTTTGATGATGCCAATTTCAGAAAATTATTCTGCGTGTTTCGAGGAAGAAATGTATTATACTTCGAAACGCTTCGAATAAAACCACATGTGTAATTAATTTTCTGAAATCAGCATCTTCAATAATCAGCAGCGCGAACAAGCCCACAAAGCCTTCCTGGTTTCTAATGTTCAGTTTCAGGCGGACGCGCATGTAACAGCTGCAGTCAATCACATGCAGTAATTGCGGCTCTGTGGTTACCTGGCAGCTCTAAATAGGACTACTAAGGACGAGTTTTGCACTGCCACTTTGACAATCAGGTCCCAGGGGAAACATGGCCTCCACTCTTTAACCCATGTATCGGGATGTGGACTTAAATAGGGGCCCTGGGTTGAGTCCTCGGAGTAGTCGCTGGCTGGTGGAGCACCTGGCAGGAAGAATGGTCATGTCGCTGGGTGAGAACAAGGAGGGAAAACAAGGGACAAAATCGTAAAAAAAGAATAGTAAGTAAATGGGCCGAGATCAGAATAAGAACAAAAGAGACTGAACAAGAGTTGGACTACAGAAGTGAACCAGAGCTAGCATTAACTTTAACTGGGAGTATAAGATTCAAGAGTTTAAGTAGAGAGCAGCTTTGCCCATGGATCAAAGCAGGAAGAAACTCTGAGGGTGCAGTCATACGGCAGTATAAATTGGAGCAGGGCCGGTTTTAGGCAAAGTGGGGCCCTAGGCAAAGTTTAAAATGGGGCCCCAAATGCTAACATATTGCACATCACACAAAAGCATTTCGGTTGTATTTACATGCGCTGATCTCAGGCCGCTAAATGAGTTTGATCGACAATACTGAAGCTGTTCAACACTTGTTTCCCGGCCTCTTTCCACCAGCTGAGGAATAATGATGGGACAGAACAATCACTAACAGATCACCATACAGTATCATGTTATCAGCAGCACATCTACAGTTTACACCGGCGATGTGCTGCTGAGAACAATGATTTCTATTTCGGCATAAACAATCCAATCACTCGATGAATATGCAGCTTTTTGCTTGTTTAGTAAAATACACCCCATAGTCCTGCATATATTATAATGTGCACCACAGTCCTCCATATAGTATAATACACTCTCTATAGTCCTCCATATATTAAAATACACTACTTAGTCCTCCATATAGTATAATACACTCCTCATAGTCCTCCATATAGCATAATACACTCCTCATAGTGCTCCATATAGTATAATGCACCGCCATAGTCCTCCATGTAGTACAATTCACTTCCCATGGTGTAATGCACCCCATAGTTCTTCATATAGTATAACGTATTCCCCATAGTCCTCAATACAGTATAATGCAGCCCACATATAGTATAATGCAGCCACCACCCCACAGAGTATAATGCAGCCAACCCAGAGTATAATGCAGCCACCCCATAGAATAGAATGCAGCCCCCCTCATAGTTTAATGCAGCACCCTCATAGAGTATAATGCAATCACCCATCAAAGAATATAAATATAATACAGCCCCCATAGAATATAATGTGGCCCCGAATAGAATATATTGCAGCCCACCTCCCCTCAGAATATAATGCAGCCCCATCAATGAGTATAATGCAATCATCCCTCAAAAAATCTAATACAGACCCCTATAGAATATAATACAGCTCACCTCCCCATAATATATAATGTAGCCCCCATAGAATAGAATGCAGCCCCCCATAGTATATAACACAGCCTCCCCATAGAATATAATATACCCCCCATAGTATATAACACAGCCTTCCCCATAGAATATAATAATAATAATAATTTTATTTATATAGCGCCAACATATTCCGCAGCGCTTTACAACTTAACCTCCACAATAGTGTATAACACATCCACATAGTATATAATACGGCCTCCCCCATAGAATATAATATACCCCCATAGTATATAGCAAAGCCCGCATAGTATATAGCACAACCCGCATAGTATATAGCACAACCCGCATAGTATATAGCACAACCCGCATAGTATATAGCAAAGCCTGCATAGTATATAGCAAAACCTGCATAGTATATAGCAAAGCCCGCATAGTTTATAGCACAACCCGCATAGTATATAGCAAAGCCCGCATAGTATATAGCACAACCCGCATAGCATATAGTACAACCCGCATAGTAGTATACAGCACAGCCCGCATCTCTCCTCCCCCCCGAGAATGGCCCCACAGTCCAGTAAAAAAAACAACCCACACTCCTCACCTCTCCTTGTGCCCGCGTTGCTCCCTGCGCCTGTCTCGGCGGCTGCCGCTGCACTGCCTGGCACATAGTGAGTGTGCGCACACCCGCAGTGTCAGGGGCTGAGCAGGGAATGATGGGAGAGGGAGCGTCAGCGGACGCTCTCTCCTCCATCATTGTATTCAACTGTACCGGCGTCATAGACACCAGTATAGTTGAATGCGGTGGCAAAACGCTGGTGGGGGGTGAGTCGGCACGCAGCGGCCCGCTACTGGCACAGGCCCTTCTGGCATTTGCCAGAACTGCTCGATGGCCAGTCCAGCCCTGGTTACAAGAGACCCTCAGGGGTTTTCTTCTCCGAGGATGCTCTATACTTTACAAGTCAGTGGCTTAGAAGACACCCTGACATCTTTTTGAGCATTTTTTTCTTAAGAAACCATTAGGCTGGGTTCACATTGCGTTCCTGGCGTCCGTTAGACGGACTACGTTACACCACGGCATAACGCGGTGTAACGTAGTCCGTTAACGCCGCCATTGAATGCAATGTCGGACGCATTGCTAGCGCACGCCCACAATGGGCGTGCGCTAGGGATTTGCCGTCACTGAGTGACGGACCCTGAGATGCGGGCTGCAACGTTTCCGGGTCCGTCACTGCTAGCGCAGATAGAGCTAGCAGATGCTCTATCTGCGCTAGCGCGATGTAACGTCGGCAATTGCGTTAACAGCAGCCCGTTAGCGTATGTGCTGAACGGGCTGCTGCTAACGCAATGTGAACCCAGCCTTAGCAGTTTCTTTACTGCTGAAAAATACCAAGTACAAAAGACACACAAAATGCTAAAGAAACAAAAAAATGAGGTGGTGTGGCCAGTGTGTGACTGGTGTGGTAGTGCAGTTGAAAAAAACTCACCAGTAAGCAGTGAAGTCTCCATATGGGAAAACTCCTGGGTGGCAGCACAGCTCCTGTACTGTGTCCTGACAGGGGCTGCTGTGCAGCGTCAGGACAACGTCAGTGGTCAGGTGTGACATAGGAAGGTCCTGCCGCTGAACAGCAGCTGCCAGCCCAGGACACAGTATAAATTATAACCCTGAAGCCTGCTGCAGAGTGAGGATCGACGGCCATAGCAGAAGAACAGGAGAACATGCAGAGCGCAGGTCAGGTCAGTATAACACGCCTGACTGCTTCTGCCTGGGGGATTGCAGCCGACGTTACAATAGATAACACGAGGCAGTGCAGCGCCGTCAGGAAACGCTCGCATTGCAGAACAGATAAGACAGATACACTTATGTCTGCCTCTTCTGCAAAGTGAAGCACTGCCTTGTGCTATTTTAATTTTAAGCAAGCTCCATTGTGGAACCAGCAGGGGGCCCTTGGAGGAGCGGGGGCCCCAGGCAGCTGCCTGGTCTGCCTGTGCTTAACGCCGGCCCTGAATTGGAGTGGGGGTATGTCACAGTGATCCTGTTACTGCACTTTATTAAGGTACTAGTATCCATTACTATTTGCTTATACTTTGGGGTGCCTCCTACTATGGATCGCACATACTTATCTTTTTCATGTGTACTTGATATCTGTGACCTACCTGCCTATGGCGATTTCTGGATGCTGTATTAACATCGATTTTACTCTTTTAGCCCCATTTGCCCCTTTTCCTATATTTGGTATTAATAAAGATTCAGATTTGGTTATTTCTAACGGGCTTTATGACTCTTTTTCTCCTTTGCCCTGGATCCAGCCCAGGCCTTTAGCGATGCTCCTCACGACACTCTGTTCCCAGTAATGCTTTGTGGCAATAACCCGTGATCATGTAGCGGTCTTGCGAGACCGCTACGTCATCATCTCGCGAGACCGCTACATGATCTCCAGTCATTGCCGCAATGCATTCTTGGGACGGGAGCGTCGAGAGGAGCGGGAAAGGCTGTTCGCTTTTTTACTCCACACAATTTACAACTCCATAGTCTGCTAAATCTTTCTCAAGGCCTTTTGCAGTCAAGCAGGACTTCTGATTTTCCTCTCTAGCAATCCTACGAGCAGCTCTCACTGAAATTTTGCTTGGTCTTCCAGACCTTATCTTGACCTCCACTACTCCTCTTAACTGACATTTCCCAATTACATGTTGAACTGAGGAAAGGGCAACTTGAACACTTTGCTATCTTCTTATAGCTTTCTCCTGCTTTGTGAGCTTCCTCCATAGTCATTTTCAGAGTGCTAGACAGCTGCTTAGAAGAACCCATGGCTGCTGTTTTTTGGCAAAAGGTTAGAGGAGGATGGGTTTTTATAAAGCTGGGAAATGTGCATCACCTGGCCTTTCCTAATGATGATAGTGAACAAGCCGTGACCCTAACAGGCTAATTGAGGTCTGAAACCTTGGTGAAAGTTATCAAAGCACACAACTCTCCAGAGGAGCCCTAATAAGGGTACTGTCACACAGTGCAATTTTGATCGCTACGACGGCACGATTCGTGACGTTGCAGCGTCGTATAAGTATCGCTCCAGCGTCGTAGACTGCGGTCACACGTTGCAATACACGGCGCTGGAGCGATAATTTCATGACGTATTTGCGATGTAGAAGCCGTTGGTTACTGTGCGCACATCGTATACAACCTGTGTCACACGATGCAATCATGCCGCCACAGCGGGACACTAGATGACGAAAGAAAGTTTCAAACGATCTGCTACGACGTACGATTCTCAGCGGGGATCCGGATCGCAGTAGCGCGTCAGACACAACGATATCGTAACGATATCGCTAGAACGTCACGAATCGTGCCGTCGTAGCGATGAAAATTGCACTGTGTGACGGTACCCTAACTTTTGCATCAGCCCATTTAAGATGAAAATATTTTTTTTTTGCCTAAAATACAAATGAAATGTGCTGTCTTTAGGCCTTTTAGAGAGAGAGAGAGGGGAGAGAAGGGGAGAAAAGGGAAGAGAGAGAAGGGGAGAGAAGGGGAGATCTCTAGAGGAGCCTGATATGTCATGGACCCCTGTACCCCACCCTGGAAACATCCCCTATCCTCTAAAAGGAGTCTGATATATCCTGGACCTCTATATGCCTCCCTCCCCCACCCCCGTATTTTTACCATATGCTTTGGCAATGCTAACGTGTACTTAGTCCTGCCAATAAAGCTCATTTGAATTGAATTGAGAAGGGGAGAGAGAGAGAAGGGGAGAGAGAGAGAGGAGGAGAGAGAGAGAAGGGGAGAGCGAGACAGAGAAGAGAGCAAGAGGAAGGGGGGGGGGAGAAGGGGGAGAGAGAGGAGGAAGGCCTGCAGCAGGCGAGGCGGTCTGGGGCAGTGTGGCTTTGTGCAGGGTCCTAGGTGCAGGCACAGTATGAGTGGTTGCACGGCTGCGGTCACAGTACAGACTGCTGCGGCCGTTTCTATACCAGGAGCTGTGGGGATTTGTGTTGGTTGTAGCTGTGACGCAGCAGGACAGGAGCCTCCCTGGGAATCACAGCACTGACAACCCAGCTACATTCTGCAGCCCCATAATATGCAGAGAGTAAGCTCTGAGCGCAGCCTCACAAGAAGGGGCCGCGCCGCACAGAGCGGCCTGCCGGGAGCGCCCCCTGCTGGCATCCCAGCTGTCATTGTGATAAGGACAGACAGCTGCGCACGTCACTCAGCGCTCGCCACGCCCCGCAAACGGCGACAGAGCGCGGACTACGCTCCGTCACGTGATCGTGTACCTCGGGAAGCGTCAAGCAGAAACCATGACAACGGCGCCCCCTGGTGACTGAGAGGAGTAGGGCGGAGCTAGAGCTGCCATCCTGGAGGACGCGCCATCACCATCGTCATCATGAGCCAGACTCCAGAGGCCAGAGCTAGGTGAGAAGTGTGCGGGGCTGGGGGCAGGGGGAGAAGGAAGGAATCACGTCTGCAGACCACCCGCCGCCATGTTCCTGCAGCCAAGGTGTGTATGAGGATGGAGAGGGGCGAGTATACAGTATGTGCCTATGTCAGAGGGTGGGGGGTGTAGGTAATAGGAGGAGGAGGAGGATGTGGTGGGACTTGTCTGCTGCTGAGCCCCAAACTCATCCAATAATGATGGGGCCTGACCAGTGCGAGCCTGCCCCGTCCTGTCCTGAGAGGCGTCTGGCTGCAGTAATGCACAGTCCTGTGGGATAGATCTTACATGGCCCTAGTGGGGGACCCAACCCGCCCTGTGGTGGTCCGGGATGTAGCGATGCTGCAAATAGAAAGATGCGGGGAGGTCATGGTGCCAGGACTCAGCAGCAGCATGTGATGTATGAGCCGAGCACCAAGGTGATCTCATATGTAACGGGGACAAAATTATGTCATCGTGGTGATCTCATATGTAACAGGGACCCACTGACGTCATCATGGTGATCTCATATGTAACAGGGACCCACTGACGTCATCATGGTGATCTCATATGTAACAGGGACCCACTGACGTCATCATGGTGATCTCATATGTAACAGGGACCCACTGACGTCATCATGGTGATCTCATATGTAACAGGGACCCACTGACGTCATCATGGTGATCTCATGTAACAGGGACCCACTGACGTCATCATGGTGATGTCATATGTAACGGGGACCCACTGACGTAATCATGGTGATGTCATATGTAACGGGGACCCACTGATGTCATCATGGTGATCTCATATGTAACAGGGACCCACTGATGTCATCGTGGTGATGTCATATGTAACGGGGACCCACTGATGTCATCATGGTGATGTCATATGTAACGGGGACCCACTGACGTCATCGTGGTGATCTCATATGTAACAGGGACAAAATGATGTCATCGTGGTGATGTCATATGTAACGGGGACCCACTGATGTCATCGTGGTGACGTCATATATAACGGGGACCCACTGATGTCATCGTGGTGACGTCATATATAACGGGGACCCACTGATGTCATCGTGGTGACGTCATATATAACGGGGACCCACTGATGTCATCGTGGTGACGTCATATGTAACGGGGACCCACTGATGTCATCATGGTGATGTCATATGTAACGGGGACCCACTGACGTCATCGTGGTGATCTCATATGTAACAGGGACAAAATGATGTCATCGTGGTGATGTCATATGTAACGGGGACCCACTGATGTCATCGTGGTGACGTCATATATAACGGGGACCCACTGATGTCATCGTGGTGACGTCATATATAACGGGGACCCACTGATGTCATCGTGGTGACGTCATATATAACGGGGACCCACTGATGTCATCGTGGTGACGTCATATGTAACGGGGACCCACTGACGTCATCGTGGTGATCTCATATGTAACAGGGACAAAATGATGTAATCGTGGTGATGTCATATGTAACGGGGACCCACTGATGTCATCGTGGTGACGTCATATGTAACGGGGACCCACTGATGTCATCGTGGTGACGTCATATGTAACGGGGACCCACTGATGTCATCGTGGTGACGTCATATGTAACGGGGACCCACTGATGTCATCGTGGTGACGTCATATGTAACGGGGACCCACTGACGTCATCGTGGTGATCTCATATGTAACAGGGACAAAATGATGTCATCGTGGTGATCTCATATGTAACGGGGACCCACTGATGTCATCGTGGTGACGTCATATGTAACGGGGACCCACTGATGTCATCGTGGTGACGTCATATGTAACGGGGACCCACTGATGTCATCGTGGTGATGTCATATGTAACGGGGACCCACTGATGTCATATATATATATATAACTGGGACCCACTGATGACAAGAAGTTGCTGCACACAGATCACCTGCAGGCTCTTTCCCCTGCACATCACTCGTTATACACCCCTCCATCACATTCTGTAGTGTATACAGACCACCCTCCAGACCCACAAGACGATCACCAACCACACACAGAAAATCACTGCATGTTATAATAAGGCAGAGCAGACTACAGTAGCTTGCAAAAGTATTCACCCCGTTGGCTTTTTACCTATTTTGTTACATTATAACCTGTGTTTAAATATTTTTGCAATCTGATTTGTGTGTGATTCATCAGCACTAAATGATTTAAGTTGGTGAAGTGAGAAAAATATAGGCATAAATTAAATTTATGGGATCAAATAGCTAAAAATTGGCATGTGCATATGTATTCACCCCTTTTGCTATGAAGCCCCTAAACATTTCTGGTGCAATCAATTCCCTCCATAAGTCACATCCTTAGTGACAGGACGTCATGTGTGCAATCCAAGTGTCTCATGGTCTGTCACTGGCAGCACTGACCTGTCACAGCCGGTATACATGCAGTGACAATTTAAATGCAGGACGGACATAGCACGTCATGGTGTGGGAACGGACACCCACTCATGACGTGCTAAGGTCATTGTTAAGGAGTCAAGAAAGTGGCACCACTAACTAAACAACACCATGAAGACCAAAGAGATCTCCAAACAAGTCAGAGACAAAGTTGTTGAGAAGTACAAGTCAGGGTTGGATTATGGGAAAAAACTCCCAATCTCCGATGATTCCCTGGAGTACCATAAAACCCATCATCATCAAATGGAAAGAACATGGTACCCCAACAAACCTGCCAAGAGAGGGTCGCCCACCAAAATCCTCAGCCCGGGCTAGGAGGGCATTAATCAGGCAGCAAATAGACCGAAGGTAACCCTGAATTAGCTGCAGAGTTCCTAAGCAGAGACTGAAGTATCTGTCCATACGACCACAATAAACCTTCATAGAGGTGGCCTTTATGGAAGAGTGGGAAGAAAAAAGCCTTTCCTTACACACACAAATTGTAAGGCTCATTTTGTGTTTGCCAAAAGACTTGTGGGAGACTCCCCAAATGTATGGAGGAAGGCACTGTGGTCAGATGAAATCAAAATTGAACTTTTTTGGCCAACAAGTTAGATGCTATGTCTGGTGCCAAATCATACAGCTGACCACCCCAAGAACACCATACCCACAGTAAAACATGGTGATGGCAGTATCATGCTGTGGGGATGTTTTTTTTTTCAGCAGCAGGGACTGGGAAAATGGTCCGAGTCAAGGGGAAGATGGATGGTGCCAATTGCGAGGATATTCTTGAGCAAAACCTGTTTCAGCCTGTCAGTGATTTGCGACTGGGATGAAGGTTCTCCTTCCAACAAGACAAGGGTTGTTCAAATCATTTATAGCTATGACCAGTCCATTTTTTACTTTACCGAAACCAACTTTAGCTCCGACTCAACAGCCCTTTGGTCTTCTGCCATTAGGCCGAGCTGCTCTTTCACTTGGCTGCTGTGACAATTATATATAGAATTCTTATTAAATTCTGTGTATATAGAAATAGAGCTGGCAGAACCAGTGAGGCTTAGCACACGTTCAGCAAATGGATGCAGAAAAAAACGTTTTTTTGCCCTGCATTTTTATCTGATTTGAGTAGTCAGTGATGAAAAACGCACAGAGAATTGACATACTGAAGATTATTTTCTGCACCGAATCTGTATGTCACAAATAAGCAACGTGTGCATGACACTTCAGATTTCTCATTCACTTCCCTGGCATCAGGATTGCATCAGGTTTTGCTAGCAAATCTGCATGGCGAAAATGTGTGCACAAGCCCTTAGTGATCTCAAGGTAGAGGAAGATGCTGCTGGTGGACACCAAGGTGGTGGCTTTTATCACTTGAGAAGATAGAATCTGGCATGTTGAAATCTGGAGTTTCTCCACCATCTGTCTTTGGATCATTCCCATACTGCTGATCCCTTGGGAATTTGCTTGTTAGGCAGACGATAGTATATATGTAAGTCCAGCTTTAGGGTTTCGTATATGTATGGAGACCCTTTCCATCTAGTCAAAGGTGTTGCTGAATGTTAGAGATGATGCCAGATCTCCGAAAGACATTGATGTTCTGCCAGCTGGTGGCAACTCAGAGGAGAAGGCCTTTGTTTTTTGATTCCCAGACTTTTCCTTTACTTGATAATTGGCCCTATAGAAATGTAAGTGATTTGTTCAGCCATAAAGTTTCTGAATATCATTCCAGTATTTAGTTTTCTGTTAATTTATGACAAGCCAGCATTTCCCCGGTAGCACTCATGACACTTTTCTGTTATTTCTTACTCCAGAGACAATCAGACCAGACAGATACAAGAAACAGTTGGTAATGTGGAAAAGCACTTTGGGGAGCTGTGCCAAATCTATGCCGGGTATGTCCGTAAAACTGCCAGGCTGCGGGACAAAGCCGATCTGCTGGTGCGAGAAGTCAATGCATACGCCGACACCGAAACCCCAAATCTGAAACATGGACTGAAGGGTTTTGCTGATGAACTTGCCAAACTTCAGGATTATCGCCAGGCAGAGGTATGGAGGTATCGTCAAGAACGGTGACTATTTCTCACACAGGGTGTCCTATATCATCACTTTTATCCAGAGCTGGTATTGTCCACAGCAGGCAGGGTCTACACGGCTGCAGCTCTACTAGTGATGAATGGAGTGGTAAAGCACATGTGCAGCCACCTTTCCATTGAAATGGGTGACAAAGGAACTCTAATCTCATGATCAGTGGGGTCCCAGCGATCAGACACCATCTATTCACTGGTAGGTGATAAATAATATTTGTAGGATAGACTTTTTATAGGGTCATAATCTAAAGCCCCTCATACACCTTAGATGGCTGTCAGCCATTTGATGGTCCAACTCATCATTCAGATGGCATCTATCTCGACCGTCTCTCCCATAAACAGGAGCACTCGAGAGAGCCGCTGGCAGAGATCTTTGGCGGTGTCTTAGGGAGTTTGAAGTCTGACATGTTGGATTCTTAGGCCGGCGTCACACTGGCGAGTTTTACGGACGTAAGAGCGCAGAAATTACGTCCGTAAAACTCGCAAAATAAACGGCGAAATTATTCTCAATGGGGCTGCTCCTATCAGCCGTATATTACTGTTCAGTATTATACGGCTTTCTACGGCCGTACAAAATCGCAGCATGCTGCGTTTGTCAGCGTATTGCGCAAAAAAATCGCCAATGAAAGTCTATGGGGGCGAGAAAAATACGGATTCCACACGGACCAGCAGTGTGACTTGCGAGAAATACGCAGCAGTGTTAGTGAAAAGTCGGTAATTCAATTGCCGGCTTTTCATTTCTCCTGCACAAACCCGACAGGATATGAGACATGATTACATACAGTAAACCATCTCATATCCCCTTTTTTTTTGCATATTCCACACTACTAATGTTAGTAGTGTGTATGTGCAAAATTTGGGCGCTGTAGCTGCTAAAATAAAGGGTTAAATGGCGGAAAAAATTGGCGTGAGCTCCCGCGCAATTTTCTCCGCCAGAATGGTAAAGCCAGTGACTGAGGGCAGATATTAATAGCCAGGAGAGGGTCCATGGTTATTGGCCCCCCCGTGGCTAAAAACATCTGCCCCCAGCCACCCCAGAAAAGGCACATCTGGAAGATGCGCCTATTCTAGCACTTGGCCACTCTCTTCCCACTCCCTGTAGCGGTGGGATATGGGGTAATGAAGGGTTAATGCCACCTTGCTATTGTAAGGTGACATTAAGCCAGATTAATAATGGAGAGGCGTCAATTATGACACCTATCCATTATTAATCCAATTGTTTGAAAGGGTTAAAAAACACACACAGATGATTTAAAAGTATTTTAATGAAATAAACACAGCGGTTGTTGTAATAATTTATTGCTCTCTCAATCCATTTCCAGGCCCTCGCTTGGCAAAATAATAAACGCACAAGATACATACCCTCAGCTGAACCGTCACGTCCCACGATGTAATCCATCTGAAGGGGTTAAAATAATTTACAAGCAGGAGCCCTGCTAATGCAGCGGTGTGCTCGTGCTTGTAATTCCCCGGCGAATGAATGAAATGTTGGTCATTGACCTACATTTCCTTCAGTCGCGGTGATGCGCCCTCTGGTGGATGTCCTCATATGACCTGGAGCGTGGGAAAAAGTTCCCAGGCTGCAGTTCATGAGAACATCCAGCAGGGGCGCATCACCGCGACTCAATGTAAGTACAGATCCAGCTTTCCTTTCAGCACCCGGGGATTACAGACACGAGCGAGTGGTTTATCGCAGCTCGTGCCTGTAATATTAGTTAACCCCTTCAGATGGATTACCTCGTTGGACGTGATCGGACATCAGAAGGTATGTATCTTGTGCGTTTATTATTTTGCCAAGCGAGGGCCTGGAAATGGATTGAGAGAGCAATAAATTATTACAACAACCGCTGTGTTTATTTCATTAAAATACTTTTAAATCATGTGTGTGTGTGTTTTTTAACCCTTTCAAACAATTGGATTAATAATGGAAAGGTGTCATAATTGATGCCTCTCCATTATTAATCTGGCTTAATGTCACCTTACAATAGCAAGGTGGCATTAACCCTTCATTACCCCATATCCTACCGCTACAGGGAGTGGGAAGAGAGTGGCCAAGTGCCAGAATAGGCGCATCTTCCAGATGTGCCTTTTCTGGGGTGGCTGGGGGCAGATGTTTTTAGCCACGGGGGGGGCAATAACCATGGACCCTCTCCTGGCTATTAATATCTGCCCTCAGTCACTGGCTTTACCATTCTGGCGGAGAAAATTGCGCGGGAGCCCACGCCAATTTTTTCCGCCATTTAACCCTTTATTTTAGCAGCTACAGCGCCCAAATTTTGCACATACACACTACTAACATTAGTAGTGTGGAATATGCAAAAAAAAAAGGGGATATGAGATGGTTTACTGTATGTAAACCATGTCTCATATCCTGTCGGGTTTGTGCAGGAGAAATGAAAAGCCGGCAATTGAATTACCGGCTTTTCACAGATATCGCGCTGAATTAAATCTAAATACAGAATATATATATATATGTGTCTCAATGATATATATATATATATATATATATATATGTTTTCCCTAACATTTGAGCACATAAATCCATTAGATGTCGGTTTTGCAAGCCTGCGCGAAAATCTCGCAGTACGGATGCCATACGGAGGATGCCATGCGCAAAATACGCTGACACACCCTGACTACGGATCAATATTTTGGGAACATTTCTCCGTATTACGGCCGTAGTACGGACGTATAATACGTGACGTATTGTCTTACGCCAAGTGTGACGCCGGCCTTACTCTTTAGACTATCGGCCAGACCCTTTTTGATATCGGCAGGTTCGACTGACGCTAGTGTAATTTGTATGGGGGCTTAAGATATTTTTGTCATACTGAAGGTATATGCCATAAATGTCTGATAGGTGCTGTTTCCTACTTTTAAGACTCCCAACTTTTCATGAGAACTTGGCCTTTCTCCCCCGTTCACTCTTTAGCTATAAAAAAGACCATGCCTAGATTCGGTTCTCTCTGTTGCAATTTCGGAGTTTGGAAACAGCCGATTGTTTCACTACCATAAAACTAGAACATAGGTGGCAACACATGAGTGGTCACCTCTCCACCTCCTCTACTGTTAACTGGAGTGCCACACGGGGGTCCATCCTTCCTATATATGGGGGTCTCAGAGATGGCCACACTGTACAGCTGGTACTTACCCACTGCTGCCCCCACCTATGTGCCATTCCTGTGTAACATGGAAATACATGTGAACAGACACAGAGAAGAACATTTCTGACCAGAATGGCTCTGAAGGCCTGGGCTTCAGGCTGTTCACCACTGACCTAAAATAGACATGATGCTGGGCCCTAAATCACGGGTGGAGGCCACCGCTTTAACCTCCGCGATACAGAAAATACATCCCACAGGCTCGTGCTTTCATGATTGTGTATGGAGTGTAATGGCGGGAATGACTGACGCCGCAGAACATCCACACTCCGCATACAGTAAAAGGGCTCGTGGTGACAATAAATGTCCTCGTTCACTGAAGATATGCATTCTGTTGTCAGGTGGAAAGACTTGAAGCCAAAGTAATTGAACCTCTGAAAAGCTACGGAGCGATAATCAAGCTCAAAAGGGTAAGTATGTCCATTGTATCTTCAGTGTATACGTGTGGGTGGATGAGTGGACATCATTAACTCCTTCCCACCCCATGGGTTACTATTATGTCACGGTGTGGGTGTGTGGAATGAGCTCAGCAGGTTAGGTGCTGGATGTGTTATACAGCCGGCATCAGCCTCTAACAGCAGCAATCTGAGCCTGCTCCAGTCGCTGGCTTAAAGGGATTCTCCACTACTCGGACAACCTTTTATGAATCATTGCGTCACCTCTGTAAAATACTAACTCTTATATTCCTCTACGGTGTCGGTGCTGGCTCTCCCTGGGCTTGCGTGATCTAACGGTAACATTGACATTGTCATTGAGATCCAGAGGAAGTGGGAGTTGACGCTGTCCTCTCACGTCCTCCGGGTGGTTTGATTTGTCCAAAGAGGGGAGAGTGAAGCCAACACTGATTGGCCACAGGGATTGCTCGACATAACAATGTCACATGAGCCCTGGGAGAACCGCCAACACCACTGGAATGGCAGCAGAGGGGAGTATAGGTGTTAATATTTTACTGGAGGAGAACATAGGGATTGAGAAGAGGTTGTCCAGGTAATGGAGAACATGCTTTAATGCCGCAATCCATCTCTGTCTGTGTTTAAACTGTGCGATCATGGTGAGCCGTCTGTTCGGGGGCTGCTACCCCTCACCCAACCCGACTTCTGAAAGTCCCCATTGCGGCCATCTTTGGTACATCTGTGAAGCCAAGGTATAGGTTGGGCTTCATAGAAGGATATGATTTTCACCATATGTTGCAATAATATGGTATTGCAGTATACGATACAGGTGATCAGGAAAATGCAGGTTAAACTTCAAAAAAAAACATTCAGAGAAATTATTTTTTTTAAGACAAGGAAAACAAAGTTTCCAATAAGCCCCCTTGGTACTATCAAATCTTCATGTCCATAGTGAAAGATGCTCAGGTGAGCTTGTGTTAAGAAAACTTTTTTTTCTTTTTTTTTTAAAGGAAGATCTCAAAGTAACTTTAAGTGCCAGGAACAGAGAAGCGAAGCAGATGGCGCAGCTAGAGAAAACTCGTCAGAGAAACCCATCAGATCGACAAATCATCGTATCCTTTCCATCCATTTATTTCCTGATATAAGCAGCATAATGTTATAACTCCGGAACGCTTCAGCGCATCTCAGGGATTCTGAGATTGTTTTTTTCGTACTTCACTATAGTGGTAACATTTCTTCGATATGACTTGTGTTTATTTGTGAAGAAAACGGAAACTTGGTGAAAATTTTGAAAATTTCACAATTTTCAAACTTTTAATTCTTATGCTCTTAAACCAGAGAGTTATGCCACACAAAATAGTTAATAAATAACATTCCCCACATGTCTAGATTTACATCCCCACAATTTTTTAAACATCATTTTTATTTATTAGGAAGTTTAAAAGTTGACCAGCTATTTCTCATTTTTTACAACAAAATTTACAAAACCATTTTTTTGAAGCACCACCTCCCATTTGAAGTGAGTGTGAGGGGCCTATATGACAGAAAATACCCAAAGTGACACCATGCTAAAAACTGCACCCCTCAAGGTGCGCAAAACCACATCCAAGAAGCTTTCTAACCCTTCAGGTGCTCACGAGAACTGAAGCAATGTGGGAGGAAAAAATGAATGTTTTATTTTTCACAAAAAATTTACTTTGGAACCAAACTATTTTCACAAGGGTAACAGTGGAAAATGGATCCCAAAACTTGTTGTGCAATTTCTCCTGAATACAACAATACCTTATTTGTGAGGAAATCATTTTTTGTGATCCGTGAATAACGGCTATCACGTGATCAGGGGCAGGAAAATCCGGCCCTGATCATGTTCTCCAGGGTCTCAGCTAGCGGTGGTAACTGAGATTCCGAAGAGCACGATCGGGGCCGGATTTTCCGGTCCCTGATCACGTTAAAACGGCGATGAAGGAATTAATACCCTTAGCGGACACTGTTGTAATGTGTCGTGGCGGTCGCTAAGGGGTTAAAGGGACTCGGTCAACTGGTTTTTGCTCTAATCTGAGAGCATAATGTAGGGGCAAGAGAGCCTTATGCCAGTGATGTATCACTTACTGGGCTGCTTGGCGTAGTTTTCTCTGCTGCAGATGTAGCAGTGCTCTGAATGCTGAGCCGTGTATAACCCCGCCCACATCTGATTGGCCGCTTTCTGTGAACACTGTGCACTATGGTCATTTTATGGGGCGCTTTTGCGTTGCTTTTTCAGGAGGATTCTGGGCTGAATCCACCTGAAAGACGTCATGACCGCAGATCACAATTCCTTAATATTGTGGGCTTTTTGTCCTGCTCTACCTCTATGTTCCCGTAGGTTTACTAAAGACTATAGCCAGGTTGCCATAAATAGTGTCACATCAGCAGAATAAAATCCAGCCGTGCATTGGCCTTTCTGGCAACGTGTGACGCGACCGTATGAAACAGCAGGATAATGCTTACATTTAGCAGCACTTCACTCACAATTTCCAACACAGCCATATAACTTTTGTGATATTTACCTACAGTTTGTTTTAAAGGGGTATTCCCATCTCCAAGATGCTATCCCAATATGTAGTAGGTTAATAATAATTTCTCCTACGTATCATTGGGGGACACAGGACGAATGGGTGTTATGCTGCTGCCACCAGGAGGACACTAAGTTAAACACACACAAAAGATTAACTCCTCCCCTGCAGTATACACCCACAGGCTGGACAATCCAGAGCCAGTTCTTACTTAGTGTCTCAGGAGGCACTTGGGTCCTCAGGACCCCACCAATTCTTTGTTTTTAACGGAAGGGAGCGACAGGCAAATTTTCAGCTCTGATCTCTCCCGCACCAACAACGGGCAAGTACATGGAGCGTTCCTCCTGTATCCTTTCCCGCGTCGATGGATGCCAGCCCTGGCTCACTTTCCAGTGTGGCGACGGTTCCTTAGCGTTCCGATCTCCCTCCCTCCCTTTCAGGCGACCACGGGGACTAATCATCCACCTAAGTCTCCTGGAGCCAGGGCACAGCCGGACAGAATGTCATGGCGTCCGTGCAGCCGTCCACTGCATCACCACTGAACATAGCGGATGTTGCACGGCGGCAGAAGCTCTCCATCCTCTCCCTACTAAGGTGAAGGTGGATGGAGCATCGGCCCCATCGCACAAGGTAAGTGCGGGGGCCGACCAGCTGACAGGGGACCGCCCGTTCAGGGAGCCCTTATCCTCCTTCTAATGCGGCGCTGCAGCCGCGGGGCAGCTTATAACGGAGGCATGGCGGGCGATCCGGCGCTCTGTTAGGGCGGTGGCACAGTTTACCGGCCCTGGGCCGGACTCCACCCTGATACAGCAGGAGGGCGGTGGCAATGGCAGCGTTCCGACGCGCATAGCAGGGAATTCACCGCCCGCCCACGACACGCCCCCCCCTCTCTCTCTCTCTCTCTCTGGGCGCTTCTCGTTCCCGAGAAGCGCCCTTCTCACATCTCGGCGGCCATCTTGGACCAGGAAGTACGCTGGCGGCTCTGCAGCACCACAGCACACAGGACTTCAGGATCTCCCTGCCAAGCACCGCAGAACCTGGTGAGACGCACTCAGTAGGATTTTCTCTTCCCCTGCCAGTACGCTCACTTCACAAAGATGTCACAGTCTAGGCAAAAACGGACTGGAAAGACCCACTCTGTTATTTTTGCTGTGTGCACCTCCTGCAAGGTATCTCTGCCCCGAGGTCACACTACCCCGCTGTGCTCCGCCTGCGAAATGTCTGCGGCACAGGATACTCCGGCCTCTGACCCGGAATGTAGTGAGCCTAGTACCCCCGCATGGGCGTCCTCCCTTGCTCGATCTGTGGCATCCTTGGAAAGGACGATACAGTCCCTCCGTGACCCGGCCCTTACCCAGGGCGCTTCCACGGATGATGTAACGCGGCCTAAGAACCCCTCTCGGCCTAGAGGTCGTACCGCTTCCAGAAGCCCTCACTCATCTAAAAAGAGGTCCAGGGTAATATCTCCGGTCCGTGATCAGCCCTCCGGATCAGAGAGCGAAGTCTCTCGCCACTCATCCCCGACTCATAGCAGGGAATCTTTTCTGGACGACGCATCCAGCGTGTCCTGTTCCCCAGAGTATCGTCACGACCAAGAGACCCTAGATTCTCTCATAGACTCTGTAAGTCAGACGCTACAGTTAGAGGAGGAAACCCCGTCCAAGGCGGTTCATCCCGTGTCATTCGGGCGAACCACAAAGGCTCATAGATTTTTTCCTACGCATCCTCAATTCAAGGACATTGTCGATCTCCACAGAGTCCGTCCGGATAAACGCTTCTCAGGTCAGAAGGCTATGCTATCGAAGTATCCGTTTGCTCAGGACCTTGCTAAGGAGTGGTCTCAGTCACCCTCCGTGGACCCGCCAGTATCGCGGCTAGCCACCAAGGCGGTTCTATCCTCCTCCGAGGGCGCGTCCATCAAGCATCCCACTGATAGACAAATTGATCAGATGGCTCGCTCGGCTTTTGAAGCTTCCTCGGCTTCTCTCTTCCCTTCTTTTGCCGCAACATGGGTTGCAAAAGCCATGACCCATTGGGCCGAGTCTTTAGCCTCTACAGCACTACACGCCCACTTACCCCCCGAGGTTTCTCACCTGGCCACTCAGATTGCCAGAGCGGGGGACTTTGTAGTTTCCGCATCCTTAGACGCGGCCAACTGTGCCTCACAGGCAGCGGCCAATGCTGTCACGATCCGCAGGTCCCTTTGGCTCAGGGACTGGAAAGCGGACTCAGGATCCAAAAAATCTCTCACGTCCCTTCCATACCAGGGCGAACGCCTTTTTGGGGACAAACTAGATAAAATAATTGCAGACTTCACAGGGGGAAAGAGCAAATTCCTTCCCCAGCAACGGACTTTTCGCCCCTTTCGCAACCAACAGGGCCGAGGTCGATATTTCCGTTTCGGCTCCAATTGGTCCAATCCTTCCTCCGCGCCACCTGGCGCCGGGAGAGGTCAGCGCAAGGACAGAACCTCCCAGCCCTCTTACAAACCTTCTCCCTCTTGGAGAGGCAGACCCAGACAACAGGGATCCAGGGGGCCCAGACCTAACAGGTCCCCACCTCAATGACTCTTGGCAGACGCCAAAGGACACCGACAGAGTTGGCGGCCGCCTACTCTTCTTTCGGGACGCGTGGCTCTCGGTAGTTCCCGACCGATGGGTCCGCGAACTGGTATCCTTCGGTTACAAGATCGAGTTTGTCTCTCTTCCCCCATCTCGTTTCTTCCAGTCCCCTCCTCCCAGAGCAAGGGTCCGTCAGTATTTTCAGGCCATAAGATCGTTATGGGAAGACGGGGTCATCATCCCGGTACCTCAGAACGAGAGGTACCAAGGTTTCTATTCCAATCTTTTCATTGTACCAAAGAAGGACGGCTCAGTACGTCCAATATTGGACCTCAAGCTCCTCAACAAGTACGTCCGTGTACGTCAATTCCGTATGGAGTCCCTCCGCTCGGTAATTGCCTCTCTGGAAGAGGGCGAGTTTCTTGCATCTCTAGATGTTCAAGACGCTTACCTACACATCCCCATTCTACCGTCTCATCAGCGCTTCCTCCGCTTCGCGGTCCAGGGGCACCACTTTCAGTTTGTCGCCCTACCTTTCGGGCTGGCCACTGCTCCTCGGGTGTTCACCAAGGTCATGGCAGCTGCCGTGGCCATTCTACATGCTCGAGGCATAGTGGTGTTGCCCTACTTGGACGACATTCTCATAAAAGGCCCCTCTTTCCGGTCCTGTGCAGAAGCGGTAGACGTCACTATAGATACCTTTTTGCGCCTGGGCTGGAAAATCAATTTCAAAAAATCTTCCCCAGTCCCGGCCCAAACCATATCCTACCTGGGAATGATCATAGACTCCTCTCAGGGTCTAGTACTTTTGCCTCCGGAAAAGGTATCCACTCTACAGAGAGAAGTCCGGAAGCTTACTCAACCTCGCTCTCACTCCCTACGCTTCTCCATGAGGGTACTCGGCAGGATGGTGGCGGCAATGGAGGCAGTGCCCTTTGCGGTTTTTCACCTCCGTCCCTTACAACACGCCATTCTGGCAGTATGGGACAGGAATCCCGCCTCGCTCGACCGCCGTCTCCTTCTCTCTCGCCCAGTCAGACAGTCCCTCAGGTGGTGGACCAAGAGGTCCTCCCTGACTCGGGGGAAGTCTTTCCTTCCGGTGCACTGGCTGGTTGTCACAACGGACGCCAGTCTCTTCGGCTGGGGTGCAGTGTTCCAGCGCCACTCGACGCAGGGTCGCTGGTCTCCGCAGGAGTCCCAGCTGCCCATCAATATCCTAGAGATTCGGGCAATCAGACTGGCTCTCCATCATTTTCAGCCGTTCCTCTCCGGCCGTGCGGTCAGAGTCCAGTCCGACAACGCCACTGCGGTAGCCTACATCAACCGCCAAGGGGGCACTCGCAGCAAGGCGGCCATGGTCGAGGTGACGCTAATTCTCCGCTGGGCCGAGTCACATCATTCCATACTATCAGCAGTTTTCATCCCAGGCGTGGAAAACTGGGAAGCGGACTTTCTCAGTCGCCACAGCCTCGATCCCGGAGAGTGGTCTCTCCACCCCGCAATCTTTCGCCAGATATGTTCTCGATGGGGGACCCCGGACGTGGACCTAATGGCATCTCGCCTCAATTGCCAGGTTCCCGTCTTCATGGCCAGGTCCCACGACCCCTCAGCCTTCGGAGCCGACGCTCTCGTCCTCTCATGGCAGGGTTTCAGACTCCCATACATCTTTCCCCCAATTCCTCTTCTGACAAAGGTGATCAGGAAGATCAAGGCAGAACGGATCCCAGTAATTCTTATCGCTCCGGACTGGCCGCGCAGGACATGGTATGCCGAGATGGTTCAACTGGTCTCAGACGTACCTTGGAGGCTGCCGAGTCGAGCAGACCTCCTGTCTCAAGGGCCCATTTACCACCCGAACTCAGAGGCCCTGTGTTTAACGGTGTGGCCGTTGAGTCCTGGGTACTGAGGCAGAAGGGGTTGCCCCAGACGGTGATATCTACCATGCTCCGCGCACGCAAGCCTTCTTCTATGCGCATCTACCACCGCGCCTGGAAGGCATACTTCGCCTGGTGCAGGAAGCGGGGACGTTTTCCCCTCCGTTTTTCTATCCCTCACATTTTAGAATTCCTCCAATCAGGCGTAGACTTGGGTCTTGCTCTCAGCTCTCTTAAGGGCCAAATTTCTGCTCTCTCGGTTCTTTTTCAGAGAAAGATTGCAAACAGATTGCAGGTCAAGACCTTCATCCAGGGTGTTTCTCATATGGTTCCGCCTTATAGGATGCCCTTGGAACCATGGGACCTGAACCTAGTTCTCTGTGCTCTTCAAGAGCCCCCCTTTGAGCCCTTGCATGAAGTGTCTTTGCTGTTCTTGTCTTGGAAGATTGCTTTCCTCGTGGCTGTCACGTCTATTAGACGTGTCTCTGAGCTGGCAGCTCTGTCGTGCCGACCTCCTTTCCTCGTGTTCCACCAGGACAAGGTGGTTCTGCGGACATGTCCGACTTTTCTTCCGAAGGTTGTTTCCTCCTTCCATCTTAATGAGGAGATTGTCCTTCCCTCACTGTGCCCTGCTCCTTCCCACCGCACGGAAAGGGCGCTACACACTCTGGACTTAGTGAGGGGTCTCAGACGTTACGTCTCCAGGACTGCGTCTCTCCGTAAGTCAGACGCCTTGTTCGTTCTTCCGGAGGGGCCACGGAAGGGACTACCCGCTTCCAAGGCCTCCATTGCCAAGTGGATTCGTTCCGCCATCCAAGAGTCCTACCGTGTCAAGGGTCACGCCGCACCTCCGGGGATCAAGGCTCATTCTACCCGGTCAGTCGGCGCGTCCTGGGCCATCCGGCACCAGGCATCGGCAGCACAGGTCTGCAAGGCTGCTACATGGTCCAGTCTACATACGTTCACGAAACACTACCATGTGCACTTTCAGGCTTCGGCAGACGCTTCCGTCGGTAGGCGAATCCTACAAGCGGCGGTGTCTCATCTGTAGTTTGTAGGCTCGCACAGCATTTATAACTTCTGGTGACCCACCCAGGGACTGCTTTGGGACGTCCCATTCGTCCTGTGTCCCCCAATGATACGTAGGAGAAAAGGAGATTTTTGTGTACTCACCGTAAAATCTTTTTCTCCGAGTCATCATTGGGGGACACAGCACCCTCCCTGTTAGCCTAGTTGGCTCAATTGTTCTTTTCAGTCTGTGTTTTGACTATGACATGTTTTCTGTTTGTTAACTGGTTTACTCCTACTGCTTTGTTACCGAACTGGTTCTGGATTGTCCAGCCTGTGGGTGTATACTGCAGGGGAGGAGTTAATCTTTTGTGTGTGTTTAACTTAGTGTCCTCCTGGTGGCAGCAGCATAACACCCATTCGTCCTGTGTCCCCCAATGATGACTCGGAGAAAAAGATTTTACGGTGAGTACACAAAAATCTCCTTATTTCCAAATACCTTCAATTAAAAAGGTAGTATAGTTCTTCTGATTCACTATGTCGATCACCCCATGTGCAGGCATTGCAGTAACTTGGCTATCCATGGTTACAACCACTAACTGTCCCTATATGAGTGGTCGTAACCATGGATACCTAATCTATTGCAATGCCCTGCACATAGGGTGAGCGAAATAGCGAATCAGAAGAACTGTACTAAATTTCTAATTTAAGGTATTTGCTAATATTATTATTATACCTACAACATATTGGGAAAGTATTTTGGAGATGGGAAACCCCTTTAACTCTTCCTGATGTGACGCACATGTCCGTCTCATTCTGGGTGCAGCGCAGTGAAGGCCTCATTCAACTATTTTCACAGAAAAATAAAAAGTTGGGAGAAGATGACTAAACAAAAAGCTAAAATAAAAATGTGGCTGTAACAGTAAGTTGTTAAGAAAATAACAGTGGCGGCTTTAAAGACGGCAGAAACCCTTGTGCCAAACATCCGCCCCATTGAATCGTATTGTGACAAAATCTAGGCATGAAAGTAATTTGTTTTTTCCTTGACCAGAAACAAGTCCCAGGTATAAACTGCATCAACTTTGTGAAATCTCTGGGACGGGACGGACGGCTTTTCCGATCTTGCATGTGAACAACCACAGTGTTACCTTAAAATCTGACAGCCCATTCCAATATCTGAGTCGTCCCTCTTTTCATCACAGTCGATGCACAGACAGAGAAGGGGTCTGGCTTAGCAGTCAGCCAGCCCCCTACATACAGTGTGAATCATGGGTCAGACACAAGCTGGAAAGGAAAGTACCGTGACCCAGGACTGTGCTGATGCCTAGAGATAGGAGCACGTGATATTAGAAGTCTTTTTTAAACTGGACATCCCCTTTAAGTTTTCTAGTGCACCCTGGCCGCAGTTCACTCCCATTTCATATTGCAGATAGAGGTGCAGAGAATATTACTGCTGTGTGTAATGCATAGCTCTGGTCAGTACAGGGAAGTATCACTCCCATCATTCCTACTTATGGAGTGACAGTTCCGTGGTGGGATTAATCAGTACAACTACACTAAGGATATCGGAGGACACGGACTCCATGAGAAGGCAGATACGGTGCCTCGTTTACAGGGCTTTTCCGAGACTTAAAGATCAGATCATTGAGGGTCCAGTTATTTGCGCCCCTGTCAATCTGCTCTTAAAGGGGCCATGTCTGGGGTACTAAGCTGCACCCACAGCAGTGTAATATCAGGGGCCGTTATATAGCGATGGATGATTATGAACCTCTCGAATGTCTGTGTTTAAGGCTGAAACGGAACTACAGCGAGCGACGATGGATGCAGCTAGAATAAGTCGCCAGCTGGAGGAAACCATTGACAATTTTGAAAAGCAGAAGATCAAAGATATAAAAGTAAGTCAGGTGTCTAATCCTCGGTGTGGTCCTGTGTGTAATGCCACGGCATTCAGAGCTGTTCCCCACCCATCTGGGAAATGAGGCTCTGGAGTGCCCCCCTGAAGGAAGCCCTCCTCCTCCCATCAAAGCTTTTTCCTCTTAATATATTGCAGTCACCACATTATACAGCACTGTGTGCTTACAATTGCTCTTTTTGCCTTTCTACCCTGTAAATTCCCTCTTTTCTCTGCTCTATGTAGAAACAGGAAGTCTCTTGTCCCTGCATGAGTCAGCTCCGTCTTCAACACCTGACCCAGCTGCTCTCTCCTTCTCCTGCCATAGACTTTAACAGTGATGACTCATGAGAGCAGCGGACTGATGGACAGAGGCTCAAAATACTCTTCCCACGTGTAATTATATAGTGGTGACAGTATACATCCCCATTCTCTGGAGGCTGGATAGTGAGAGATCTTAGCAATCGTAGTTTAAAGGGGTATCCCCATCTCCAAGATAATATCCCAATATGTAGTAGGTATAATAATATTAGCAAATACCTCCAATTAGAAATGTAGTATAGTTCTTCTTATTAGCTGTGTCGCTTACCTCATGTGCAGGGCATTGCAGTAGCTTAGATATCCATGGTTATGACCACTCATATACTGATAGTTGTTAGATATTCATGGTTACAACAACTAAGCTACTACAGTGCCCTGCACATTGGGTAAGCGACATAGCTAATCAGAAGAACTATACTACATTTATAATTTGAGCTTTTTGCTACTATTATTATACCCACTACATATTGGGATAGGATCTTGGAGATGAGAATACCCCTTTAACCCTTTATGTTCCTCTTGAGATATGCCATTAGTAATAGTGCCTCTGACGGTGTAGATAGGTGCCTATTAGTAAACTAAGCTGCTCCAAGTGAAACCATCCTCTCCTATGTGTCGTCAGTATAAAGTACATGCTATGTGAACCCCCAGCGTTAACCAATTTTATTTTTTTTATTCTCCGCTTAGAAAATTTTCAGTGACTTTGTGACAATTGAGATGTTGTTTCACGGGAAGGCCGTGGAGGTGTTGTCGGCTGCCTTCCAGCATATCGAGGATATAAACGAGGAGGAAGATCTAGAGGTAAGGCTTCTTTCAGACTTCCGTCAGTACGCGGCCGTCGCTAAAGCATCGGCGCGACGTACCGACGGATGTTGACGTTTTTTAGCACAACGTGGGCAGGGGACGCAGTGTTTCAACGCGTCCGCTGCCCATAGTAAACTCCCAGGGAGGAGGGGGTGGACTTCCGGCCGCGCCTGCGCAGTTTAAAATGCAGGACACGACGTACGACAAAATGTTTTTTCGATACGACGGCCCGCCAAATACCGACACATCCAGTGCACGACGTATGGAATGTGTGTCCATACGTCTCGATGTGTCGGTAATACAAGTCTATGCGCGAAAACCGCATCCTCCGGGCAGCTTTGCAGAATGCGTTTTTTACACAGAATGACGCATTGCGACGTCTTGTAAAAGGCGGAAGTGTGAAAGTAGCCTAAGGAGCAGGGATCAGGACACGCGGGGTCGGTTTATCCTGCCGTATTAATGTATACGGTATTCTGGCACAAAACTTACAACATTTTTTTAATATAATTTTTTTTTTTTAAATATCTAATAGACTCCTGTATCATCCACAAAGACCCTTTTATTTCTTGAATAGCTTTAACCCCTTCACCCCCAAGGGTGGTTTGCACGTTATGGACCGGGCCAATTTTTACAATTCTGACCACTGTCCCTTTATGAGGTTATAACTCTGGAACGCTTCAACGGATCCCGGTGATTCTGACACTGTTTTCTCGTGACATATTGTACTTCATGATAGTGGTAAAATTTCTTTGATATTACCTGCGTTTATTTGTGAAAAAAATGGAAATTTGGCGAAAATTTTGAACATTTTGCAATTTTCCAACTTTGAATTTTTATGCAATTAAATCACAGTGATATGTCACACAAAATACTTAATAAGTAACATTTCCCACATGTCTACTTTACATCAGCACAATTTTGGAACCAAAATTTTTTTTGTTAGGGAGTTATAAGGGTTAAAATTTGACCAGCAATTTCTCATTTTCACAACACCATTTTTTTTAGGGACCACATCTCATTTGAAGTCATTTTGAGGGGTCTATATGATAGAAAATACCCAAGTGTGACACCATTCTAAAAACTGCACCCCTCAAGGTGCTCAAAACCACATTCAAGAAGTTTATTAACCCTTAAGGTGTTTCACAGGAATTTTTGGAATGTTTAAATAAAAATGAGCATTTAACTTTTTTTTCACACAAAATTTACTTCAGCTCCAATTTGTTTTATTTTACCTAGGGTAACAGGAGAAAATGGACCCCAAAAGATGTTGTACAATTTGTCCTGAGTACGCCGATACCCCATATGTGGGGGTAAACCACTGTTTGGGCGCATGGGAGAGCTCGGAAGGGAAGGAGCGCCGTTTGACTTTTCACTGCAAAATTGACAGGAATTGAGATGGGACGCCATGTTGCGTTTGGAGAGCCACTGATGTGCCTAAACATTGAAACCCCCCCACAAGTGACACCATTTTGGAAAGTAGACCCCCTAAGGAACTTATCTAGAGGTGTAGTGAGCACTTTGACCCACCAACTGCTTCACAGAAGTTTATAATGTAGAGCCGTAAAAATAAAACAAACATTTTTTTCCCACAAAAATTATTATTTAGCCCCCAGTTTTGTATTTTCCCGAGGGTAACAGGAGAAATTGGACACCAAAAGTTGTTGTCCAATTTGTCCTGAGTACGCTGATACCCCATATGTGGGGGGGAACCACTGTTTGGGCGCATGGGAGGGCTCGGAAGGGATGGAGCGCCATTTTGAATGCAGACTTAGATGGAATGGTCTGCAGGCGTCACATTGCGTTTGCAGAGCCCTAATGTACCTAAACAGTAAAAAAAAAAACACAAGTGACACCATTTTGGAAAGTAGACCCCCTAAGCAACTCATCTAGATGTGTTGTGAGCGTTTTGAACCCTCAAGTGTTTCACTACAGTTTATAACGCATAGCCGTGAAAATAAAAAAAATAAAAAATTCCCCCCAAAATTATTTTTTAGCCCCCAGTTTTGTATTTTCCCAAGGGTAACAGGAGAAATTGGACCCCAAAAGTTGTTGTCCAATTTGTCCTGAGTACGCTGATACCCCATATGTGGAGGGGAACCACCGTTTGGGCGCATGGGACGGCTCGGAAGGGAAGGAGCGCCATTTTGAATGCAGACTTAGATGGAATGGTCTGCAGGCGTCACATTGCGTTTGCAGAGGCCCTAATGTACCTAAACAGTAGAAACCCCCCACAAGTGACACCATTTTGGAAAGTAGACCCCCTAAGGAACTCCTCTAGATGTGTTGTGAGAGCTTTGAACCCCCAATTGTTTCACTACAGTTTATAACGCAGAGCCATGCAAATAAAAAATATTTTTTTTTTCCACAAAAATTATTTTTTAGCCCCCAGTTTTGTATTTTCCCAAGGGTAACAGGAGAAATTGGACCCCAAAAGTTGTTCTCCAATGTGTTCTGAGTACGCTGATACCCCATATGTTGGGGTAAACCCCTGTTTGGGCGCACGGGAGAGCTCGGAAGGGAAGGAGCACTGTTTTACTTTTTCAACGCAGAATTGGCTGAAATTGAGATCGGACGCCATGTCGCGTTTGGAGAGCCCCTGATGTGCCTAAACAGTGGAAACCCCCCAATTATAACTGAAACCCTAATCCAAACACACCCCTAACCCTAATCCCAACGGTAACCCTAACCACACCTCTAACCCAGACACACCCCTAACCCTAATCCCAACCCTATTCCCAACCGTAGATGTAATCCAAACCCTAACCCTAACTTTAGCCCCAACCCTAACTTTAGCCCCAACCCTAACTGTAGCCTTAACCCTTACCCTAGCCCCAACCCTAACCCTAGCCCCAACCTAACCCTAGCCCCAACCCTAGCCCTAACCCTAGCCCTAACCCTAGCTCTAGCCCTAACCCTAGCCCTAACCCTAATGGTAAAATGGAAATAAATACATTTTTTAATTTTTTTTATTTTTCCCTAACTAAGGGGGTGATGAAGGGGGGTTTGATTTACTTTTATAGCGGGTTTTTTAACGGATTTTTATGATTGGCAGCTGTCACACACTGAAAGAAGCTTTTTATTGCAAAAAATATTTTTTGCGTTACCACATTTTGAGAGCTATAATTTTTCCATATTTGAGTCCACAGAGTCATGTGAGGTCTTGTTTTTTGCGGAACGAGTTGACGTTTTTATTGGTAACATGCTCGGGCACGTGAGATTTTTTGATCACTTTTTATTCCGATTTTTGTGAGGCAGAATGACCAAAAACCAGCTATTCATGAATTTCTTTTGGGGGAGGCGTTTATACCGTTCCGCGTTTGGTAAAATTGATAAAGCAGTTTTATTCTTCGAGTCAGTACGATTACAGCGATACCTCATTTCTATAATTTTTTTTATGTTTTGGCGCTTTTATACGATAAAAACTATTTTATAGAAAAAATAATTATTTTGGCATCGCTTTATTCTGAGGACTATAACTTTTTTATTTTTTCGCTGATGATGCTTTATGGCGGCTCGTTTTTTGCGGGACAAGATGACGTTTGCAGCGGTACCATGGTTATTTATATCTGTCTTTTTGATCGCGTGTTATTCTACTTTTTGTTTGGCGGTATGAGAATAAAGCGTTGTTTTTAGCCTCGTTTTTTTTTTTTTTTTTTTTTTACGGTGTTCACTGAAGGGGTTCACTAGTGATATAGTTTTATAGGTGGGGTCGTTACGGACGCGGCGATACTAAATATGTGTACTTTTATTGTTTGATTTTTTTTATTTAGATAAAGGAATGCATTTATTGGAAGAATATATATATATATATATTTTTTCTTTATTTAGGAATTTTTTTTTCTTTTTTTTTTTACACATGTGGGAATTTTTTTTTTTACTTTTTTACTTTGTCCCAGGGGGGACATCACAGATCGGTGATCTGACAGTGTGCACAGCACTCTGTCAGATCACCGATCTCACTTACAGCCGTGCTGGCTTACAAGAACCTGCACGGCACCCGGAAGTAATCCCTGCAGGACCCGGATGCAGCCCCGCGGCCATTTTGGATCCGGGGCCTGCAGGGATAGGAGGTAGGAGACCCTCGCAGCAACGCGATCACATCGCGTTGCTCCGGGGGTCTCAGGGAAGCCCGCAGGGAGCCCCCTCCCTGCGCGATGCTTCCCTGTACCGCCGGCACACCGCGATCATGTTTGATCGCGGTGTGCCGGGGGTTAATGTGCCGGGGGGCGGTCCGTGACCGCTCCTGGCACATAGTGCCGGATGTCAGCTGCGATAGACAGCTGACACCCGGCCGCGCTCCCCCCCCGTGAGCACGGCCGATCGTGCTGGACGTACTATTCCGTCCTTGGGAATTAGGGCCCACCCCACATGGACGGAATAGTACGTCCAATGGCAGAAAGGGGTTAAAGAGGACCCGTCCCCAGGACAAAAGTGGCCACGTTTTTATTTTATTTTTTTTTTATAATTCACTAGGTCTTCAGAAGTTCCCTTCATCCACCAGATTTCCAGTCTCGCTTAGACATAGTGCGTGCCAATTCCAGGACGGGAACATCAAAGAGGACGTCGTCGTCGTCTTTATCAGTAAGACTTCCATGTTATTGCTTCCCTCTGTCCTCTACTGGTTGTAGGTGAACAAGAAAGTAGGCAAGGATTCTTCGAAAATATGGTTGTGAAGGTGGACAGACTTTTTAGAGGAAAGTATCTATTGTTTAAATCCGGCTCTTGAGTTTAAAGTTTGTTTGTTTTTATGTTGGCAATGTTATTTTTCCCGTTTCCCGATTTTTATTTTTTTTTCTCACTTGCCATCCGTGTGCAATCCGTCTTTTTATTGTTTCTTTTTTTTTTTACTAAGCAACCGTTAATCTTTTACGCAGATCTGCACTGCCTCGTTGAATATCCTTAGTCCAAGGGCAGTCAGTTTTTTTTATCGGTTTGCCCTTATCCGATTTGTAAGCGAGTGTGAACGAGCCCTAAAAATATAAATCGGAAGTTTTGACATTTTCTCACTGGCCGTTGAGATTATTTTAGACTCCTACTTCCTGTGATTTCGGGAAATGACACACACCGACCAGACATACGTGGCCTTGCTCCATCCGCTCCGTTCACATCTAGAAATATACCCCAAGTGTCATAACCCTCAGATAAAAGCCTGATAAAAATGATCCCAAGCTTATGGCTGAAATATGCTTGTCTAGGACACGGATAAAGGTTAATGTCAGGCATTGAAAGTGTTAATTTTAGGATTTCCCGACACTTGCACTGAAGGGTTAATAGATCAAATCTGGCGTCAAGTGGCTTCTCACCTGCGTAGGATCCAGTATTGTAGCCGAACTCTGATTATTTACCTTCTAGTTTCCTCTCCTCGCTCCTCTAAGGACAATTGAAATAGAATAGAGAGAGAGCAAAATCCTAGTGATCAGGCGGAGCATTTCAAAAACGCTCTGCCCGATCACTATGAGCGAAACGCAGGGACTCTGTGCAGAAGCAGACCGTTCTTGACAAAGGGAAAACTTAAGGAAACTGGTGGTTTTCATCATCTTCTATCTTTACATACTCTCATGTATATTATATACGGTCATCCTGGTATATATTATTATTTATTGTTATAGCGCCATTTATTCCATGGCGCTTTACATGTGAGGAGGGGTATAGATAATAAAAACAGGTACAATAATCTTGAACAATACAAGTCACGACTGGTACAGGAGGAGAGAGGACCCTGCCCGCGAGGGCTCACAATCTACAAGGATATGTGTCTGCCTGATTACTGTGGTGCTTTACTACAACTGCCAGTGGCAAAACTTGTGAATTATTATTTATGTATTGAGCCTGATGTTTCTTATATTCTTAGCAAACTGTCGGGAGCCGGCAAATAAAGAAGCCGGAAGAGGAGGAAGAAGACGAGAATGACCTTGATGATGAGGATGATGATGAATCAACAGAAGGCTACAACTAACTTCTCACATTCCACATCGATCTCTTGAGGAACCCGAGCCTTTCCAGAGTATGGCATTTCTATAGATTGAAGAGCAACCTATCAAGATGTGCAGTTTTATGATTTTGGATAAATTCCATTGTCGGCACTGATATCTATGGAAACGGGATTGGAGGCTCAGGGGATTTGTCAAATACTGCCTTACATTGAAATGTGTAGTGCCCCTTATCTAAAAGCTGTGCGAGATTAGTGTAATAAAATATCATTTTTATTTTGTTTTTTACACAAACTTCATACAGCTTTCATACATGACGTCACACCAGGCCTACTTTTCAGAAGAGGTGCAAGGGATTTGTGTAGGTAGAAGGCGCGACACAGTGCTCTGGTACAGCGCTATCGATATGACCAGGGTTCTGCTACGCTTTTTTGCTCATCTCGAATGTCCAATCTTGAACTTGCATGTGACTTTCTAATGTACTTCGTGATATAATCCAGAACAGTTTTGAAGATCTCTGCTTGCTGGGGAATTTATTAAAGAACCTGACAGGCAGGTACTTGCTAACTACCTGCCTGGCGCCAGCTCTGAGCAATCACAGGCCTCTTTTGCCAGCAATTCTGCTGCCTCACGCTAACAGGGCAGCTCTTCCGGACTAATGTCGACAGAACATGGCTGCTGACGTTATGCTGATTGACTGCCGGCATCCTTCATTTAGGCAGCAGAGAGACTGCTGCCAATCAGCATGACACTGGCCGTCATGTCCCATCCACAGAGCAGAAGAGAAGCAGCCGCTCTGTCTAGGAGACCTCACCAGAAGCAGCAGTATCGCTGGCAGGAGTGGTCGGCAGTGATCGTCTCTGGGCACAACAGGCAGGTAGTTAATTCCCATAAGAATTAAAATTAAATAGTCTCAGATAACCCTTCAATGCCTATGCCTTTCTGGAGTAAAAATGTTGCAAATATTACCTTCTGCTTTCAGCTCTTTCCTAAAAAGGTGGACAGGGGTTAGTTTGAGCGGGCATAGTCAAGCAACAGACTTTTTTTTTTTTTTATGGGTCTGTTCTATTGAATAGTATTATGCTATATGTATACATCTTTTTCACTTGGATCCTAAGTTTAATAACGCCCTTTAATGACTTCCATTTGATGCGGAGGTCCCAGAATATATGCTAAATAGGTGACTCCATGTGATATGACCATAACCTAAGAGATGGGCAACCATTACTAACCCAGGCCTGGTCACACGGCTGCAGGACTTGCTCCAATGTTTGTGAGCTATCTCCTTATTTCCTAAGATTTCCTACATTGATAACTTGATGTTTCGATGCACTCAGAACCAGCCGAGATCTTTAAAAATGTAGTCAAAAATATATTGGAAAGATGCTTCAAGGGGTTTTTCATCTCCAAGTGAGGCCTCAATCAGCCCTTTGTGATTTTTCTCGTGCCTAAAAACATGGTCATCAGTATTTTGGCAATGAGTTTCATCAGTGTTTGGTCAGTTTTCACTGATGGCGAGAGGGAAATACAGAGTTTTTCCTTTGCTAATCAGTCAGCACGTGGATGCCATCTGTGTGCAGTCTGTGATTTTCTCACTCTGGGTAATTTTTGAACCAAGATTTGGATAAAACAGACATGTCTCCGTTAATATTTGTGAGCCATTCGGTCTGTAAATCAACACGGACAGGTGAACAGCCCCATAGACTATAATGGGTACGTGATCTATCCACAGACAGACCACATGCATGACCCACGGATGTCTGAACGTGGCACTGTAATAATGAATGCAGGTGTTGCCCACCCTCCCTGGGTCCAGCTCTGCCTCTCTGCTACTGTTAGTCTTTGATGGGCTGCAGAGGTGACATCGGGACTACAGTACACATGACCACTGCATCCAATCACTGCGAGTTGCTCTGTGTTGATAGCCACTAAGGTTAGTGATTAGCTGCACTGGTTACATGTATTGGGGTTGTCACTGTAGCAGCCTGTCCACCATGACCCGAGCACAGTCGAGATTCAGCACTGGATCCAGGAAGGGTTAATAAGACCTGGGGTGGTTATTCTAGCTTGGGGGAAGTTAATTTGGATGAAAAAGTTTTCTGGGTGTCACTGCCGCATAGCTATAAACACAAGTGAAGGGGTCACATTGCGACCCCCGAGGGGACTGCGATGAGCAAGTCGCAAAAATAGTAACTGCATCATATTTACAGCAACTTGCTGGTTGCATTTGGAACTAGTGATGAGCGCCAGTGCTCATTACTCTGGTTTACCTAGGGTGATTGTGTATGCACCGAGCATCGCAGGTGCTCAAGTGACCTGTTCAAGTCCCCACGGCTGTTGGATAGCCACAAAACGTGGGGATTGCCAGTGTTGGTCAGGCAACGCCGCATGTTTTGTAGCCAACGGCCTCGAAATGTGCGGCCACGGGGACTCAAATATGTCACTCGAGCACCCACTATGATTGGTGCACACTCAGGCACCCTAGGCAAGCCCGAGTAACGAGCACTTGCACTCATCACTAATCACAATGTGACCCAATCACTTGTTTGGCCACGCAACGTGTCAGTCGCCATGTAGCCCCTGCCTAAAAGTTAAAAAATCTCCATTATTTACATAGGACTGTGTACTGAATTATCAAGGTAGCACTAAAAAAAAATTCCACCATATGATAAATCTGTGACCCCCATCAAACCTCTGTATGACTTATCTACTTAGTTCGGTGTTACCTTGTGCCTTAAATCTAATACCTCAACAGTTCAGTAAGCGTCACAGTGTAAGTAGGGACAGACTGTGCAACGGAGCATTCTCATTATAAATTTCTAATTGTTGCCAAAAGGAAAAATTCTGAGATGAGATCCACACAGAGTGGAAATTTCTTTTAATGAAAACATATCGGGGAAAAAAATAAATAAAATGCTTTTTATCTGCAGCCATAGTGACAGTCTGCAGGTAAATGCCACATAAAACTGTAATCTAAATGGAAGTGTGGCAACAGGGAGAAAATAGTTCTGTCTTCCCTGCACCGCCCTGATGCCTGGAAGCGAGCAGGTGCAGGGAGAAAATCACTTCATTTTCTCCCTGATTACCTCTAAGTCGGCACGTAATATTTTTATTTTTTTTTTGCTGCCGGGTTCCTTTTATAAGGGTTTCTGTGCCAATGTAAAGAGACCTGTTAATATAGTTTTCCAATTTTAAGAGGCATCAGAAAATGAAAAGTAAAGCGACTGCAGGCGCTGCCGATTCTGCTAACGCTTGCTCATCCATGTAGCCGGTCTGACTGTTTCCTGCACAATGTTGTAACTTCTTGCACTGACAAAATGTGTATTGCAAAATATTAGCATTTGATATGCTGACACATAATAAGTACAGAGCCTATTTTTCTATTTTTGGCCCTATTTAAGTAAATGGGGTGAAATTGTGCATTCTACCGGATGTCAGACACCCACCAATCATACAGGTATGCGTTTGCTAGAGATAAGACCATGGAAAAAAAAACTTTAAAGATTACATGTCAGCACACCCGGAATTAACATTTACTGATTTACTTATACAGAGGACATGCTGACGGAGTGACCGAGAATCCATTCATCCATCTTTTTGGGTACTGTTTTTTTCTGTTTCCTGTAGGCAAGAAAATTGTAGCAAGACCAAGTCATGACTAGTGAACGATCCTGGCTGTAGGGCCAGTATTGGCGTCATGTCTCTACATGGTAAGGAGGGCCAGTGACCCCAGGATTGTGGCTGTGACCGGACTGAACACTAATCCCCATAATCTGAGACCTGGGGCGCCTACAGTCCTTTATCCTTCACTCACTAATGACTCTTTCAAAAGTAAAAAACATCCAGCCATTGCACTTGTATAGTCCATGAGGATATATTGTACAGAACAGTGTTTTATAAGATTTACTGTACACACTCACTACCCTTTTATATCTCTATAATAAGACAATGCATAGCTTTGTAATCCTCAGTTCTATTTCCAAGGTGTATTGTTATAAGTGTTAATATTGGCGAGCCACACAGAGCCCGGCCGTAATCTCTATGGTATTAATGTATGTTATGTGGTTTGTTTCTACTTTTTGTGAATATGTATTCGAAAATAAAGTTAAAATATTTGATATAATCACTCGGAAGAAGTCTTGTTTCTATATTAGAAGGTTATAATGTTACTGTGCATTATTTATTGCTGTTTAGAGATCTGCAGATAATTGTTTTTGTCCTTTGGGGTCTAAGGGGATAACATTTCCCCTTGTGGAGAGTGACAAGCTAAGCCCCGCATGTCAGAGTGAGGAGACTTAAAAGCCATGTTTTGGGAAATTAAATATGCCATAAATTGTGAAATCCACAACATAAATTGACAAGTTGCAGAATTCTACCCCTTCGTATTCCATGACAAATACATAGCCATCACAGAGCGAGTTTGGATGAATGGAGCCGGCTCAGAATCTGGCTGTGTTATGCAGCCAGTGTCTTCCAATCACTGCTGTGTAACCCCTAAAGGCTCGTACCCATCACCGTGAAAAAAAAGTTCCGATTTCAGTCCAGAAAAGTCTGACTAGTGCGAAAAGTCTACAGTAAAATCACAGCTTGACGCAACAGAATAGAATAGATATACACACACAAAATAAATAGATATAAAGATGTCAGTGACATATATAATTAGTACAGAGCTTGTGTAGCTTACTGTTCATTTATTTTTTTTACATACTAAATTTTTTTTTCTGGAAAAAAATGGTGTGGGATCTTTCAACATTTTATTAACCATCAGAGGGAAAGCGGACAGCTGGGGGCAGATGTTTATAGCCTGGGAAGGGGGTAATACCCATGGAGCTTCCCAGTCTTTTAATATCAGCTCACAGCTGTATACTTAGCCTTTCCTAGTAATTAAAATGGTGACCCACCCCCCCCCCCATAAAAAAACAATGACGTAGCATCTCCCTATATTTAATAGCCATCAAAGGCTAGGCACACACTGTGGGCTGATATTAATAGCGTAGGAAGGGGCCATGGATATTGGACCCCCAGGTTAAAAACATCAGCTCTCAGCCACCTCAGAAATGGCGCATCCATAAGATGTGCCAAATCTGGCACTTATTCTCTCTTCCCACTTGTCCTGGTGCAGTGGCAAGCGGGGTGATAGTTGGGGGAGGTTGATGTCACCTTTGTATTGTCAGATGACATCAAGCCCAGAGGTTAGTAATGGAGAGGCATTAAGACACCCCCATTACTAACCCCATAGTGATATTGTATAAAAAAAAAAGCACAGGATAAAGTCCTTTAGTTTAAAGGGAACCGGTCAGCAGGATTGTGCTGAATAACCTACAGTGTCAGGTTGGCGCCATTATACTGATTAAAATTATAACTTGGTTGATGATATCTGTCTTGTGGTTGTTTAATCATTTTCAGTTTTGAGTTAATATGCTCGCCCCCCTGGGCGTCCTGTGGGGGTCTTCATGTGGTGCACTGCTTAGCTGTTCATCTGTATGGCTTCTGACAGGTCACTGATCCCTCAGTGACCTGCCCCCTAGTTTACATAACACATAATGAATACATGTACATACTGCAAAAAAAAAAACCCTTCAGGCAGGCACCAACCGTGGCACCGCGCTGCAACATAATCACGTTTAATGTTCAGTTACTAGATGTGCTTTATGTTTTCCTGAGGAGTATACAAAAATCCATTTTAAAATGATGCCCGCTGCACCCACGCAGTAGCAGCTATCGGTGTATATAGAGGTGATCAGATAGCTGCTACTGCGCATGCGCCGGCGGCTCCATCTTGCCAATGGTAAAAAAAAATGACCTCTAAGGTGGTGCTGCCTGCGCAGTAGCAGCTATCAGCAAACGCTGCTACTGCTTTTTTTTTTTTATTCTCTAGCAAGATGACACCGCTGACACATGCATACTAGCAGTTATCGGATCACTGCTACTACTGGATTTTTTTTTTATACTCCTCAAGGAAACATAAAGCAGATTTATTAACTGCATATTAAACATGCGATTATGCTGTGGTGCAGGAGCCATGGCTGACGCCTGCGTGCAGAAGGGTTTTTTTGTTGTTTTTTTAAGTATGTACAGTACAGACCAAAAGTTTGGACACATCTTCTCATTTCTCATGTAAAGATTTTTCTATATTTTCATGACTATGAAAATTGTACATTCACACTGAAGGCATCAAAACTATGAATTAACACATGTGGAATTATATACTTAACAAAAAAGTGTGAAACAACTGAAAATATGTCTTATATTCTAGGTTCTTCAAAGTAGCTACCTATTGCTTTGATGAGTGCTTTGCACGCTCTTGGCATTCTCTTGACATGTACATGTATTCATTTTGAAAACTAGGGGTCATGTCACTGAGGGAGCAATTACCTGTCAGAAGCCATAAAGATGAATACATAATGAGAACACCACATGAAGACCCCCACAGGCCGCCCCGGAGCACAAGCATATCATTAACTCAAAACTGAAAATAAAGATTAAACAACCACAAGACGGATTTCATCAACCAAGGTATCATTGTAATCAGTATAATGACGCCAACCTGACACTGTGTGTAGGTTACTGTACACAATCCTGCTGACAGGTTCCCTTTAATGAATGACACAGACTCCTTTTAATGAATCTGAATTAAACCATATTCACTACATTGTCCAGTCCACTGAAGCCAAGGTCCCCTGTAACAATTAAAATAATGTTTCTCACTTGTCCGCTGAGAAGATAAATCATTTGTCTTGCCACGGATCTGGCTCTGCTACATCTAGATGGCAGTCTGCATTCTTACATGATGCGACTATACAGCCTGCCATCCAGCATAGACACTGATCAGTGCGTGCTTGCTCATCTCAGTGTCTAGCTGTGAACTCTTTTCACCTCATTGACGTCACTGTGAGCATGAGAAAGTTCACACGCTCGTGGTGCCGTAAGAAAATCCTGCAAATTCAGTCATTGAACTCCGTTCAACTCACTGACATCAGTGCGAGTGCTATGGGGAAATAGCTTGCGCTGTCCAATATCCATGGCCTCTTCCTAGGCTATTAATATCAGACCACAGCTGTCTGCCTAGCCTTTGCCTGTTATAAAATATAGAGGGACTGTTACAGAGAGGTATACTGTTTATCATTAATATCAGGCTTGACTAGCAATATCCGACTAATACCTCACCTGTTACATACTACGATTCCTTTGCAATATAATACACAAACGGCGACTGAGATGAACCAGTGTATCAATAAAAGGTATTTATTACACACAAGTCTACAGTTATAATACTAAATAATCACACACAGGATACAATAAAAGCACACAATATGGAACTACAATTAACCCAACAATAAACTATTCTTTCCACCCACTTACCTAAAACATACACAATAATAGCTCACCCGCCTATTACTACACTATCCGTATTGAGAACAAGGGGTTAATAGCAGTGATACTTTGCTGAATCCAGGTACAGTGGGGCTGCCAGGTACAAAGATCCTGCTTGATGGAGAGGGATCACAGGAGGTACTGCAGCCAGAGGGGACACTGTGGGGCTGTATGGAGCTGTTGCACACAGGCTGCGGGCTGAGAAGTAGGGAGAGAGAAGGACACAGTCTGTGGAAGAGGGAGATAGGAGAGGATAGTTAAGCCGGGGTCACACTTGCATGTGCAATGCGAGAAACTCGCGCATCAATACCCGAAACTGCCACCGGCACTCAGACCGCAGTGTGCGGCTGCATGTTTTTTTTAAGCAGCCGTAAACTCCGGTCCAGACATCGTTGTGTAAAAAAAAAATTTTTACACGCCTGGGAAGGGGATAATACTCATGGAGCTTCCCAGGCTATTAACATCAGCCCACAACTGTATATTTAGCCTTTACTGGCTATTAAAATGGGGGACCCAAAAAAAATGACGTGAGGTCTCTCCATAATCAATAACCAGCAAAGGCTATGCAGACAGCTGCGGGCTGATATTAATAGCCTAGGAAGGGGCCATGGATCCTGACACCCCCCCCCCCCCCCCCCCCCCGCTAGCCAATTCTGGCACATAGCCTCGCTCTTCCCACTTGCCCTGTAGCGGTGGCAAGTGGGTTAATAGTTGGGGGGGTTGACGTCACCATCAGGTGCTGTCAATCATTGACCACAGCATTTAATTTGGACCATCCCATGCACCGTGCCATGCCATGGTAGCCTGGGACCCTATAGCTGCCATCTTAGTACTTCTGTGAAGATTAAGCCACAGACTGGGCTTAGTAGGAGACTGTGATTTGACCTAATAACGAATAGTAGAATAGTATTTACTACTGCAGATTCAATTATGAAAATATAATCTTATTTATCACATATGATAACTATCACAAGGGTCAAAAAAATGTATGTGTCTTTGAAAATGGTATAGTTTCTCCTTGCGGAGAGTGACATCTTAAGCATGTCGAGGTGAGGAGACTTAAAGGGAATCTGTCACCCCAAAAATCGAAGATGAGCTGCGGCCACCGGCATCAGGGGCTTATCTACAGCATTCTGTAATGCTGTAGATAAGCCCCCGATGTATCCTGAAAGATGAGAAATAAAGGTTAGATCATACTCACCCAGGGGCGATCCCGCTGCGGTCCGGGTCCGATGGGCATTGCGGTCCGGGGCCTCCCATCTTCTTACGATGACGTCCTCTTCTTGTCTTCACGCTGCGGCTCCAGTGTAGGCGTATTTTGTCTGCCCTGTTGAGAGCAGAGCAAAGTACTGCAGTGTGCAGGTACCGGGAAAAGTCACAGAGGCCCAGCACCTGCACACTGCAATACTTTGCTCTGCCCTCAACAGGGCAGACAAAGTACGTCTGCGCCAGAGCCGCAGCGTGAAGACAAGAGGACATCATCGTAAGAAGATGGGATGCCCCGGACCGGACTGCGAGGCCCATCAGACTGGACCGCAGCGGGACCGCCCCTGGGTGAGTATACTATAATCTCTTTTTCTTATCTTTCAGGATACATCGGGGGCTTATCTACAGCATTATAGAATGCTGTAGATAAGCCCCTGATGCCGGTGGCCGCAGCTCATCTTCGATTTTTGGGGTGACAGGTTCCCTTTAAAGCTGCAATGCTCCTCTGGGAAATATGCAAATTGTGATGTGACAAGGCTCGTTAAAGGGTTGACATTGACTGTTAGGATTGCTACTTCCAATAGGTGGCACTAGAATTCTAGTCCTCTTCCTCTCTGAAGAGACAATTTGCATATTTCCCAGAGGAGCATTGCAGCTTTATGTCTCCTCACCTAGACATGCTTAACATGTCACTCTCTGCAAGGAGAAATGATACTTCTTGGATCCCGGTCAGCCGCATCCCACTCAGCCAAACCAGATCTCCACTTTTCACTGACGAGGGGCAGTACCCCGAAACACAGTGTCTGCAAATTGAGATTCTGGTTCGGCTTTTATCCTAAGTCATGTGACATGGCTCGTTAGAGAGTCGACATTGACTGTTAGGATTGCTACTTCCTATAGGTGGCACTAGAGTTCTAGTCCTCTTCCTCTCTGAAGAGACAGTTTGAAAATGGTGGCACTTTTTTATGCTACATTCCCTTGATGAATATTTGGCTACGTTGATATGTTGCATTTGTGCAGCATTTTTTTTTTCCTGTAGCCCAAACCTTCCCTCTTGGCAAAGGGCTATGTTCACACGTTGCATTTTTTCCTGCAGGCAAAACCTAGTCTCTTGGCAGTAAAGAATCTGCTTAAGGCTGAGTCACACATAACAATATCGTTAACGATATCGTTGCAACGTCACACTTTTTGTGACGTAGCAACAATCCCGCTAACGATCTCGTTATGTGTGACAGCGACCAACGATCAGGCCCCTGCTGGGAGATCGTTGGTCGATGGGAATGATTAGGACCATTTTTTGGTCGCTGATCACCCGCTATCATCGCTGGATCAGCGTGTGTGACGCCGATCCAGCGATGTGTTCACTTGTAACCAGGGTAAACATCGGGTTACTAAGTGCAGGGCCGCGCTTAGTAACCCGATATTTACCCTGGTTACCATTGTAAAAGTAAAAAAAAAAAACAGTACATACTCACATTCTGATGTCTGTCACGTCCCCCGGCGTCCACAGGGTTAAAACTGCTTTCGGCAGGAGCGCTGCTAATGCACGCGCTGCTGCCGAGAGCTTCCCTGCACTGAATGTGTCAGCGCCGGCCGTAAAGCAGAGCACAGCGGTGACGTCACCGCTGTTACTGCCGGCGCTGACACAGTCAGTGCAGGGAAGCTCTCGGCAGCAGCGCGTGCATTAGCAGCGCTCTTGCCAAAAGCAGTATTAACCCTGTGGACGCCGGCGGTGGACGTGACAGACATCAGAATGTGAGTATGTAGTGTTTTTTTTTTTTTTACTTTTACAATGGTAACCAGGGTAAATATCGGGTTACTAAGCGCGGCCCTGCACTTAGTAACCCGATGTTTACCCTGGTTACCCGGGTGCTGCAGGGGGACTTCGGCATCGTTGAAGACAGTTTCAACGATGCCGAAGTCGTTCCCCTGATCGTTGGTCGCTGGAGAGAGCTGTCTGTGAGACAGCTCCCCAGCGACCACACAACGACTTAGGCTAGTTTCACACTAGCGTTTTTTGTCCTCCGTCGCAATGCGTCGTTTTGGTCAAAAAACGCATCCTGCAAAAGTGCTTGCAGGATGTGTTTTTTGTCCATAGACTAACATTAACGACGCATTGCGACGAATTGACACACGTCGCAACTGTCGTGCGACGGTTGCGCCGTGTTGTGGCGGACAGTCGGCTGCAAAAAACGCTACATGTAACGTTTTTTGCTGTCGACGGTCCGCTTTTTCCGACCGCGCATGCGTGGCCGGAACTCCGCCCCCACCTCCCCGCACTTCCCCGCACCTCACAATGGGGCGGCGGATGCGCTGGAAAAATGCATCCGCTGCCCCCGTTGTGCGGCGCAGAGAACGCTAGCGTCGGTAAAATGGCCGCGGGATTCCGCGCGTGCGCAGATGGAGATCGTGGCGGCCATTTTCCTGAAGCCCCGGGCAGCAGAGCACTCCATCTGCGCACGCGCGGCCACAGGAAAGATGGCCGCGCCCACCGGTAAACGGCTGAATAGCGCAGATCGCGCTCTTTTTCATCTCCTGGGCAGTGGATATTCTCTGTTGGACATGCGCACACCACTACGCCACCAACAGAATGATGAGCCTGATCTGGGGGAGAAACAGCGCTGTCACCACGCCCATAGGACCAGACAAGCGTGAGTGACAGCAGAAAACGGCGACTTTACAAAGGTATTTCAGCAGCATAGGTGGGTAATAAAGGCACACAAAAGACACTAATGTAACGCCCAGCTCTGCCCCTATTTAACGCTATTTTTAGCTCATCTTCAAAAAACGGGGTGACAGGTTCCCTTTAAGGTTTTTGCACCAAAAACAAAGCATAACCTGATACCAGCGTTTTTTGCTGTGTTTCTTTCACTTACTCAATGCTTTCTGTGAAAGAAAAAATGCTGAAAGACATGACATGCTGCAGTTTTTAAAAATGCAGCAGTTATCTAGTTTAGTCAGGAAAACAAGCAATGTGCGTGCATGAGATTTCTGAAACTCACAGCTTTTGCTGGAATTTTAAAAAGCAGCTTCAAATTTGCATACAAAAATGCAACGTGTGAACATAGCCTAAGTGCGCAGCTTATAAAACCCAGCTGTTTTCTGTGTTTTTTCGCTGCGGTTTACAGGTGTGACTTGCCAGCTAGCACATGCTTAATAGTATTATTCATAAAAAACTAAAGTTTTTTGACATGCGTTTTTATCGCTGCGGTTTTTGTCTTTTCTTGGTGTGTTATCCTTCGAATAAGGCCGGGATCACACATACGCGAGATACGGCCGAGTCTCGCAGGTGAAAACCCAGCTCTGGCGCCGGCACTCCGGAGCGGAGCGTGCAGCCGCACAGCAATACATGGAGCTGCACGCTCCGCTCCCAAGTGCCGGCGTCAGAGCTGGGTTTTCACCTGCGAGACTCGGCCGTATCTCGTGTATGTGTGATCCCGGCCTAAGGCTGCTTTGTTTTCCAGGCTTCCTGGCATCTGACTATGACAAAACTGATACAGTCATGTGCGGATTACATGTGTTTTTTAACTGCAGATTTTCCCCATGTAATGCAAATCTATGGGGAAAATCTGCACATAAAACTCAGCGTACCCGAAGACAAATTGACTTTGTGGATTTGAGGCACGTACCGCAGGTCAGATTATGCTGCATAAAATAAAGCACAGTGGGCAGGAGATTTCTATAAAGCCCATCCACTTTGCTGGAACTGTAAGGCCATGTGCACACATTAAAGGGAATCTGTCACCCCATTTTTCTCCTATAAACTAAGGCCCCAGATGTAACTGGAAAGATAAGAAAAACAAGTTATATTATACTCACCCAGGGGCGGTCCCGGTGCGGTCCGGTCCGATGGGCGTCGCGGTCCAGGGCCTCCCATCTTCATACGATGACGTCCTCTTTGCTTCCAGTCGCGGCTCCTGCGCAGGCATACTTATTTGCCCTATTGAGGGCAGAACAAAGTACTGCAGTGCGCAGGCGCCGGAAAATGTCAGAGAGGTTCAGCACCTGCGCACTGCAGTACTTTGCTCTGCCCTCAATAGGGCAAATCAGTACGCCTGCACCAGAGCCGCAGCAGGAAGCAAAGGACGTCATCGTAAGATGGGAGGCCCCGGACCACAACGCCAATCGGACCGGACCGCCCCTGGGTGAGTATAATATAACCTGTTTTACTTATCTTTCAGGTTATATCGGGGGCTTATCTACAGCATTACAGAATGCTGTAGATAAGCCCCTGATGACGGTGGACTTAGCTTATAGGCCTAAAATGGGGTGACAGACTCCCTTTAATTTTTTTACCTCAGTATTTGTGAGCCAAAACCAGGAGTGGAACAATCAGAGGAAAAGTATAATAGTAACACGTCACCACTTCTGTATTTATCACCCACTCCTGGTTTTGGCTTTACAAATACTTAAGTAAAATACTGACCAAATACTGAACATGTGAACGTGGCCTTAAGTGCTACTCTTTTGTGCAGCAAAAATACTCAGTGTCAAAAACTTAGTGTGAGATAGTTAAAAAAAATCCATTCAAATTTAATATCACTGCAATCGTAGTAACCTGAAAAATCATGTTGCCAGGTCATTTTTACCACAGAATAAATGCTGGGGCTAAAAAAATAAAACCAATGGTGGAAATGTGTTTTTTCCAATATTTTACACTTGGAATTTTTTTGATTACATAGTGAAGCGAAAGGTGTCATTCAGAACCATGAACCGGATTTTTTTTCCCCTTTGTCTCTAAGGGAGCAGTAAGACAGGCGTATAAATCGGACCAAGATCGGACCGCAGTGCACGGACTGTCCCTGTATACTTCTATCCAGATGTCCCGCTTGGGTAAGGAGAACCGCGGCCAGTCCGTGCACTGCGGACCAAAAGCAAAAATAAGAAATAGTTTGATTTTGGACTAGTGAGACAGCGTGCTAAGGTGTCGGGTGCTCGCCGGGTGTCTTCGGTGTGCTCGGATAGTATGTTCGAGTCCCCGCGGCTGCATGTCTGGCGGCTGTTCGACAGGGATTGCCTAAACACACAGACAACCCCTGTATGTGTTGCTGCTGTCGAACAGTCATGAAACATGCAGCCGCAGGGACTCGAACATACTAGCCGAGCACGCGCTCTCATCACTGCCCCTGAGGTATAGGGCTGCAGTTAGGGATAGGTAGGTATAGGGCTGCAGTCACATCTGCTGTACTGGGTGCACATACAGGAGCCATCATTACCGACTGTCAATAGTACTTGTAGGAAATGAGGCTTCTGCCCCTGGCAGATAGATAAGATGGAGCAGTGCTGCAGCTGACTATCTCCAGCACACACAGGGCTGCACCCTCCTTCCTGTCACTCCCACCATACCCACCCCACACTGAGCTCGTCAGGGCCCAGCTACAGCTTGGCAACAATAAAAGATACTGAAATCACCGCGCATGCGCGGAGGTCGTCGCCGTCCCCTAACACTGAAATCATTGCGCATGCGCATTTTTTTACGTCATTGTTGAGCGCACGCAGGTCTGAGTCGGTCGAGCACTGCTCGGTGTCCGCTTCGGTAATGTTCGGGAGACAAACGGGGCTGTTATATCCTTAGCACATGGCGGAAACTGAGGCAAAACGTTACTGCGTTGTCTCTCCTGTGGAATTCCGGGAGGGGGATGGGCGTGTCGGGGCAAGTGAAGGCCATTGTGATGGGGGAGGGGGCACCATGTCTGATTATACGCGGCGTGTCTGTGTGCGGCCCGGGAGAAAGCCATGGTCGGACCTATCGCCTTTCCAACATGGCGGATGTAACCCCTGAATGACCACACAACTTATTTTTGAGAGCTTTTGTTTTTTTCGCTTAACCTCTTTCCAAGAACCGTAACAATTTTTTCATGATATTTTTTTTGTGCAGCTTTATCTATATTTTTTATTATTTTTTCTATGGTTCATTATATGGTAAATACAATGTACTGGACATAAGGGGGGAAAAAACCACAATATGGGAATAGAAAACAAAACGGGCAATGCCGCATTTGTTTTTCCGGTTTATTTTTTGCATTATTTCTTGTGAAGTATCAATAACCTGGGAATATGATTCTCTTGGCGATACTACCAAGCTGGTGCAGCGACATATTTTTTTTTTGGCTTAAAAATTCAGAACAAACTTTAAAAAAAAAAAAAAATCTCCTCTGTTCTGTGAGACCCGTGACATCTTTATTCTTCTGTGCGGGGCTGTTTCTTGCACGATGTGCTGTCGCTTTTAATGGTAGCCTATAATCGCGATGCTTTGATTGCATTTTTTTTTGTCTTGAGTGATTCGGCCAACAAAACCTTTTAAGGGCACGTGCACACGTTTCGGAATGGTGTGCGGATTTTTCTGCACCGATTTTAGGAAATCCGCACTGCGGAATTACTGCGCTTTTTGTGCGGATTTCACCTGCGGTTTTAGAATCCAAGTGTGTTAAAATTGCAACAAAATAAAGTGCAATCTAACTTTTTTTTTTTTTTTTCCCATTTACAATGTTCACTATACGAGAAAACTGACCTGGCGATATGATTCTCCATGTCAGTACAAGCACGCAGATACCAAACATGCATAGTTTTTTCATTATTATTTTAACTGGTGGGAAAATAAAATGTAAAAACTCAGAAAAAAAACTCGTCATTTTCCAAGAACCGTAACGCTTTCAATTTTTGGGTTCCGGGGCTGGATGAGGGCTCATTTTTTTTCACTCTGAGATGACATTTTTGCTGTTAAAATTTTGGGGTAGATACGATGTTTTGATCGCAAGTAATTCTGGCATATCGATTTTTATTTATATTTTTTGGTTCTTTAGATATTTACCAATGAAATGAATGTTATATTTTGATAGGAATTTTACAAACGCATCAATAGCAAATACGTGTATTTTTTATTTTTAATGTGGCAAGAGATGTGATTTGAACCTTTTTTCATATTTAAAATTTTTTTTTTTTTACTGTATTCAATATTGCCCTTGGGGGACTTGAAGCTGCGATTGTCTGATCACTTGTGCTATACATAGCAGTGCATCAGCACTGCTATATATAAAAAAAAAAATTCACAATCCCCTTTGAACACTGGCCTCGGGCTGGTTTTCACAGAAGGATTGGTATTCGCACAGGGTCTTCAGCAGACCCCCGGCTGTTATGACAACCTATCTGTGCCTTGAACTCGAACCACAGACTATGCTTCACAGAAGTAACAAAATGGCAGTGACAGAGGCCTTCAAGCAGGCCTGGGGTGAGGGAAGGACCATGGGAGCCAAGATTGGACCCCCAGGCTGGATTGTGCAGCTTAAACAATGCTATTATTGATTTACAGCGGCAATTGTGGGGTTAACTGCAGCAATCTGAGCTAGCGACAATCACACGTTAACCCCTTAGGGTACTGTCATACAGTGGCACTTTGGTCGCTACGACGGCACGATCTGTGACGTTGCAGCGTCGCTTGATTATCACTCCAGCGTTGTAGACTGCGGTCACACGTTGCAATAGATGGCGCTGGAGCGATAATTTCATGACGTATTTGTGATGTAGAAGCCATTGGTTATTGTGCGCACATCGTATACAACCTTTGTCACACGATGCAATCATGCCGCCACAGCGGGACACTTGACGACGAAAGAAAGTTTCAAACGATCTGCTACGATGTACGATTCTCAGCGGGGTCCCTGATCGCAGTAGCGTGTCAGACACTGCGATATCGTATGGATATCGCTGGAACGTCACGGATCGTGCCGTCGTAGCGACCAAAGTGCCACTGTGTGACAGTACCCTTATTAACATCTGCGATAATCACAACGCCGATCTTGATGAATCTGGCCCTTAGCGTCTTTGAAATCCTGGAGGGTTTTAAAGACTTTTTCTAAAGCTTAAACATGTGAACAGCCATTTTCCCATACTAATGTATAAGTTAATTCTTTATATTGCTGTGTTGGAGCTTTTCCCACCCGCTCAAATACAGCTGAAAACGACAGTGTGAACATACTGTCTGAGGCTGTGTAACCGGTTGGTCTATGCTTTCTGGTCCTGTTCTCTACAAAATGGAAATGGTCATCACTGCAGCAAGTGGTTGGTGGGGCCAGCCTGTGTTACCATTTCCAGTGTGGAAGACTGGGCCGAGAAGAAGAGACCAGTAGAGGACTGAGTGTTGGAATATGAATTGTGGGCTATGAGTAAGGGTATTTTCTTTAAGAATTACTTTCATTGGCTAAAAATCCCCTTTAAGGTGAGTTCACATATGGCTTATTTTGTTCCAGAAAATGTAATTGTTCTATTCTTCTGAAACCACCCCATTCAGATGAATTGGAACTGATTTTCCATGGCAGAAATTTCTGAAGCAAAATCTGCTGTGTGAAAATTCACCCCTAAACCTCATTCAGATGTCCGTGAAACATGGTCCTGGCTGAGGATCTCCCAACCCAAACTTAGCCTCATAACATATATGAGGCTGTTGATTTAGAGTCTGAAGTCCTGGGGCCGGTCCGTAATTTTTGACTGATGTCGAAATGAGGCTTAAAAGGCGTATAGCAGGATTGTAAAAAAAATTAGGCTAAAGGCAGTATGTAACATATAGTAAACAAATCATACCTGCTAAGTCTACTTTTTTGGTGCTCCCTGCATGTCTTATGCCATCTACCCAAGTGACCACTGCAGCCAGTCATTGTTGTACAGAATGCAGCGACTGTGTGGGTAGATGGTGATAATGAAACTTGGCTAAACTTCATATTGTGATATTTTATTCTTTTTGAAATATTCTCACACTGTACGATTTCAGGAATGTTTGCTAATCCTCTTCATGTAGGTGTAAAGTCTATAAGGCCGTCTCGAGAGGAGGATGTCATTACCAGAGACAGAGGGGGTTTGCGATCTGATCCCTGCTTTCTGTTTCCTTAATTCCGTTGTAAACTTTTTTGTACCATAGCCTCATTCCTAAACAACCTTTTGCCGTGAGATACAGTAAGCGTTTCTTTCAAGACTTGCATATCAAAGGCATGTGATTGCTGTGTAGAATTAAACAGGCCATAAGGGAGCAGAAGTGGATTTTTGCGGGTAAATAAAAGGGGGGGGGGGATGTTATTTAAGCCATTTACTGCCTATAGCCTAATTTGTTGCTGATCTCAGAAACCCCCTTTTAAAGAGAATCCAGAGATGTCCTGTTATTATTCCTTGCAAAACCGAGAGCGGGTGACAATGTGAGAAGGAACATGCTATTGTCTCCTCATTAAGAGATGCCTTCAATACTAGGTCTGCTCTAAAAACCACTGCCCTCAAGGGGTTGTTTCTAGTGGTGAGTGAATGTGCTGGGATAAGGTGTTATCTGAGCATGCTCGGGTGCTAACCGAGTGTCTTGAATGTGCTAGAAAAAATGTTCCAGTCCCCGCGGCTGCATGTCTCGCTGCTGTTTGACAGCTACATCACATGCGGGGATTGCCTAGCAAACAAGCAATCCCTGCATACAAGACATGCAGCCGTGGAGACTCGGGACATATTTTTCGAGCACGCCGAAGACTCGGTTTGCACACAAGCATGCTCGTTCATCACTAGTGATGAACGTGTATACTCATTGCTCAGGTTTTCCCGAGCACGCTCGGGTGATCTCCGAGTATTTGTAAAGGTACCTTCACAGTAAGCGACTTTGCAACGATAACGATAGCGATCCGTGACGTTGCAGCGTCCTGGATAGCGATATCGTTGTGTTTGACACGCAGCAGCGATCTGAATCCTGCTGTGATATCGCTGGTCGTTGCTGAAAGTTCAGAACTTTATTTGGTCGTCAGATCGGCGTGTATCGTTGTGTTTGACAGCAAAAGCAACGATGCCAGCGATGTTTTACAATGGTAACCAGGGTAAATATCGGGTTACTAAGCGCAGGGCCGCGCTTAGTAACCCGATGTTTACCCTGGTTACCATTGTAAATGTAAAAAAAACAAACAGTACATACTCACCTTCTGATGTCTGTCACACGTCCCCCGCCGTCCGCTTCCCGCACTGACTGGGAGTGCCGGCCGTAAAGTAAAAGCAGAGTGCAGCGGTGACGTCACTGCTGCGCTCTGCTTTTGCTTTACGGCCGGCACTCACAGTCAGTGCGGGAAGCAGACGGCGAGGTACGTGACACCGGAATGTGAGTATGTAGTGTTTGGGTTTTTTTACATTTACGATGGTAACCAGGGTAAACATCGGGTTACTAAGCGCGGCCCTGCGCTTAGCAACCCGATGTTTACCCTGGTTACCTGGGGACTTCGGCATCGTTGGTCGCTGGAGAGCTGACTGTGTGACAGCTCTCCAGCGACCACACAGCGATCGGCATCGTTGTCTGTATCGCTGCAGCGTCGCTTAGTGTGAAGGTACCTTTAGTCTTCGGAGATTACGTTTTCATCGCCTCAGCTGAATGATTTACAGCTATTAGCCAGCTTGATTACATGTGGGGATTCCCTAGCAACCAGGCAACCCCCACATGTACTCAGGCTGGCTAATAGCTGTAAATCATTCAGCTGCCACAATGAAAACTAAATCTCCGAACACTAACAAATATTTGGAGATCACCCGAGCATGCTCGGGAAAACCCGAGCAATGAGTATACTCACTCATCACTAATGTCATCTCTTTCCTGGAGCTCTCTGCTCACCGACCTCTTGGCTTCCTGTGGAGTGGTGTAATCCTGATTGACATTGTGGACCAACAGCACTGTTGTGCCACTGTTTTTTTTCTATGCACTCTGTTGCTTCTATGTGACGCATCTTTGCAGCATGAGAGAAGCACAATGGCACTGAAGCTGGATGGAAAGCTAAGGACGCAGACAAAACCACCCTAATATTCGGCCAGAATCGCATCGCATCGCAATCCTCGGACTGGCCTTCTGCTCTCCTGACCTGAGCGTGATAGCTGAGTATTATGACCGTCTGACCGTGCCCTAACAGTGCGATCCAGACAGCTTCAGAGCAGTCCTTACAAGCTTTAATGGAAAGAGCTTGGAAGCACTGCTTCTGTTTAGACACTGCAGTAGTGACCAGAACTAGAAATTGCTCCATTCTTGAGAATTTTTAAAACAAGTCATGTGCAAAGTTTCTTGGTTTTGCAAGCGGTTTGGAACTTTACCCTTTTAATATTGTGAGAATAACCTATAATAATTTTAAGTAGCTCCAACATATTCAGCAGCACTTTACAATTCAGAGGATAGAAATACAATCAATCAGACATAATCATTATTTAACTGTCTTGGGCTCAATCTCGAGCCATGGCAACTTGATGGATGAACAATCTTTAGGAAGATTGCTCTTGTGCAAGCCTAGATGGGTCCACCAAGGTCTTCTCTGCTGTTATCTTGTTGGGATCAAGCCACCATGCTGCTGGTCTTCCTTTTCGCCTTGTTCCTACTATTCTTCCAATCATGATGTCCTCCTCCAGTGATTGCTCTCTTCGTGTGATGTTTCCAAAGGAGGCAAGTCGTAGCTTGGTTTTTCTTGCTTCCAATGACTTGTCTGGTTTGATTTCTTTATTCTTCTTGCCATCCATGGTATTCATAACATCCTACTCCTGCACCATATTTTGAAGGTGTTGGTTCTTGTTCAGTCTATGTACGACCCATGTCTTCGCCAGTGAAATTTTCCTTTATTTGAAGACCTTGTCCAGTGATTTCATTATGATATGCCCATAGCTATTCTAAATCGGACATTTCGGAGTCATAATTCCCCAATTTCAACACGCTGAGCTTAAGTGCTACTCAGTGCCTGGAGGGTGAGGGAACAGGTGATAGGACCAGATTCTAAGGATGTGGGAAGGGAAACGGGGAACAGATTAATGAGTTGAGGTGATAGGCTAGTCTTAAATGAAGGTTTTTTGTTTTGTTTTTAGGACACCCTTAAAATTGTAGATACTGGGAATCAACTAGATTTTCTGGGGTTGTGCATTCCATAGAACTGGAGCATCATAGCAAAAGTCTTGGAGATGTGAGTGGGAGGTTCAGGTTAAGGAGGATGCTAATTGTAGATCATTAGCAGAACAGAGAACCACGGGTAGGGTGGTAGACAGAGGTGAGACGGGATGTAGGTGGTGCAGAGATATGAAGCGCCTTGTTGGATGAGTGTGATAAGATTGATGTATTCTTTAGCGGGTGAGCAATGACTGGCACAAAATAAAGGAATTGGTGTAGTGACTGGACAAATGACCATAGGAACCAGTCATTCATGTAGTCTTTTTTAGACAGCACGTTTAAAAGCAGAAGGGTCTCTGCAGATTCATAGCTGACCAGTTGTGTGGGAAAACATTCAGTATAACTTAATTTCAAGCTCTATGATTTGGAATCGATGAGCAGTTGTGTTCAGAGACAGTTTTCCTTGTAGGACGGCCGCTGCAAAGATAGCTACTAGTGATGAGCGAGTGTGCTCAGATATCGTGTTATCCGAGTATGTCAGGCGTGCTCGACTAATATGTTTGCTTCCCCACAGCTGAATTATTGGCGGCTGTTGGACAGCCACAATACATGCAGGGGATTGTCTGTTTTCGGCTGGCTGACGGGAGCTAATCATCCAGCCGCAGGGACTCGGAACATATTACTCGAGCATGCCTGATATATTCTGATAATACAATATCAAAACACATTCACTCATCACTAATAGCTAACAATTTCTAAAAATTCCCACGATGGACTCCTAAAGTTAGAGCACAGACTGAAATGACAAACCTGTAAGAAATGCGGTTGGCAGATCGGGGGTCACTGTTACTGCAACAATAGTATGACAACACACCGTCTACAAAACTGCGAAATATAGGAAAGTCCGCTCACCCACTAGGGGAATGGATGCGCTGAGACTTGGTGAAATACTGGCATCGTGGAAAAATCCATCATTATGGTCTTGTAAAAACATATGTTTATTGATAATAGTAAAATGTCGCAACTTCCATCGCCAGAGATAACAAGCAAACGCATTTCAGTCAGTCTTTAGACATTGCAAGTCTGTTTAATTTTGAGAATCACTGCTGTGTATAACTATAGATTTGTGCCTTTTTTTATATATCAACAGGAAAAAGATATATTGAGTAAGAATGTCACTGACGGTGCGGTTACAAGGTCTCCCGCCGATCGCAGACGCTATTCACATTCGACGTTTCTTTGCTGGATTGAAGATTCGGGATGGAGGTGTTAATATTATTGGTGGGGTATATGGAGAGGCTTACGTTACTTTTGAGGATAGGCGTTCTATATCTTTAGCCCTGAAGAGGTCAGGACAATGCCTGATGGACAGTGCTATAAATATTTCGGATTGGTGTAGTTCTCAGCAGACCTCCAGCTATTTGCGCATTATGTTTACACCCTTAAATGCCAAACTTTCTGACGTGAAAAGCTTTTTTACAGAATTGTATGTGGAAAATGTAATTTTCATGACAAGGTATAAAGTTAGGAGCGGCATAGCCTTTGTTAAATTTTTAAAAAGTGACAACGCCAAAAAGGCCTTGTCAGTATTTCAGGCGTCTAAAAATAAAAATTGTAAGAATCAAAATACATTTTCTGTATTGTCCATGTGGCTGTCAAGTGAAAAGGATTGGCTCTTCTACTCTGCAAAATGTGATTCTTCGAGGGGGAAAAATCCGAAAAGTTCAACTTACAAGAGGTTACCAAAGTATGACCACCATTTGTTGTACATTCACGAGTTTTATGCACATTTGGTGAATGTAAGTGTCCACGTTGATAAATCCCACATAAGGAAGTTTCTGCACAACCTTGTCGAGGACTCTCAGATCACATTTGTGTATGACAAAAATGGCAACAGACAGCGGGAATGTTTCGTGATGTTTGTAACTGAAAATGATTACGTACGAGCTCTCGAGTTGGACAAAACGGTTTTCTGGGGTCGTCGTCTGCGAGTGCTGCCCGTCTCTAAAGCCAACATGATGGACTTAATCGAGAGCAAGAAAAAAGTGGTCTTGGGGGATCCAGCTTCAGAAGAAATGAAAAAGAAATCAGACGTTAAATTCTTATATTTAAGAAACTTTGCCGCTTGTGTGAATAAATGTGACATTCTCAACTTTTTTTCTGGCTTTTCTCTGACTGAACAGGACATTTGTCTGTTATATAATGACAATGGGGACTGCCTTGGGGAAGCTATTGTCAAATTCTCAAAGAAAGAGGAAGCATCCGAAGCCGAGAAACTAAACCACAAAAGGTTCCAGGATACGGTGATCCTGCTAAGATGGGTCTCAAAGAAGCAACTGAAGGCTTTTGGCGTAGACTTTACCGTGGACTATTCTACAGCTAATCAAAAGTTTTCTACGTGTGAAGCAGATGTAAGTGTCAGCGAGGAGGATGAATCATCAGAGGTGACATGTGCTGCTGGCAGTGACTCCTATTAAATGCTCACTTGGACTGAGGACATTCAGTTGTACAAAGACTATATCTGTATGGGACTTGCCGATATTGCTGGCAGATTCTAATTTTCTTTTGATTGAGAATAACACAACTGAGTACTTGTCAGTTACCTAGCATCTATTATATAATCCTGGTACGCAAAGTATTAAAAATCCTAAGTTTTATTGAAACCGTGTCTTGTTCGATCAAAATCCAAAGAATTGTATTACAGCTCGCAAATCGAAGACCACTGGCCTCATGCAGATACGAGGGCTTTGAATTTCAGTAAGGTTTTGTTTCGATGCCACAGCCTAGTTCTAACCAATATGTTATTTGCATCAAACAAAATTACTTTATTGCTAACATTGTGTTTATGTATAATTTGTATATCTGATTTCAAGAAATAATATATATATTTTTTTAAACTTTAAAGATAATTTTGAAAAGGGAATAAATGCTGTTCATCAAGACATGAAATTTAATTATTTTAATGGCTGGAAATGGGATTTTCATCCCCGATTTATGCATTAGATTACTGCTGACTGATCATTTGGCCGATGACGATCTCCTGCGTACACAGGAATGTTTGGCTGAGTGTTCCGGTGTTCTGATGAGAAAGCCAATGACCTTACCCGGCGGCTTACTTCCAGGAGAACAATGCAATCGGCAGTCTGAAATTGGACATGCTCAGCCGGCTGTGCACATCGACATCGGCCAACATTAGCCTGTAAGGGGAGCCTTTTAAGTTGAAATTTTAGATAATCGACATGTATCTGCTTCACAACTACTGGAGTTCCTTCTTGATCTCCAATGATAACTTCAATCAGTCAATAAACCAACAAGGTGCCAATCTGTATATTTTTTACTGGGAACTCTTTAGTCAGTATTTATTAATCTCACAGCTATCTGATATATAAACGGTCTCAATATAAAGTATATTTGGATATGAAATGTTCGGTAGTATACTGTATAGCAGGGCAGAGGCTACCACAGAGCGTGTGTATATTGCTAACTTTTTAAAGTAACCTACTTTTTGTCAGGTGTCTCTAGAACAAAGGAATGGTTAAGATGAACCGCACAACATGCCTGACCCTTCTTTTGTCTTACATATATCTTCAGGGTACAGTTGGGAGGTTCCCCATACACATTAGAGGGTAGGCCAGTCTTCCCAAAATCACTAGGTTCAACATGTTACCAGCTAATGTGCATGGTATGGGTATATAAAGCACAGATTTGGTTGAGCAATTAAGAGACGTCAAGGTTGATACGTGTCCTGCAAGGGCTGTTTGTAGCTTTAAAATGCAACATTTGACACATAAGCGGAGAACATATGTACCTGTGTTTTTAACTACTTTTTGCCTCCTATCAAAATACAGAACAAAACTGTCCACTGAGGACTATAGGCAAATATGTTTGAAAAGTGACCGACCCAGTCTGCTGACAGTGAGGTTTGTTTCGTAGGTTTGACATTTATGGACCGCAATGTCTCGACTAGCCATGGATCCCCCTAACCGAACTCAACAGCTTCATGGTCGCATAAGTGTCCGTTGAGTATGACTTAAGAGCCAGGCTTTGTGCACACGTTGCGGAATGGTGTGCGGATTTTTCCGCACTGTTTTTGCAAAATCCACAGGTAAACAGCACTGCTGTTTTTCTGCGGATTCCACCTGCGGTTTTACACCTGCAGACTCCTATTGAGGAGCAAGTGTAAAACGTTGCGGAATCCGCACAAAGAATTGACATGCTGTGGAAAAACACTGCTGTGTTTCCGTGCGTTTTTTTCCACAGCATGTGCACTGCAGATTTTGTTTTCCATACGTTTACATGGTACTGTACAATGCATGGAAAACAGCTGCAGATCCGCAGCGGCAAATCCGCAATGTGGGCACAAAGCCTCACATTCCAAACTGGAACCCTGAATGTCAAATGGTTGAAACTGGCCTAAAAGATTATGTAATTCAGGAAGCTGGACCAGTCAATGACTGATCACTCTGCTCTCTTATGCCGTATAATAACACGGGGGTAGGGCGGGGGCATACCAGACTAAGCCATATATACTGTATTGCCAATAAAATTGTATTTTATTGAAACTGCAACTGTCTGTGTATTACTACTTTACCAGCATTTTGATCTTTCTACATGCCAGTATTTATTTTTTTTTTTTTTATTGCGCTGATGGGAGTGGTGCATAAAATGTAAATCCTGTCTCGATACCCACCTTCCAACACTTTCACTTCTGCTCTGCTCTATCTTTTGCAAAAAGTGACCTGTCGGCTGCTCCAAAGTTTCATGGAGAGGCGCAGAGGTCACTTTTCAATACAAGTCTGAGAGCCTCATTCTGACTCTCATAGACTTGCATTGAGAGCTCTTGATGTAGCTTCTTCCAAGCTGTCAGAAGCTAGTGTCACAAGGTAGGACCAGAGCAGTGCCGAAAAACGGGAAAGTTGCTGAGTGTGGGTAAATGACCGTGGACGGGGGGCTTATGCTTAAAGCGCCACTCCAGTGCTGTTAAGAAAAACACTGAAGTGGTGCTTTAAGCAATAGTATTTATTTATTTTTCTTTTTAGCTGCAAAATGGTATTCAGGAAAAACTACTTACTCATATTAAGGCACCACTCCGGTGTTTTATACCTATTTCATTGCTGGAGTGGTGCTACCAAGTTCCCTGACCCTAGTAGTATACTTGCCAGCCGCTGTCTTCAGCTATTTCCAGTCATCCGATGCCATCTTATGACTGCAACTTTCAACTGCCCAAGAACCCATGTGTTGGCTCTCATAGACTTACGTTGATTTATGACTTCCAGCTTGCCCAGTAAACACCAGAGCAATCCAGCAAGTCATAAACTGCTAGAAACTGACAGGAGCGGCGCTGATAACAGATGAAGATGGTAAGTTTAAGATTATGGCAGGGACTTATGGTCCGTGGCACCATTCCTGCGCTGCAATGAAAAAAAACACGCTGAAGTGGTGCTTTGAATATTTAGAGACATACCCCTGACAACAGCACTATGGCCACAGTCTAGCCTAAGAGAAACCAACCTAAATGGTAACTAGGGTATATTGGAAATAAACTAAACCACAGAAAAACAAAACCCTAAAAGCATTTTTTATTCATAAATATTTAAAAAGACCAAATGATCAACACTAGACAAATACATAAATTACCATTACCAAACTGAAATTGGGTATTGGTAAAGGTACTAAGCTGGAAGGTTCCAGATTAAAGATAATGGTACACAAACCTAATGTGGCCCTAATGTTCTGGATCACTGCGTTGAGAAACACGTGATGGTGTCTCCGTGGTGTTGGATGTTTTGATCTCCCCGAGGTCATTCATCCTGATGTTTATAGTCTTTTCACTAGGCACTGCTCCTAATAGCCAGTTTCCTACTCCACACTGATGAGGGGCAAATACCCCGAAACAGCTGTCTGTGGATGAATACCATGTTTTGGCATAGGTGGTTTTCCTTTATTGGATGCTGCCCTTCCCATGGTTGTTCCTTCCCGGTGAAAGACCTGGCTATTCATTGCTTGCGTTGAGAAACACGTGATGTCTCTGCAGCTTTTCTACATGCATTTGCATATTTCCCATAAGGGATAATAATTTTATTTTTATATAGCGCTAACATATTCCGCAGCACTTTACAGTTTGCACACATTATCATGGGGGCAGTGTTCTGGATCACTGTGTTGAGAAACGTGATGGTGTCTCCGCGGTGTTGGATGTTTTGATCTCCCCGAGGTCATTCATCCTTATGTTTATAGTCTTTTCACTAGGCACTGCTCCTAATAGCCAGTATCCTACTCCACACTGATGAGGGGCAAATACCCCAAAACAGCTGTCTGTGGATGGATACTATGTTTTGGCATAGGTGGTTTTCCTTTATTGGATGCTGCCCTTCCATGGTTGTTCCTTTCTGGTGAAAGACCTGGCTATTTATTGCTTGCATTGAGAAACACTTGATGGTTTCTCCGCGGCTTTTCTACATACAGTCTGTAGATGGGCCTCGTGGCATTTTTGTAGCGGAGGCACGACTTCCATCAGGCACGACTTCACTTTCATCAGACACGACTTCCATCAGGCACTTCTTTATTCCTGATTGAAGATAGTTGATGAGGTTCCACCATAGATAGATACACAGATCTTTACTAGGCAGGTCAGAATTTCTGGAGTAGGGAGTGATGTCACAATACCTAAGTAGACTGCAGGAAGAACACCGTCTAATTCTAACTGACATTCATCCCATCCCTTACGAACTTCACCATTGCTAGGGTTAAAGTGGCAAATTACTTAGAAGCTGTGGGGACCTGTCCCTAGAGAACCTCACTCTTTTTTTTCCCCATTCACACAAAACACATATATTACAATTCCATAATGCATAAAGAGATTTGAGCTAAAATAGCATGGCTGCTACTGATCCATAATGCACATGAAGATCATTGATCCAGGTACAGTTGGAGTTATCTACTGGCTGTAAATGCATGAACACCTTCACATGAATACATTTACTGAGTATGACAAAGTACCTCCTGACGAAACTGCGGGGGCAGTGAAACGCGCGTCGAGGTGCGCTACGGTACCACTGTAACAGCCCACACTTCACCATGGCTGCAGGTATATGATGAATGTAGTTTTATATCCCCTACTAATACTTATAATAACACTAGACTGTGGCCCGATTCTATTGCATCGGGTATTCTAGAATATGCATGTCCCTGTAGTATATGGACAATGATGATTCCAGAATTCGCGGCAGACTGTGCCCGTCTCTGATTGGTCGAGGCAACCTTTATGACATCATCGTTGCCATGGCAACCATTATGACATCTACGTCGATACTGTGCCCGTCGCTGATTGGTCGAGGCCTGGCAGCCTCGACCAATCAGAGACGCGGGATTTCCATTATGACATCATCGTCGCCATGCTATGCCCGTCGCTGATTAGTCGAGGCCTGGCGGCCTCGACCAATCAGAGACGCGGGATTTCCAGGACAGACAGACAGACAAACCCTTAGACAATTATATATATAGATTTGGGGGCACTATTATCATCTTACCATCAGGCAATAGCGCTATATATACTTCCGGGTGAACCTCTTCTAGCAATTGGTCTTGCACTTTTTGGTGGTATTTTATGTGGATGGCATAGAATTGCTGGTGGCATTTACCCACATTTGTCCCTAGTGGACATTGGTATTTTCATATGCACTCTATGTGGGCCCCAACATCTTTGGGTGTGCCACAACTTTCCACCGCTTTATAACATATCATTCCTTGTGAGTTTTCAGCGCTATAGTTTACTTACTGTGCTCTACCTGTGGACGTGGGGTTTTGTGTTGGGCGGTCTCTGTGGCCCCATCTGTTCTTTCCACAGTACATAGCCGATCCCATTTCCTCCCCTAGATATAGGGTATTGCCATTTTTCATGTTGTATGTTTATATCTTTATATGTTGTATATTTCAGATGGGTATTTAATAAATTGTTATATTGATTCAAATATGTGTGCCTTCTGTTGTTCTCTATTGGTTTATATGTCAATGTACAGGTAGTCCTGGACTTACACCTAAAGTGTCTATATGCACACATATGGAATTACTACACAGTAACAAGACAATGAATATAACATCATTATTATATGCGATATATATATTGGATTCGGGGTAAAGGACTGGATTTTTCTTATGTCCTTAACCCCCTTCACCGGCTGAGTTAATTGTGCTCAGCCTGACTTCTGTGCAGTTGGTGTCCAGTCTTTTGGTCCTCCTGCAGATCATAAACAGTCCAATATACAGGTCCTTCTCAAAAAATTAGCATATAGTGTTAAATTTCATTATTTACCATAATGTAATGATTACAATTAAACTTTCATATATTATAGATTCATTATCCACCAACTGAAATTTGTCAGGTCTTTTATTGTTTTAATACTGATGATTTTGGCCTACAACTCCTGATAACCCAAAAAACCTGTCTCAATAAATTAGCATATCAAGAAAAGGTTCTCTAAATGACCTATTACCCTAATCTTCTGAATCAACTAATTAACTCTAAACACATGCAAAAGATACCTGAGGCTTTTAAAAACTCCCTGCCTGGTTCATTACTCAAAACCCTCATCATGGGTAAGACTAGCGACCTGACAGATGTCAAGAAGGCCATCATTGACACCCTCAAGCAAGAGGGTAAGACCCAGAAAGAAATTTCTCAACAAATAGGCTGTTCCCAGAGTGCTGTATCAAGGCACCTCAATGGTAAGTCTGTTGGAAGGAAACAATGTGGCAGAAAACGCTGTACAACGAGAAGAGGTGACCGGACCCTGAGGAAGATTGTGGAGAAGGACCGATTCCAGACCTTGGGGAACCTGAGGAAGCAGTGGACTGAGTCTGGTGTGGAAACATCCAGAGCCACCGTGCACAGGCGTGTGCAGGAAATGGGCTACAGGTGCCGCATTCCCCAGGTAAAGCCACTTTTGAACCATAAACAGCGGCAGAAGCGCCTGACCTGGGCTACAGAGAAGCAGCACTGGACTGTTGCTAAGTGGTCCCAAGTACTTTTTTCTGATGAAAGCAAATTTTGCATGTCATTCGGAAATCAAGGTGCCAGAGTCTGGAGGAAGACTGGGGAGAAGGAAATGCCAAAATGCCTGAAGTCCAGTGTCAAGTACCCAGTCAGTGATGGTGTGGGGTGCCATGTCAGCTGCTGGTGTTGGTCCACTGTGTTTCATCAAGGGCAGGGTCAATGCAGCTAGCTATCAGGAGATTTTGGAGCACTTCATGCTTCCTGGCACCTGCTCACAGTGCCAAAACCACTGGTAAATGGTTTACTGACCATGGTATTACTGTGCTCAATTGGCCTGCCAACTCTCCTGACCTGAACCCCATAGAGAATCTGTGGGATATTGTGAAGAGAAAGTTGAGAGACGCAAGACCCAACACTCTGGATGAGCTTAAGGCCGCTATTGAAGCATCCTGGGCCTCCATAACATCTCAGCAGTGTCACAGGCTGATTGCCTCCATGCCACGCCGCATTGAAGCAGTCATTTCTGCCAAAGGATTCCCGACCAAGTATTGAGTGCATAACTGAACATTATTATTTGATGGTTTTTTTGTTTGTTATTAAAAAACACTTTTATTTGATTGGACGGTTGAAATATGCTAATTTATTGAGACAGGTTTTTTGGGTTATCAGGAGTTGTAGGCCAAAATCATCAGTATTAAAACAATAAAAGACCTGACAAATTTCAGTTGGTGGATAATGAATCTATAATATATGAAAGTTTAATTGTAATCATTACATTATGGTAAATAATGAAATTTAACACTATATGCTAATTTTTTGAGAAGGACCTGTATATAAAATAATGACCAGGAGGAAAATGACAGTACGAAGTGGCATGGGGTTTTATTACAGTCGCCTCCTCATGGCTGAAATCTGAGAGGAGATGTTTCAGCTTGGCACCAAACATAAGAGGGGTGTTCTAGAGTCTCAGGGGCATCTGGGCAAAGGTCAAGACTTATTCTCTGGAGTGATAGGTGCTCTTCTACATAGATAACTAAAATGGGACAAAAGGAACAATACGTTCTGGGAGATCTCCCATTGCAGTTAATAAACATCCTTATTTGATGCTTCCCTGTCCCCCTAAACTCACTCATTTATACTTTTACTTCAGGGTGACTTCAGGGGCTCCCCGTTAACCTTTCTTGAGCTGCCCAGTAATTAGCTAATGCCTCAACTCTCCTGAACCCCACAAAATGAATGCAATTTTCTTATAGTTTGATCCTAGTCAATTGCCTCTGTTTCCTATACAGACACCCCTACCAGTTTTCCACGATTCAAAAGAGTAACATACAACCCTCGCAGCTATTTAACACCCTAGGAAAACTAAACGTTAAACTAAGGTACACTGACTTAAATTGTATCCTGCATCAGGTCTTAAACAAAACCATGTTATCCGTCCAAATTTCAAGGTCAGCACACAGTATAACATGACACTCCCTCGTGTGCGTCCATTATCTGTCCATGCTTCTCCGCCTGTCTTAGTTCACGTAACAACACCCTTTATCCAATCTAAGGCCAGCATCACACTCAGCGTATGTAAATACGGTCTGTTTATTACGGCCGTACTATGGAGAAATGTTCCCAAAATAGTGATCCGTATGTCCTCCGTAGGCAGGGTGTGTCAGCATATTTTGCACATGGCATCCTCCGTATGTAATCCGTATGACATCCGTACTGCGAGATTTTCTCGCAGGCTTGCAAAGCCGACATCTAATGGATTTATGTGCTCAAATGTTCGTTAAAACATATATACAGTATATATATATATGTCATTGAGACACACACATATATATATATACTGTATTTATATTTAATTCAGCGCGAGATATGTGAAAAGCTGGTAATTCAATTGCCGGCTTTTCATTTCTCCTTCACAAACCCGACAGGATATGAGACATGGTTTACATACAGTAAACCATCTCATGTCCCCTTTTTTTTTTTGCATATTCCACACTACTAATGTTAGTAGTGTGTATGTGAAAAATGTGGGCGCTGTAGCTTGTAAAATAAAGGGTTAAATCGCGGAAAAAATTGTCATAATTGACTCCTCTCCATTATTAACCTGGCTTAATGTCACCTTACAATAGCAAGGTGACATTAACCCTTCATTACCCCATATCCCACCGCTACACGGGAATGGGAAGAGAGTGGCCAAGTGCCAGAATAGGCGCATCTTCCAGATGTGTCTTTTCTGGGGTGGCTGGGGGCAGATGTTTGTAGCCAGGGGGGGCCAATAACCACGGACCCTCTCTAGGCTATTAATATCTGCCCTCAGTCACTGGCTTTACCACTCTGGCGGAGAAAATTGCGCGGGAGCCCACGCCAATTTTTTCCGCCATATAACCCTTTATTTTACAAGCTACAGCGCCCAAATTTTGCACATACACACTACTAACATTAGTAGTGTGGAATATGCAAAAAAAGGGATATGAGATGCTTTACTGTATGTAAACCATGTCTCATATCCTGTCGGGTTTGTGAAGGAGAAAAGAAAAGCCGGCAATTGAATTACCAGCTTTTCACTACCACCGCTGCGTATTTCTCGCAAGTCACACTGCTGGTCCGTGTGTAATCCGTATTTTTCTCGCCCCCATAGACTTTCATTAGTGATTTTTTTGCTTAATACGGTGACAAACGCAGCATGCCGTAGAAGACCGTATATTACGGATGCGTAATATACGGCATATAGGAGCTGGGCCATAGAGATTCATTGGGCCGTGTGTAATGCGTATTTTACGGACGTAGTTTATGCGCTCATACGTCCGTAAAACTTGCTAGTGTGACGCCGGCCTAAGATGCACAGGAAAACAAAGTCAATTTTACACCTGAACTTCAAGGCCTAAAGTATTATTAACTGGTGGCCTAGGAGCAGCATGAGACGTACTCTGGAGAAGGTGGTACCTGTACTGACCGCAGGCCCTGAACTTAACACCGCAACTAGAAGTAGCCGTGGGATGTACCTAACATGGCCTAGACACCTCGACACAGCCGGAGGACTGAAATACCCCTAAAGATAGAAACTGGAAAACTATCTTACCTCAGAGAAAATCCCCAAAGGATAGACAGCCCCCCCACAAATATTGACTGTGAGAGGAGAGGGAAATAACATACGCAGACTGAAAACAGAATTTAGCAAAGGAAGCCAATCTAGCTAAAATAGAAAGGACAGGACAGAGTACTATGCGGTCAGTATTAAAAGACTAGAAAATATCCACCACAGAGAATACAAAATCTCCACAACTAACTAAAGATATGGAGGGTATTTCTGCATCTCCAGAGATTCCAACTTAGCTGAATAAATCCTTACCCAGACAAAGCTGGACAAGAAAAAACATAGAAATGCACTGAACTATAAGGCCCACAGCATGTGGACTGCAAAAACAAAGCCAGAACTTATCTTTGTAGATTTGAACTGCATAGCAGGAGAAACCAGGCAGAGGTGTGAGTCCTCCAAAAACAATGGACAACTGGCACTGACTAAAGGATCTAGCCAGACTAAATAGCCCAGTCAGAATTGGTAATAAGTGAAAGCACCTGATGACTGCTGAGATCCAAAGGAGCAGCAGTACCACTTATAACCACCGGAGGGAGCCCAAGAGCAGAATTCACAACACTAAAGGTTCCTTCACACTAAACGATTTACCAATGATTACGACCAGCGATACGACCTGGCCGTGATCGTTGGTAAGTCGTTGTGTGGTCGCTGGGGAGCTGTCACACAGACAGCTCTCTCCAGCGACCAATTATCAGGGGAACGACTTCGGCATCGTTGAAACTGTCTTCAACGATGCCGAAGTCCCCCTGCAGCACCCGGGTAACCAGGGTAAACATCGGGTTAATAAGTGCAGGGCCGCGCTTAGTAACCCGATATTTACCCTGGTTACCATTGTAAAAGTTTTAAAAAAACAAACAAAACACACACATTCTGAAGTCTGTCACGTCCCCCGCCGGCGTCCACAGGGTTAAAACTGCTTTTGGCAGGAGCGCTGCTAATGCCGCGCTGCTGCCGAGAGCTTCCCTGCACTGAATGTGTCAGCACCGGCAGTAACAGCGGTGACGTCACCGCTGTGCTCTGCTTTACGGCCGGCGCTGACACAGTCAGTGCAGGAAGCTCTCGGCAGCAGCGCAGCATTAGCAGCGCTCCTGCCGCAAGGCAGTTTTAACCCTGTGGACGCCGGGGGACGTGACAGACATCAGAATGTGAATATGTACTGGTTTTTTTTTTTAACTTTTACAATGGTAACCAGGGTAAATATCGGGTTACTAAGCGCGGCCCTGCGCTTAGTAAGCCGATATTTACCCTGGTTACAAGTGAACACATCGCTGGATCGGCGTCACACACGCCGATCCAGCGATGACAGCGGGTGATCAGCGACGAAATAAAGTTCTGGACTTCTAGCTCCGACCAGCGATATCACAGCGGGATCCAGATCGCTGCTGCGTGTCAAACACAACGCTATCCAGGACGCTGCAACGTCACGGATCATTGTCGTTCTCGTTGCAAAGTTGCTGAGTGTGAAGGTACCTTAACAAATCCTGTTATCATTGCAATCACAATGAACCTCCGATAAGACCCTTCTGCCGCCTGTCTGGTCCTCACTGGTCTCACAATACATTTCACTTAAGGTACCTTCACACTAAACGATATCGCTAGCGATCTGTGACGTTGCAGCGTCCTGGATAGCGATATCGTTGAGTTTGACAGGCAGCAGCAATCAGGATCCTGCTGTGATATCGCTGGTCGTTGCTGAAAGTTCAGAACTTTATTTGGTCGTCAGATCGGCGTGTATCGCTGTGTTTGACAGCAAAAGCAACGATGCCAGCGATGTTTTACAATGGTAACCAGGGTAAATATCGGGTTACTAAGCGCAGGGCCACGCTTAGTAACCCGATGTTTACCCTGGTTACCATCGTAAATGTAAAAAAAACAAACAGTACATACTCACCTTCTGATGTCTGTCACACGTCCCCCGCCGTCCGCTTCCTGCACTGACTGTGAGTGCCGGCCGTAAAGTAAAAGCACATTTACATTTACGATGGTAACCAGGGTAAACATCGGGTTACTAAGCGTGGCCCTGCGCCTAGCAACCCGATGTTTACCCTGGTTACCCGGGGACTTCGGCATCGTTGGTCGCTGAAGAGCGGTCTGTGTGACAGGTACCTTTACAAAAGAGCAAACTTAGCAAATAAAAGAAGAGTAAAAGAAACTAAAACAAAACAATCAGACCAGAGGCCAGACTGAAACTCTGAAAACTGAGTTTACATCAAGGCCTCACTAGCCTCCCTGGTTGTAATCGGCCATTTTGAGGAGTCTGCCCATGGCTGGGCACAGACTGAGAGAAAATGCCATTATGTCTGTGAAAATGCCTGTGCTCCTTGACAATATTGCTAGGCCCCTCACAATTACTTGTGCAGTAACAGTTCCTTGCAATATGTCAAAAGTGACCACATTTAAAACATTTCACAGAATATTTCCTCTCCTTCATTGTAACCGGCCATTTGCAGTACCTGGCAATATGGCCGGAGTCAGCACAGGCATAACATCTAACACATGCCATGCCTGATTTAGGGGCCCAGACATAACATATTTCCTTCAGTCTGGAACTTTTAAAGTCTTCTATTACTAAGGATGCACTCTTAACAATGTTACGTTTGCACTTTCTTTGTAATTTAGGCAGCACATATCTGTTATTACTTTTCGTTATTGGATCAAAATTTAATAAAATATTTGATCCCTCGCCTGTTCCATCACTTCCCCCTTTTTGCGTCCAGGGACTTGGACTATGAAACAATTTACGTGACTCAGATAAGTAACTTGTTTTAGTTTCTATAGCTTGCTGGCCACAAACATTTATGGCAATAGATTTGATACTATATGTGGCACAGCGGTACCAGGAGAACTTGGTGAATGCATATATCTATAGGACTGTACCAGAGCTTGCTATGAAGCTATGTTTATTCCTTTGGCTCACAATTTACTAAAGAGTAGATCTGGATGTTAATTTGAAACTAGAGGACAATCTATACCTAGTCATTTTGGATTTGCTCTTTTTCTTAGTCATGCCAATGACCGTTACAGCATGAGCCTTTAATATGAGGGCAATTTGTAGCCCTTGAATGGATACTATTTGGCAACTCCCAAATACTAGAGGGTTTATTTCTATTTTTGTATCTTAGGAGAGGCTATTTTATATATTTTTATAGCCAAAGGAATTAGCTATTTGTGTGCATGGTGGTGGGTCTTGGTTGGGTAGCTGACAGGGCCTTCAGGAATAGAAGGGACAGCCGTCGCGGAGTGGGGGCGCCGTGTCGAACTTAGGGTGCCAACCTCCACTGTCAGGAAGGTACAGCGTGTGTAGGACTTTATTAGGGCCACATTAGGTTTGTGTACCATTATCTTTAATCTGGCACCTTCCAGATTAGTACCCTTGTACCAATACCCAATTTCAGTTTGGTGATGGTAATTTATCTATTTGTCTAGTGTTGATCATTTGTTCTTTTTAAATTTTTATGAATAAAAAATGCTTTTAGGCTATGTGCACACGTTCAGGAATTCTTGCAGAAAATTCCTGAGAAAAACCTGAAATTTTCTGCAAGAAATCTGCATGCGTTTTTGATGCGTTTTTTTCCGGACATTTCCCAATGCATTCTATAGTGGGAAATCCACAAAAAAAACCTCAAAATTAATGAACATGCTGCGTTTTTTACCGCGATGCGGTTTTTTTTTGCAGAAAAAAACGCATCATGTGCACAAAACATGCGGAATTCATTCTAAATGATGGGATGCATATTGTATGCTTTTTTTGCGGTTTTATAGCGTTTTTAGCGGGGAAAAAACACGAAAAATCAGCAGCGTGTGCACACAGCCTAAGGCCGGCCTCACACTAGCGAGTTTTACGGACGTATGAGCGCATAAACTACGTCCGTAAAATACGCATTACACACGGCCCAATGAATCTCTATGGCCCAGCTCCTATCTGCCGTATATTACGCATCCGTAATATACGGTCTTCTACGGCCGTAGAAAATCGCAGCATGCTGCGTTTGTCACCGTATTGCGCAAAAAAATCGCCCATGAAAGTCTATGGGGGCGAGAAAAGTACGGATTCCACACGGACCAGCAGTGTGACTTGCGAGAAATACACAGCGGTGTTAGTGAAAAGACGGTAATTCAATTGCCGGCTTTTCATTTCTCCTTCACAAACCCGACAGGATATGAGACATGGTTTACATACAGTAAACCATCTCATATCCCTTTTTTTTTTGCATATTCCACACTACTAATGTTAGTGGTGTGTATGTGCAAAATTTGGGTGCTGTAGCTGCTAAAATAAAGGGTTAAATGGTGGAAAAAATTGTCTCAGCCAGAGTGGTAAAGCCAGTGACTGAGGGCAGATATTAATAGCCTAGAGAGGGTCCATGGTTATTGGCCCCCCTGGCTACAAACATCTGCCCCCAGCCACCCCAGAAAAGGCACATCTGGAAGATGCGCCTATTCTGGCACTTGGCCTCTCTCTTCCCATTCCTGTGTAGCGGTGGGATATGGGGTAATGAAGGGTTAATGTCACCTTGCTATTGTAAGGTGACATTAAGCCAGATTAATAATGGAGAGGCGTCAAATATGACACCTATCCATTATTAATCCAATTGTATGAAAGGGTTAAAAACACACACATATTATTAAAAAGTATTTTAATGAAATAAACACAAAGGTTGTTTTAATATTTTATTGCTCTCTCAATCCACCTGAAGACCCTCGCTCTGAAAAATAATAAACCAACAATATACATACCTTCTGATGATCTGTCACGTCCCACGAAGTAAATCCATCTGAAGGGGTTAAATCATTTTACAGCCAGGAGCTGTGCTAATGCATTAATGAACTTTTCCAACGCTCCAGTTCATGAGGACATCCAGCAGAGGGCGCATCACCGCAACTCAAGGTAACTACAGATCACCCAGCTTTCCTTTCAGTACCCGGAGGTTTACAGGCACGAGCGTGCATTAGCACAGCTCCTGGCTGTAAAATGATTTAACCCCTTCAGATGGATTTATTTCGTGGGACGTAACAGATCATCAGAAGGTATGTATATTGTTGGTTTATTATTTTTCAGAGCGAGGGTCTTCAGGTGGATTGAGAGAGCAATAAAATATTAAAACAACCTGTGTGTTTATTTCATTAAAATACTTTTTAATAATGTGTGTGTGTGTTTTTAACCCTTTCATACAATTGGATTAATAATGGATAGGTGTCATATTTGACGCCTCTCCATTATTAATCTGGCTTAATGTCACCTTACAATAGCAAGGTGACATTAACCCTTCATTACCCCATATCCCACCGCTACACGGGAATGGGAAGAGAGAGGCCAAGTGCCAGAATAGGCGCATCTTCCAGATGTGCCTTCTCTTGGGTGGCTGGGGGCAGATGTTTGTAGCCAGGGGGGGGGGGCCAATAACCATGGACCCTCTCCTGGCTATTAATATCTGCCCTCAGTCACTGGCTTTACCACTCTGGCGGAGAAAATTTGCGCGGGAGCCCACGCCAATTTTTTCCGCGATTTAACCCTTTATTTTACAAGCTACAGCGCCCAAATTTTGCACATACACACTACTAACATTAGTAGTGTGGAATATGCAAAAAAAAAAGGGATATGAGATGGTTTACTGTATGTAAACCATGTCTCATATCATGTCGGGTTTGAGAAGGAGAAATGAAAAGCCGGCAATTTAATTACCGGCTTTTCACATATCTCGCGCTGAATTAAATTTAAATACAGAATATATACATGTGTGTGTCTCAATGACATATATATATATATATATATATATATAGAGATTAGAAAAAGGAAGGCAGCACTCCAATATTTGCAAAGGTGAAAAAAGCTGTGACGTTTATTTCAGACCCACATCTTCATATGACGTTTCGGCTCACACTGAGCCTTTCTCAAGCAGTGGGAGGTTACAATTCATATGCTTATATACAGGTCCTTCTCAAAAAATTAGCATATAGTGTTAAATTTCATTATTTACCATAATGTAATGATTACAATTAAACTTTCATATATTATAGATTCATTATCCACCAACTGAAATTTGTCAGGTCTTTTATTGTTTTAATACTGATGATTTTGGCCTACAACTCCTGATAACCCAAAAAACCTGTCTCAATAAATTAGCATATTTCAACCGTCCAATCAAATAAAAGTGTTTTTTAATAACAAACAAAAAAACCATCAAATAATAATGTTCAGTTATGCACTCAATACTTGGTCGGGAATCCTTTGGCAGAAATGACTGCTTCAATGCGGCGTGGCATGGAGGCAATCAGCCTGTGACACTGCTGAGATGTTATGGAGGCCCAGGATGCTTCAATAGCGGCCTTAAGCTCATCCAGAGTGTTGGGTCTTGCGTCTCTCAACTTTCTCTTCACAATATCCCACAGATTCTCTATGGGGTTCAGGTCAGGAGAGTTGGCAGGCCAATTGAGCACAGTAATACCATGGTCAGTAAACCATTTACCAGTGGTTTTGGCACTGTGAGCAGGTGCCAGGAAGCATGAAGTGCTCCAAAATCTCCTGATAGCTAGCTGCATTGACCCTGCCCTTGATGAAACACAGTGGACCAACACCAGCAGCTGACATGGCACCCCACACCATCACTGACTGGGTACTTGACACTGGACTTCAGGCATTTTGGCATTTCCTTCTCCCCAGTCTTCCTCCAGACTCTGGCACCTTGATTTCCGAATGACATGCAAAATTTGCTTTCATCAGAAAAAAGTACTTGGGACCACTTAGCAACAGTCCAGTGCTGCTTCTCTGTAGCCCAGGTCAGGCGCTTCTGCCGCTGTTTATGGTTCAAAAGTGGCTTTACCTGGGGAATGCGGCACCTGTAGCCCATTTCCTGCACACGCCTGTGCACGGTGGCTCTGGATGTTTCCACACCAGACTCAGTCCACTGCTTCCTCAGGTTCCCCAAGGTCTGGAATCGGTCCTTCTCCACAATCTTCCTCAGGGTCCGGTCACCTCTTCTCGTTGTACAGCGTTTTCTGCCACATTGTTTCCTTCCAACAGACTTACCATTGAGGTGCCTTGATACAGCACTCTGGGAACAGCCTATTTGTTGAGAAATTTCTTTCTGGGTCTTACCCTCTTGCTTGAGGGTGTCAATGATGGCCTTCTTGACATCTGTCAGGTCGCTAGTCTTACCCATGATGGGGGTTTTGAGTAATGAACCAGGCAGGGAGTTTTTAAAAGCCTCAGGTATCTTTTGCATGTGTTTAGAGTTAATTAGTTGATTCAGAAGATTAGGGTAATAGGTCGTTTAGAGAACCTTTTCTTGATATGCTAATTTATTGAGACAGGTTTTTTGGGTTATCAGGAGTTGTAGGCCAAAATCATCAGTATTAAAACAATAAAAGACCTGACAAATTTCAGTTGGTGGATAATGAATCTATAATATATGAAAGTTTAATTGTAATCATTACATTATGGTAAATAATGAAATTTAACACTATATGCTAATTTTTTGAGAAGGACCTGTATATAAGCATATGAATTGTAACCTCCCACTGCTTGAGAAAGGCTCAGTGTGAGCCGAAACGTCGTATGAAGATGTGGGTCTGAAATAAACGTCACAGCTTTTTTCACCTTTGCAAATATTGGAGTGCTGCCTTCCTTTTTCTAATCTCTATGATACTTGGGTGGATGAGTGGACTGTCCTGCCTGGAAGGCTTGGCACCCGTCGGTGAGCTTGTGCTGTTTTCATCTTTTTTTGTATATATATATATATATATATATATATATATATATATATATATATATACTGTATATATGTTTTAACGAACATTTGAGCACATAAATCCATTAGATGTCGGTTTTGCAAGGCTGCGAGAAAATATCGCAGTACGGATGCCATACGGAGGATGCCATGCGCAAAATACGCTGACACACCCTGACTACGGATGACATATGGATCACTATTTTGGGAACAATTCTGCGTATTACGGCCGTAATAAACGGACCGTATTTACATACGCTGAGTGTGAGGCCGGCCTTAGGGTTTTGCTTTTCTGTGGTTTAGTTCACAGTCTAGCCTAGTCTAATTTTTTTTCTCTATATCCCTCCCCTCTCTAGGTGAAGCCATGTTGTGGCTTGTATAATGATATCAAAGTTTAGCATATTCAGCTCTGGCAAAAATTAAGAGACCACTGCAAAATGTTCAGTTTCTCTGATTTTTCTCTTTATAGGTATATATTTGAGTAAAATATAAACTGTTCTTTTATTCTATTAACTACTGACAACATGTCTCCTAAGTTCCAAGCAATACATTTTGTATTCATTTTCTGAAAATGAGAAATGGTCAAAATAAAAAATGCATTGCTTGCAGACCTCAAATAAGGCAACAAAAGTCTGTAATCATTTAGAAACAATACTAATGTTTTAACTTAGGCTACTTTCACACTAGCGTCGTACGACGCACGTCGCAATGCGACGTATCAACGCATACTATGGAAGCGCCGCACAACGGGGGCTGCGGATGCAGTTTTTCAACGCATCCGCTGCCCCATTCTGAGCTTCGGGGAGGAGGGGGCGGGGTTCCGGCCGCGCATGCGCGGTCAGAAATGCTGCACACGACGCACCAAAAAATGTTCCATGCTATGTTTTTTGTTGCCGACGGTTGCGACGTGTGGCAATGTGTCACTAATGTTAGTCTATGGAGAAAAAACGCATCCTGCAAGCAATTTTGCAGGATGCGTTTTTTCTACAAAACGACGCATTGCGACGTTAAGTTATAGGTGATACCGTTAAGACTGGTGGGGGTCTGTCCATTAAACTTCTGACACCCTTCCCTAGTCACTACAATGAGGCACTTTTCTCCCTGTTAGGGCTCCTTCTCACTTGGAGAAATACGTCCGAGTCTCGCAGGTTAGAACACAGCTCTGGCACACAGTGTCTGCACTATTCTACAGGGTCTTGTGTGACCTGCAGCACTCTGCTCACTGCTCCTCCTGACCGCCATCCTGCAGCACAGAACACGTCATTGTACGGTCTATGGCCGCTGCTCCCGCCAATTACATTACGGTCACTTCTCCTTTAAACGATTTGGCGACTAAATTAGGCGTCAGAGCACTTCCGTCCTGAAGCGGGAAGTGACGTCACGACAGGTAAGGCCGCTGGCGAGGACTGGGAACAAGCGATCGTGCTCTGCGTACGGTAGGTGCCGTAAAGCGAGAACGTTTCGTGGACGATTCTTGGGGTTGTATTTGCCCGTAGTGACGGCGCACGGTCGCTGAGGTCATGTGCCTTCTGTCTGGCGAGATTTGGTGCGGAGCTTCCGGCTGGCTGCCGCCATTACACCGGGGCGGCCGGGTGTCAGAGGACGCGTGGATTACTCGGAGTCAGTGAGCAGCTGCTCCAGTCCCCGCCGCCTCCGTGCACGCAGGAGATGGCCGGTGTTGAGTGCACGGAGACCGCACCGAGCACATGGGCAGCATGGCGGGGAGGCCGGTGAGCTGAGGAGGGGGGAGGGGCGCTGTGTGCTGGGGGGAGGAGGAGACCGCTGGAGTGATGCTTTAGGGCCTGTGCACAGGGTGCGGATTGGCAGCAGTTTCCCATCATGGTTTCCCGTCAGTACCATGTTAACCGATGGAAAGCAAAATACCGCATGGAAACGCGTTGTATTTTCCACAGCATGTCAGTTCTTTGTGCGGATTCCGCAGGGTTTTACACCTGCTCCCCTATAGGAATCCACACAAAAACCGCGGTAAATCCACAGGTAAAACGCACTGAGTTTTACCTGTGGATTTTTCAAAAACAGTGCGGAAAAATTTGCACGTGAATCCGCAGCGTGTGCACATAGCCTTAGGATCAAAACAATGGCTGCTCCCCTTCCACAGCTATTCTGGCAGATGACAAGACATCGCATCACGTGTCTGCTGCAGCCACCTGACATCACAGTTTCAGTGCGCCGTGGGAGGAGAGCAGCCATTTTTTTTTATTGGGGGGGGGGGGGGGGGTGTTATCCACAATCTGGATATCTGATAGTTTCACCCCTTACAGCTGAGAACACGTGGAGAATTTAACCTGTTAGTTACCATTGTTTCATATGGGGTCACAGTGTCCTAATTACATATTTTAGGGACTGAGGATTTCCTGTATGGGCAGCACTAGGACCCTTCTAGAAAGATCTCTAGGAAAATCAGTACAGTAAGCTTGCTGGTGGGCCGCACTGTCCCCTTCACATGATGAAATAGCGTATCTAATAACTCTGTCTTTTTCTCTGTGTCTTTTTCTCTGTGTCTTTTTCTCTGTGTCTTTTTCTCTGTGTCTTTTTCTGTGTCTTTTTCTCTGTGTCTTTTTCTCTGTCTTTTTCTCTGTCTTTTTCTCTGTGTCTTTTTCTCTGTGTCTTTTTCTCTGTGTCTTTTTCTCTGTGTCTTTTTCTCTGTGTCTTTTTCTCTGTGTCTTTTTCTCTGTGTCTTTTTCTCTGTGTCTTTTTCTCTGTGTCTTTCCCCCCCATGTCAAGAAACATTGGAGGTGGAAAAAGGGATTTTTTTTTTCATAATCGTGCCAGGCATTTTGACTAGAAAGATGGAAAACCTCTTTGAGTTTAAATACAAATTTTATCTAAAAGTTGTGAAAAGATAAATTTGTATTTGCTATCCATGCATGCAGTACATAGTGTGTAGATGTTAATCTGTTACACCCATGCAATCTTAGGGCAGTCTCACACGTCCAGATAATTCCGGTACCGGAAACAATCGGTACCGGAATTATCCGTGTGCCCCTACGTTTCTGGTGTACATCAGTGTGGCACACGTGCCCTCCGCTCATTTACAGTCATGAATAGGCGGCTCCACCCCTATGGGAGGTGGAGCCGCATATTCATGACTGTAATCGGCGGCCCCACGTGACCGCATACAGTAGAAGGTGCGGCCGGGACAGAACACTGCGAGGGAGGCGGGTGAGTATTTTCAGAACAGCGGGGGGACGCACAGAAGGTGGGAGGGCGGGGGACAGATAGATCTTCCTTTTAAACACTATTATTCATATCTTCTATGCAGCAAACGCTGCTGCAGGGAAGATATGAATCGCGGCTTCAGCACCATGTGGGGGGGACAGCGCTTACTGTAGCGCTGTCTCCTGCACGGCACAGGGACTGCACACGGAGAACTTCCGTGTGCGGTACGTGTTTTACACGGACCCATTGACTTTAATGGGTCCGTGTAATACGTGCGCTCCCACGAACACTGACATGTCTCCGTGTTTGGCACACGGAGACACGGTCCGCAAAAAATCAATGACATCTGAACAGATGCATTGATTTTAATTGGTCTACGTGTGTCAGTAGCTCAGGTACGTGAGGAAACTGTCACCTCACGTACCGGAGCCACTGACGTGTGAAACCGGCCTTATGTGGTAAATCTGCACATACTCTGCGGACCACCTGCAGGAGATATTGACAAATTTCAAACATGCACCTCAGGTCAGTTTACACAGCGTTAAAATTAAAAAAGCACAATGCAAATGTAAATCCTATCCACTTTGCTGGAAGTGTAAGGCTATGTTCATGCTAGGTGTTTTTTTTCAGCATTTTTTTTTCTGCAGCAAATCCTTCTCTTTTGGCAGTAAAAAAAAAAAAAAAAAAGGCTTTGCAGCATTTTTGACATGCTACATTTGTCTCTTGTGCATTGTAATAAAGTTTATAGCAAAAAAAAAAGGAATTCTACTTAATCAGGTTTTGGCACACAAACCGCAGCAAAGCCTGACACCTGCGGTATTTCACCACCAACTACTTTCAATAGGTGAAAACGCTGAAAGTGACATGCTGTATTCTGCAAAAAACAAAGGCACAAAATATTGTTGACAAAAAAAATGCATCAGATTTCTGAAATCTCATAGTCTATGCTCGTACTGTAAAATGCAGCTGAAAATTTGCAGCTAAAAAAACGCATAAAATAATTGCCTTGTGTGAACATAGCCCAACTCCTTTGTTTCCAGAGCAACGAAAATAGCGTAAAAAAAAGAAAAAAACTTGATCTTGGGATGGTGCTTTTAGTGATTCATTGCTGAGACAGTAATAACGGTCTATGTGCCAGCCTGCGGGGCTCTAGGGACGGGCAAGGGCTGCCTTTTGCTTGTTTCCCTGCCTCGGGAGTTTCTGAAGTCTTGTCTTCCTGTGGGCAGAGCATGGCATAATCCTTTAAGGCCCAAACTAACATGGACACGAAGTAAAAAATAGATATGCTATTGGTTCTTCCATCTCTGTGGTTCACATTTTCATTAATGAAAAACATGTTTTTACATCCATTTATTAGCATGTTCTTCTAAGTTTAGATGATTAAAAAAATCTAAAGTCATATATTTTTTTTTTTTTTTAATTCTGTCCCCCCAGGTAAAAATGTCACAAATTGTCCGTTTAGAAGGTGTTTCATCTGCTGTTAACCTACAAGACCTTCGATCACACTTTATAGGATTGGAAATTCCCCAAGGAGGAATTACGGTCATTGGTGGTCATTGTGGTGTGGCTTATGTTAGCTTCAACTCTCGCTTAGATGCACAGCATGCTGTTCGATTATCTGGCCGCTCCCTAAAGGGGTCCATTATTTATGCTCATCGCAGCTCTATATCAGAAATGGCCCACTCCTTAAAAAACTTTGACATGTCTAGAAATGGAGTCCATAAGGGCAGAGATTCTTTTTCACGGCCTTCTTTTACATCAGGGCGTGGAAGGGGAGGTCACCATTCAAGGTCTCCAGAAAGGTTTTCTGATTCATCGTTTCGGAGATCTAGGTCACCACATTGGCATTTTAGATCTCCACAAAGGTTTCCGCCGCCTCAGCAAAGGTATACAAGATCACCAACTTGGCATTCTCAGTCTTCTCACAGTCATTCTAGATCGCCACGATTTCGTTCTCGATCTCCTCGTGTGAGATCTAGGTCTCCCGAAATGCATACAAGCTCTTCACAAGATATGTCCTATGATTCTTTATACAGTGGCGACTACCACGTGCATGTGACCAACCTGGCCTGTTCCACCAAGAAAAAAGATTTGAGGAATTGGTTTTTTAACCTTGTGCATGATAAACACATTCGGTTTCTGAATGACAAGAAGGGCGCAAAAACAAGAGAATGTTTGGTTGTATTCCAAACTGAGACGGACTTCAAGAGAGTTCTTCGACTTGACAAAGTAAAGTTTAATGGACGTCTTATGTTCATCAGTCCTATTTCTAAGTCCGAGATGACAAATATGCTAACAGGCACGAGAGTATTATTCTCGCATCATCGTTCAAGGGGAAAGTGTGTTCTTGTTAGAAACTTTCTTCCAGATGTGAAGAAAAGTGACATTCAAAAGTTCTTCGCTGGCTTGTCTCTCAACGAAGAAGACATTTCACTGCTGTGTGACAAACGTGGAGTTGGCCTAGGTGAAGCCTTGGTCAGCTTCTCGTCTGATGAAGACTTCAAACTAGCTGAAAAGCTGCATCGGAAGAAGTTTAGAGACCGGGAAATCAAACTGAGACTAATTCCTGAGGAGAAGCTGGAAAGTTTCTTATATGTAAATTCTGCAGGCGTGATCCCCGACGATCCAAATGATTGTGTAACCCAGGAAGATGATTTACTTGATGAGGATGACAGTCAGGATTCTAATACACCTCACGAAGATGACCAGAATGATAACATCACAGATGAAGATTCAACTTTCCACCAAACGGACAACACTAATGAATGTGTCAGTCAGGCGGATGATGCACCTGATAAATCTCCTGTTCAAGAGGATGATGCAATTGATGAATTTCCTCTCCAAGGCGATGATGATGATGATCATCATCCTGCTGTCCAGGCAGATGATGCACCCGATGATCCTGCTGTCCAGGCAGATGATGCAACCGATGATCCTGCTGTCCAGGCAGATGATGCAACCGATGATCCTGCTGTCCAGGCAGATGATGCAACTGATGATCCTGCTGTCCAGGCAGATGATGCACCCGATGATCCTGCTGTCCAGGCAGATGATGCACCCAATGATCCTGCTGTCCAGGCAGATGATGCACCCGATGATCCTGCTGTCCAGGCAGATGATGCAGATGATGATGAACTTGATGATCCTGATGTCCAGGCAGATGATGATCCTACTGTCCAAGCAGATGATGCACAAAGTGCCTAGTGCATTTTGAGCAAAGAGGATATACATCTAGACCATGATAACTGCATCCAGGAAGATACGATTTCAAGTCTTGATGGCTTAGGGCGATGAAGTGTGGTGGTTATTTTTATATGTAATAATTCCTAAAATCCCCCTACCTTAGATTAAGTGTCCTGTTGTGGATGGATTTTTAGCTATGTTAGAAGTATTGCCTGACGTATACCTCCAATGGAAGACTCTGTGACCTACTGTACAGTAGCACAGTAGTATACATCTCCCACTTACCACCATAGTAAAGACATTATAAGATACAATTTTCTCTTTAATAAAACATGTGGGCCCACTGTATAAGAAAGTACAGTTAATGGTATACCAATACATACACCCGACAGAGGCAAAAAAAAGCACTCTTTGGGTGATGAATTATGAAATTTAATATGTATATATTCTAAGAGATGATTTTGCTTTGAAAGCTACCCAAGCAAACAATATGGACTTCATCAGGACCATTTTTTTTTCCTGAAATTCATGTGTTTTGGGTTAAAAATGTCTTAAAATTGTTTCATTTAAAATTCTGCTTAGTTTTACATTCGCACGTTCTATTTCCCTGCACATTAATGGCTGCAGAATGAGTTACCATATAAGCCGAGGCACCTAATTTTGCCATGAAAAACTGGGAAAATGTATTCACTCGAGTGTGAGCAGAGTATGAATTGTCCCCTCATCCCCATCCTGGTGTGCATGGGTCCCCCCCCATCCCCATCCTGGTGTGCATGGTGTCCCCCCCCCCCCCCCTCATCCCCATCCTGGTGTGCATGGCCCCCCCCCCTCGTCCCCATCCTGGCGTGCATGCCCCCCCCCCCTCATCCCCATCCTGGTGTGCGTGGTCCCCCCCTCATCCCCATCCTGGTGTGCGTGGTCCCCCCCCCTCATCCCCATCCTGGTGTGCGTGGTCCCCCCCCCCCCTCATCCCCATCCTGGTGTGCGTGGTCGTCCCCCCCCTCATCCCCATCCTAGTGTGCGTGGTCGTCCCCCCCTCATCCCCATCCTAGTGTGCGTGGTTCCCCCCCCCCCCCCTATCCCCATCCTGGTGTGCATGCCCCCCCTTATCCCCATCCTGGTGTGCATGCACCCCCCCCCCCCCCCCCTCCTCATCCCCCTTTTTTTTTTTTTTTTTTTAACTCCTCTCTGATTTTATGACCACAGGCCACATCTAAGTTTAGCTGAACTTTGGGTCCAAGAGAAGCTCAGAAAGACAGATGAGTATTGTGACCTCTCCTCAGACTGCGCTCTCATATTGTCAATTAACTCATTCTGCAGTCAGCATTGTGTAGTGAAGCAGCCCATGAGAGCTAAACAGTATAGAATGAATGCAATTGCAAAACTTCGTAATGCGTGCATTTAAGTAAAGAAAACCTGCCCCCTAAGATGCCCATAACCTCCAATGCCAACAGTCTAACAGCATGTCACTTACAGGAAACATCAGCTCCATCAGCTGTTCTTTATGAAGGCAGCATGGTACTGTGATATGCAGAATATTCCTGCCAGCCAGACTCTTGACAAGCTTCTTGCTATGTGCAGCAATTAAAAAAAAAATAAATAAAAATTCTGCTGATGGGAGAGAAAATCACATGATTGGGCTTCTGGCTACACACTGCGCAGTTTAGCATGTAAGTTCTCACAAACTGCTTCACTTCATGGGTATGTGCACACCGCGCCTTTTAGACACCAGTGGTGTTTTTCCTGAATTGACTTTTCTTTGCAGCTGTACATATATAAAGATGCATGAAGCTTGGTGAGGTCACTTTTCTTTTTTTTTTTTTTTTTTTTTTCTTCCCCTAACCCCCTGTGTCATAACTTTCAAAGCCAAGAGCACTTAAAAGAAGCTCATAGTCAAAACATATCCACAGCAATGCTTATGTTAATAATTTTTTTTATTTTTTAGCAATTTTATGTGCTTTTGCAGGTGTTTAACAGGTTCCCTTTTAAATGGGGGAGTGTCTGAGTACAGTAGTATTGAAACCAAGTACGGGCGCTGGGTGCACCCTTGGTAAGGCCAGACATTGAAGTGCACCTTCCCTCTTGTTTTCCATCTATCTCTGCCATTTTAGGCTCTATAAATCCAGAGCTCTGAATCAAAAGGAGGGGTAGGGGGTGTGGAGAGAGAGAGAGATGGAAAATAAGTAGGTGGGAAGGTGCAGTGAAATGTTCAGCCAGACCATTTAATTACTAAACTTGGCATAAAATGACCAGATATGCTTTTTATGTGAACTAAGCTGTAGCGGTTTATCTGTTGGAAAAGCACAAGGATCCCAATCATTATCCTCTTCCCTAATATCATCTATCAGATTTAGGAGGGTGCAGACAGACGGGCCGTACTACTTGCTCGAGGATCGTTTGCAATCCTCGGACTGGCAGTTGGCTCTCCTGAGTGTGTCAGCATGTATTTCTATGCACCCGTCATGCTCCAGTCAGGAGAGCCGACGGGCAGTCCAAGGATTGTAATCCTCACGTGAGTAATACGGCAGTCTGAATGCACCCTAAGGATGGTAGACAGAGATGAGGGAGGAGATTTAGGGTGGTGCAAAACTGTGGAGAACTTTGTGGCTGAGAAGGAGCAGTTTATATTGTATTCTGCAGTGGATGGGTAACCAGTGCAATGAATGGAACAAAGTGGAGGCATCAGTGTAGTGGCTGGACAGACATATGATCCTAATCTGACTGAGCCCGCAGAGAGTATTTGCCGGACACACCAACTAAGGGCTGCTTCAGATATCCGAGCATGGACTGGCCAAATGTCTCCCGAAATGATTGTGACAGCTTCATATAGTTCTGAGGCTGTGACGCTTGGGTTGGGAGAGCCATGACCTGCCCATACTCTGACCAATTTGCATGGATGTCTGAAGCAGCCCTTGGGCGGGTGGGGCACTTAGTCTTAGGAGCACAAAATGTGTTAAAGGGAACCTATCACCTGAATTTGGCGGGACCAGTTTTGGGTCATATGGGTGGGGTTTTCGGGAGTTTGATTCACCCTTTCCTTACCCGCTGGCTGCATGCTGGCCGCAATATTGGATTGAAGTTCATTCTCTGTCCTCCATAGTACACGCCTGTGTAAGGCAATATTGCCTTGCGCAGGCGTGTACTCCGGAGGACAGAGAATGAACTTCAATCCAATATTGTGGCCAGCATGCAGCCAGCGGGTAAGGAAAGGGTGAATCAAACTCCCGAAAACCCCACCCATATGACCCGAAACTGGTCCCGCCAAATTCAGGTGATAGGTTCCCTTTAACATTTGATACCACCCTGGAGGGAGAATGTTTTTGTGTTTATTATGGTAGAAAGGATTGACCACCATGCAGGGAAGTAGTAGCCATGTGTATAAAGTCACTAGTTTGCCATTGATCTTGCCTTGCATTATCTCAGTTCGTAAGTTGTTCACTTGTTTAATACAATCTTCTTCTAAACTGAAAAAATCTGTATTGTTTAATTCGTTAGAGGAGTCATTTTTGTAGATATGATCCCTCACTTTCATTAAGCATGACCAAATGTGACCAGCAACATCTATGAAGTTAGTTTTCACCTCCAACCACATCGACTCATTACCAAGTTCGGAGCCACAGGGACCCCGCTTGCTTTTTGCACAACTTTCAGTTACAGTAACATATCTTCCTACGTTGCACTGTGAAATCCCATTAATTTCATGTCTCTTCGTTAAATTAGTTGTTCATGAATTTTCATGGTTTTCTGCCTTTTGGCTCCTCCATAAGCTGAGAGCTCGTTGACTTCTCATCAGTCCTCCCATTCATTTCAGGGCTGGAGCCATGAGAGGGGGATCCCTAGAGGTCCTTACTAAATCTGATTTATGGTTTTGTACCGAAGAATGCTTTCCTCGCTGTATACAACAGACACGTCTAGGGAAGGGTATTTTCCAAAATAGGAACGCATTATTTGGCAGGACAATATGTCCTGTTCCTCCAAACACAGCTGATTAGTCTTTGTGAATAGACAAAACATCGGTTTAAATGTCCAAAGGGGCCAGCAAGTGCCCGAAAGAGTCCACTTTTGGGCAACAAAAATAATATTTGCCTAGGTACTTTTAAGAGCTCGTTCATACATAGCAAAAATGCGGTGTATTTTCTGATGGGTATTGACTTGAAGGAAATCCACTAACGTGCCAGCATAGTACAAGACACATACACTGCAAAACAATAAGACCATACCTGTAGAGTAATCTGATCAGAGCTGCGGGATTAAGATCCACAGAAGGTAAATTTACGCTGTGGATGGCGGTGCGAGGGGTGTAGTGTGTGTTTCTCCAGCACGACCATTGCGATTATGTCCACGTCGCTTACTGCAAGAGATTCACGTGAACCACTTTCAGTGGAGACCGTACCCTAATGAAGGAAGTCAGAAACAAACATTTCCACTGAAGGCATACACTTCTGAGATGGCTGAGTGTTACTTTCACTTTGTGAATGTTATTAAAACAAAAATTACCTGTTTCTTGTTTAATTTGAATGTTACTGTTCCTTTAAATCACTTTTTCCTTTGATATATGGTAATAACAGTACGAGCTTCTGTGTAAAATAAATGTGTTTTGTTAACAGTTGAGCTGGATGACGAGTGCCATAAATCTATTGTTACATTAAATGTGCTGATACCTAAAGCTTCCACTAAACACTTTGGGTGACTCCAGTGGCGCCATTAATTTACTTCCACTTTCAGACTTGGGCACTTGTTTTGCATTAATGACATTTTTTTTTTTTTTCTTCTTAAATTTAACAAATCCAGTTTTCCTTTTTTTGTTTTTTTCCCCCCGAAGTGGATACAAAACAGCAGAAATACTTTTGAGGTGTCCTTACACAGAACATGTCTGCCACACCAATACATTTCAGCTGCTTGAGCCAATTCTAAAGTGTATGGTATGGCGGTGGTGTCCTAACCCTCTTCCCTTACTCCAGCTGTTGGAGAAAAAGGATCGGGCATACTGGATTTCAACATGCCCCATCCTTTGCGCTCATAAAAGATTAAATCAAAGCTAAAGGAGTCTGGCAACTTATTTCACTGTTTATTAGAAAAAAAAACACGCGTGTAAAGGAGAGGGGTAACATATTGTATATCTATGGGCTCCTTTACACAAGAATAGCAAATACAGTTTTATCCAAAGTCCTAAGTGCTTCTATAAAGTCATTTCTTTATACTTTTTCAGGATCAACTTATGATTGAGACATTAAAAAAAAACAACTTGTGTTTTCTTAAGGGATCACCACACAACTACTGGCTTAAAGGGAACCTGTTAGCAGGATTGTGCCCAGTAACCTACAGTGTCAGGTCGGCACCATTATACTGAATACAATGGTACTAGGTGATGAAATCAGTCTTGTGGTTTTAACTTAATCTTTATTTTCATTTTTGAGTTAGATGCTTTGGCGCAGTCACGGTCTTTGCCATTTTGAGAATTTATTTTTTTTTCTGATTAAATTTATATCACAAAATAATGAAATGGATATTATAGAAGCGATCTTGCAACAGTGCCGCGTACCAACTTTTTTTCTTTCAAAACATATTCAGTATGTAAAATAGGAGGATGGTCAGTGAGGAAGCCATACAAATGAATATGTAAGCAGAGCACCACGTGAAGACCCCCCACAGGCCGCCCCAGAGCACGAGCATATCATTAACTAAAAACTGCAAATAAAGATTAAACAACAACCACAAGAAGGATTTCATCAACCAAGGTATCATTGTAATCAGTATAACGGCACCGACCTGACACTGTAGGTAATTGCACAATCCTGCTGGCAGGTTCCCTTTTAAGTTGCATTTTGTTTGTAAGAATACGCAACTTTGCAATTTAGGCTTCTTTCACACTTCCGTAGTTGGCTGTGCGTCGTAGTACAGTGAAATGACAAGTCGACGGAAGTTGTGAAAATAGAGGAAACTGTGTGTGACGCATCCAGTATTATGACGAATGCGTCGTGTGAGTTCCTGGGCGAATTTTATAATATAAGATTCTGGAGGAGAGAGAGACTCTTTTCCCCGGGTTGGAATATGCTTCCAGGCATACTCAGATGTAAAAACTGCATACGTCACTGGATTCCTGCTCTTCACAGTGTGCGCAGGATCCAGTGTCCATAGGCTCCCATTCTGTGGAACGACGTATGCCGCAGGAGGCGTCTGGGAACGTTTTTCCACTGCAGACAAAAAACGTTTCATTGAACGTTTTTTGCAAAAGACGCGCCGTCAAATTCCGCAGGATCCAGTGCACGACGGATGAAACGTGTGGCCATCCGTCGCGATACGTCGCTAATACAAGTCTATGAGAAAATGCAGGATCCTGCAAATTTTTTTGCAGGATCCTGTTTATTCAAAAAACAACGTATCTCGACGGGACTACAAAGACGGAAGTGTGAAAGAGGCCATTAAATATCCTTCCCATTCTTATGTTCATTGCTCATTATCCAGGTTACGGGCCACCTCTAAAGTGTATTTGGGGTGGCAAAGTACGCGCTGTGCTTACAAGCTCTTGATGAGGCCACATTAACACGTTCAGTATTTTACATCAGTATTTGTAAGCCAAAACCAAAAGTGGACCAATCCAAGGAAAAGTATAATAGAAACACTTCTTCACTTCTGCATTTTTCACCCACGCCTGGTTTTGAGTTACAAATACTGAGGTAGAATACTGAACGTGGCCTAATACATTGCACTGATTTAAAACTGGCTAGATCGCTGGAGCACACTATCTTGCCGAATATATAATACCCTTTTGTTCCTCCGATGCTGCTGTAGTACCAAAGAGCACACAATTCATGCCAGGGCTGCAATCGTGCCACTGGACCAAACTGGTAATCTTCCAAAGCACATTGCTCTCCGACCCAAGAAACAGGAAGCCAAGAGGCTGGGGAGCAAGAGCGCTCCTGAAGATGGAATCTGAGAACAACCTGTTAGAGGAAATAGACACTTTTCACAATGACACTTAAAAATAAGAAGTGAAAGAATGAAATTACTAAAGAGTATTGAGGAAGAGGAGCAAGCATAAGACTGATATTTAGTTCAGTAGGAAAATATGAAATGCGTAACTTCTGCTTTCATTTCTTTGCTCTTTTGGGGCACAGGAGGTTTTAATCAATGATGGATGTCAAATGAATGATTTATAGATGCAGCGTTCTAAGTCCAGATTGAGCAGACGTTTAACGCTTCATATTTTCTTGCCGGCTTCTCGTGCTCTATAACATGCTTTCTGTTAATTAGTCAGCATTTGACAGGTTCACTTCAAAGAGAACTTGTCCCCAATCTGTGGCTGCTGTTTTTAAGAAAGCAATGGGCAGTCATAGAATGGCAATTTTGCTATCACCTGTTTAAAATGGTAAGTGCCCCTAACGGCCTTTTAAAGGACCTGACTTCCTAGCAAGTTGGGATTGAACTTTATTTTTTTTAAATATACAGGTGCTTACAAAATTAGAATATCATCAAAAAGTTAATTTATTTCAGTTCTTCAATACAAAAAGTGAAACTCATATATAGAGTCATTATAAATAGATGTATTTCAAGTGTTTATTTCTGTTAAAATGTTGGCCTACTGAAATGTATGTTAAGTAAATACACTCAATACTTGGTCGGGGCTCCTTTGGCATCAATTACTGAATCAATGCGGTGTGGCATGGAGGTGATCAGCCTGTGGCACTACTGAGGTGTTATGGAAGACCAGGTTGCTTTAATAGCAGCCTTCAGCTCATCTGCATTGTTGGGTCTGGTGTCTCATCTTCCTCTTAACAATACCCCATATCAAGCACAGTGATACTGTTGTTTTTAAACCAGGTATTGGTACTTTTGGCAGTGTGGACAGGTGCCAAGTCCTGCTGGAGAATTAAATTTCCACCTCCAAAAAGCTTGTCTTCAGAGGGAAGCATGAAGTGCTCTAAAATTTTGTGGTCGACGGCTGCGCTGACTTTGAACTTGAAAAAACACAGTGGACCTACACCAGCAGATGACATGGCTCCCCAAACCAACACTGATTGTGGAAACTTCACACTAGACCTCAAGCAGCTTGGATTGTGACCTCTCCACTCTTTTTCCAGAGTCTGGGACCTTGATTTCTAAATGAAATGCAAAATGTACTTTTATCTGAAAACACCTTGGACCACTGAGCAACAGTCCAGTTCTTTTTCTCCTTGGCCCAGGTTAGGCTACTTTCACACATCCGTCGGTATGAGGCCGTCGCAAACCGTCGGCCCGACGGACGTTGTGCTAAATTTAGCACAACGTGGGCAGCGGATGCAGTTTTACAACGCATCCGCTGCCTATTGTGATGAGCGGGGAGGAGGGGAACGGATCCTGCGGGCACATTTGCAGGATCCGTTTTTTTGCCATTGCGACGAAGGCAAAAAGACGGATGTGTGAAAGTAGCCTAAGACGCTTCTGGCATTGTCTATTGGTCATGAGTGGCTTGACACAAAGAATGTGACAGTTGTAGCCCATGTCCTGGATACGCCTGTGTGGTGGCTCTTGAAGCAATGACTCCAGCAGCAGTCTACTCCTTGTGAATCTCACCAAAATTTTTGAAGGGCCTTTTAGCAATCCTTTCAAGGCTGCGGTTATCCCGGTTGCTTGTGCACCTTTTTCTACCACACTTTTTCCTTCCACTCAACTTTCCATTAATATGCTTGGATACAGCACTGTGTGAACAGCCAGCTTCTTTAGCAATGACCTCTTGTGGCTTACCCTCGTGGAATGTGTCAATGACTGCCTTTTGGACATCTGTCAAGTCAGCAGTCTTCCCCATGATTGTGGAGCCTACTAAAACAAACTAAGGGTGCTTGTCCACGGTCCGTAGTCACGGCGCTTTGGACGGAGCGGAAAACCCGCGCCACACCCTTCTGTACGCGCGGTGATTCCGGATATGTTCATTGCACACATCCGGAATCTCCGCACCCCATACGTAGGGCCCTGTGATTTACCTTTCGGCGAAGGAGCATCGCTGCAAGGTAGACAGACATGCTGAGTTCTAAAAAGATGCGCCGCATGTCCGTAAACGCAGGGCCGCCGGATGTGTGTTCACATGCATAGTGGAGATGGGATTTCATAAAATCCCCTCCACTATGCTGTAACATCTGGACGCTGCGGGTTGAACGCTGCGGCTGTACGCAGCATTCAATCCGCAGCTAATCCGGATGTAATGCTGAACGTGGACACATACCCTAAGGGACTTTTTTAAAAGCTTAGGAAGCCTTTGCAGGTGTTTTTTTGTTGATATAATTTACTGCGATAATGACTTATGGGTTTTCACTGGCTGTAAAACAATCATTAATCATCAACATTAACAGAAATAAACACTTGAAATAGATCACTCTGTTTCTAATGACTCTATTATATGCGAGTTTCACTTTTTGTATTGAAGAACTGAAATAGATGAACTTTTTGATGATATTCTAATTTTGTGAGAAGCACCTGTATGTGGGTTCCTGGCATGCATCGTGGAATCCCACACCCTTCTGTGGCCCTCCTCACCGAAAGAGTGAGCCTTGCATTTTTAACTAAACCAGCTCTACTGCTACCTCAACCAAACCGCTGCTGAATAGTTATCTCTCTAATGATTTTACTGGTCTGTAACTACTTGGTAAAGGGTGCAGTAGATGTAGTTTTGTTCAGTGTGAGATCTCATGCTTTCAGTGCGAGGGAGGGTTGTGTGATCTGCCCTGCATGCTAGTACCAACAACCCAGATGATCAGACCTGACTTAGCCTAGAAAGTGGTAGCTGCCCATTGCAAAGTTTATTACCTGGAAAGTTTGATTATTGCTGTAGTTAATGAGGGAGGGAAAAAGTATACCGGGAAGATGTATGAGGGGTGTTCAAGAAGTTATCTACCCCAGTATTTTCTGTGAGAGCTGAGCTTCTCTGTACATTTTGAGACCTGTCTGGACATGCAACACACGCAGTAGTTTGGTCTGATGAAAGCACTGATAGTGACAGGATGGCAAGTGCAGTACAGGGCGTCTCTTAAAAAAAAAAAAAAGGGGTTGGAGCTTTGATGAATTTCCTTACAAAGGAAGAAAAGTCCAAAGAAATCCATGACAGGATGTTCAATCAGTTGTTTAATTTTGTAGAAAAAAAGCAGATCACAGACATGGCACAAAACTAAAGTCATTTCAAATGGCAACTTTCTGGCTTTAAAAAACACTAACAGAAATCAGGAACAAAAAATGTGGTAGTCAGTAATGGTTACTTTTTTTAGCCAAGTATAGGGGAAAAATTATGGAATCACTCAATTCTGAGGAAAAAATTAAGGAATCATGAAAAACAAACAAAAAAACACTACAACACATCACTAGTATTTTGTTGCACCACCTCTGGCTTTTATAACAGCTTGCAGTCTCTGAGGCATGGACTTAATGAGTGTCAAACAGTACTCTTCATCAATCTGGCTCCAACTTTCTCTGATTGCTGTTGCCAGATCAGCTTTGCAGGTTGGAGCCTTGTCATGGACCATTTTCTTCAACTTCCACCAACGATTTTCAATTGGATTGAGATCCGGACTATTTGCAGGCCATGGCATTGACCTTATGTGTCAGTTTTCAAGGAATATTTTCACAGTTTTTGTTCTATGGCAGGATGCATTATCATCTTGAAAAATGATTTAATCATCCCCAAACATCCCTTCAATTGATGGGATAATAAGTGTCCAAAATATCAACATAAACTTGTGCATTTATTGAAGATGTAATGACAGCCATCTCCCCAGTGCCTTTACCTGACATGCAGCCCCATATCATCTATGACTGTGGAAATTTGCATGTTCTCTTCAGGCAGTCATCTTTATAAATTTCATTGGAACGGCACCAAACAAAAGTTCCAGCATCATCACCTTGCCCAATGCAGATTCGTGATTCATCACTGAATATGACTTTCATCCAGTCATCCACAGTCCACGATTGCTTTTCCTTAGCCCATTGTAACCTTGTTTTTTTCTGTTTAGGTGTTAATGATGGCTTTCGTTTAGCTTTTCTGTATGTAAATCCCATTTCCTTTAGATGGTTTCTTACAGTTCGGTCACAGACGTTGACTCCAGTTTCCACCCATTCATTCCTCATTTGTTGTGTATTTCTTGTTTTGGAGACATATTGCTTTAAGTTTCCGGTCTTGACGCTTTGATGTTTTCCTTGGTCTACCAGTATGTTTGCCTTGAACAACCTTCCCATGTTTTGTATTTTGTCTAGATTTTAGACACAGCTGACTGTGAACAACATCTTTTGCAACATTGCATGATGATTTACCCTCTTTTAAGAGTTTGATAATCTTCTTTGTTTCAATTGACATCTCTCGTGTTGGAGCCATGATTCATGTCAGTCTACTTGGTGCAACAGCTCTCCAAGGTGTGATCACTCCTTTGTAGATGCAGACTAACGAGCAGATCTAATTTGATGCAGATGTTAGTTTTGGGTATGAAAATTTACAGGGTGATTCCATAATTTTTTCCTCAGAATTGAATGATTCCATATTTTTTCCCCTATGCTTGGTTAAAAAAAAGTAACCATTACCGACTACTAGGGTTGAGCAAAACGGATCGGACAAATTGAAAAATCGCCGACTTTCTGCAAAGTCGGGTTTCATGAAACCCGACCCGATCCCAGTGTGGGATCGGCCATGCTGTCGGCGATCTTCACGCCAAAGTCGCGTTTCGTATGACGCTTTAGCGCCATTTCTCAGCCAATGAAGGAGGATGCAGAGTGTGGGCAGCGTGATGACATAGGTCTCGGTCCCCACCATCTTAGAGAAGGGCATGACAGTGATTGGCTTGCTTTCTGCGGCGTCACAGGGGCTATAAAGGGGCGTGCACGCCGACCGCCATCTTCTGCCGATCTGAGCATAGGGAGAGGCTGCAGCTTCGTCAGAAGCAGGGATATACTTAGGGAGGGAAGATTAACCCCCAAACCGCTTGTGCTGTAGCGATTTCCACTGTCCAACACCTTTTCTTTGCAGGGACAGTGGAGGCTATATTTTTGTGCATCAGCTCTGTAGCTTATTAGGCTGCCTTATAAGGCTCCCTGATAGCTGCATTGCTGTTTGTACGCCGATGTGCAAACCAACTGCTTTTTTAAAAGCAAAAATCCTGTTGCTCCTTTCTGCACAGTTCTATTGTTTATTTGTCCACACTTTTGTGTGCAGCAGTCCTTTTTATTGCTGGCTGCCATACTGGTCCTGAGATCATTGCAGGCAGATTGTTATTGTAGTACAGTCCCTTTTTTTCTATATATATATATATATATCTTCCAGCCACATTCTGCCACTTACATTGTGTAGTGTAATACACTGGGCCTGATTGTTGCAGTAGTCTCCCACACATAAAAAGGGAGATTTAAATTGCCACTAAGTGGATCTACGTCAGTTCTGTTTGTCGTATATCTGCCAGCCACTTTCTGCCACTTACATTGTGTAGTGTAATACAGTGGGCCTGAGTTTTGCAGCAGTCTCCCACACAAAAAAGGGAGATTTAAATTGCCACTAAGTGGATCTGCATCAGTTCTGTTTGTCGTATATCTGCCAGCCACGTTCTGCCACTTACATTGTGTAGTGTAATATACAGGGCCTGAGTTTGGATGCAGTCTCCCCCCCCCCCCCCCCCCAAAAAAAAAAGGGAGCTTTAAATTCTCAACAAGTTTATATACACCTACCTTGTTTTACAGTACCATATAATGGTTGTTAGTTTGGTTACATTTTTCCAAAAATGAGGAAGTCTGGTGGAAGAGGCCGTGGGCGGTCATTGCCAGCTGGTAATGATGATGGTGGTGGTGGTGGAGCATCTGGTGGTAGTGAGAAAAGCAAAATAGCACCTAAGGCTCGAGTTGTTCAGACAGCGTCATCGTCTGGCTACACAAGGCCTCGAAGGCTCCCTTATCTGGGAGTAGGAAAACCGCTTTTAAAGCCAGAGCAGCAGGAACAAGTTTTGGTTTTCATTGCTGACTCAGCCTCTAGCTCTTTCGCCTCCTCTTCAGAAAGTTCGAAATATAAAAGCAGCGAGTCGTCAGTGCATGCTCCCGGTCAGGAACAAGTTGCTTCCTTGTGTCCTTCACCCAAAGCAAAAGTGAAGGATGCGGCAGGCGACACTACAGTTTACTCCATGGAGCTCTTTACACATACCGTGCCAGGGTTAGAAAGGGAAATGGTTAACAGCCCATTGCAAGATGAGCCGGACATGGAGTGCACAGATGCACAGCCACAGCTAGATTATTATGCTGTTCCATTGACTCAGATCACTACATTGCCCTCGCAGTGTACTGAGACAGAATGTGACCCTGATGAGACTATGGTGCCCCGTCCCGAACGCTATAGCACCTTACACGGTGACACAGAGGAAGGTGCACATGACATTGAAGAGGTGGTGATAGATGACCCAGTTGTTGACCCAGATTGGCAGCCATTGGGGGAACCGGGTGCCGCTGGCAGTAGCTCTGAAGCGGAAGAGGATGATCCACAGCAGGCATCTACATCACAACAGCTTTCATCTGGCAGGCCCGTATCTGGCCAAAAATGTTTGACAAAACCAAAAACACTTTTAGGACAGCATGGCCATCCAGTTAAAGTAGCACAACGTGCAATGCTTGAAAAGGTTTTTGATAGTAGGAAGAGTGCAATGTGGGAGTTTTTTAACCAAGATCCGAATGATCAGTGCCAAGTTATCTATAAGAAATGCTCAAAGACCTTTAGCAGAGGGAAGAATGTCCAAAATTTAAATACAATGTGCATGCGTAGACATTTAACCAGCATGCACTTGCAAGCCTGGACTAACTACCAAACGTCCCGTACCGTTGGTGCACCCGCTCAGAATGAAGGTAGTCAGCAACGCTACATTGCTTCCCTCACTGTAAGCCCACCAGTTAGGACACCACCAGCAGCAAATGTGGAGGTATCGTTGCAAGGCCAAAGCAGTCAGGGAATCACAAGGTTATTGGTAGGAAACACTATGTAGGCCAACATCGAGAATACCATTACCAACCCTCTCTCAATCTGCCATGTCCACCACTGCTAGTTCCACCATATGCAGCTCTCCAGTCCAGCTCACCTTACAAGAGACTCTCGTTAGGAAAAGGAAGTACTCATCCTCATATCCGTGTACACAGGGTTTGAACGCCCACATTGCTAGACTAATCTCGTTAGAGATGATGCCCTACCGGTTGGTTGAAAGCGAAGCTTTCAAAGCCCTGATGGCCTACGCAGTACCACGCTATGACCTACTCAGTCGACACTTCGTTGCGAGAAAAGCCATCCCAGCCCTCCACCAGCATGTCAAAGACCGCATTGTCCATGCACTCAGGCAATCAGTCAGTAGAAAGGTGCACCTCACAACAGATGCATGGCCAGGGACGTTACGTGTCCATCACTGCGCACTGGGTTAATGTGGTGGATACAGGGGACAGCCATAGTGGGACAGGTCTGCCTAGCCCACGGTCTAGGAAACAGTTGGCAGTAGGCGTTCGACACTCCTCCAGAAGCGAAAGCTCATCCACAGAGCGCAGTCGCCCTACCACTCCATCCGCAGCTGCCAGTGTTGCACACGAGGTGTCACATTATGGAACAGCTAGTGGTAAGCGTCAGCAGGCTGTGTTGGAAATGAAGTGTTTGGGCGACAACAGACACCGCGGAAGTACTGGCCGAGTACTTGCAGCAAGAAACTCAGTCATGGCTGGGCAGTGTACATCTTGAGGCTCACACTTTGAGGCTTGAGGCTGGCTCACACCTTGAACCTGGTGGTGCAGTGCTTCCTGAAAAGTTATCCGGGGTTACCAGCCCTGCTCCTGAAGGGGCGAAGACTTTGCTCGCACATCCGCCGGTCGCCCGTACACTCCAGCCGTATGCAGAACCATCAGCGATCGCTGAAGCTTCCCCAGCACCGCCTAATAATCGACGTTGCAACAAGGTGGAACTCCACACTGCACATGCTTCAGAGGCTGTGCGAACAGAGGCCAGAGGCGTGCTGTAATGTATTTGTGGGAGGATACACATACACAGGCAGGCAGTTGGATGGCAGACATGGAGTTGTCAGGTGTGCAGTGGTCGAAGCTAAAAGACCTCTGTCAAGTCCTTCAGTGTTTTGAGGAATGCACACGGTTGGTAAGTGCAGACGCCATCATAAGCATGAGCATCCCACTAATGCGTCTGCTGATGCAAAGTTTGACGCACATTAAGGAGCAGGCGTCTGCAGCCGAGAATGAGGGAAGCCTTGATGACAGTCAGCCATTGTCTGCTCAGGGAGCTCTCCTGGACGAGGTGGCAGACGAAGAGGAGGATGATGGGGATGAATATTTATGGGAGGAGGATGCTTCTCAGGGGGCAATAGAAACTGGTGGCGTTGCAAGGTCAGGTACAGGGTTTTTGCGGGAGACAAGTGATGTTGATTTGCAAGAAAGTGCTCCTCCCAGCACACAGCGGTGGTGATGGTTCTCACACGAGCTGCAAGGGGCAACATGGCAGAGGTGTTAGAGGTGCACAAATCAGAAGTGGCATTGGACAGAGGGGTTTTATGACCAGGTTGTGGAGTTATTTCGCAATGCCGCAGACACGACAGGTACTGATGCATCAATTCAAAGTGACAGGAGACAACATTTGTCCAGTATGGTTACGAACTATTTTTCCTCCCTTATCGATGTTCTCCCTCACACGTCATTCCATTTGATTACTGGGCATCTAAAATAGACACCTGGCCTAAATTGGCAGAATATGCATTACAGGAGCTCGCTTGCCCAGCTGCTAGTGTGCTATCAGAAAGAGTATTCAGTGCTGCTTGTTCAACACTGACCGAAAAAAGGACTCGTCTGGCTACCCAAAATGTGGATGATCTAACCTTCATTAAAATGAACCAATCATGGATTTCTAATTATTTTGCCCCACCTTCCCCTGCTGACACGTAGCTTGCTTGAAAAATGTCTTGCTTTTGGCCTCCTCTTACTGACTGCTCCAATTCCTCCATTTGCAGCTGCTGAATGTCCACCATAGGCCATTTTTTTACCTCCCTTAATGGGCTGACCCGTGCGAGTGCCGTTTGCCTGGACAGGTGGGTGTGCCCACTCTTGGGCGACGGCACTGGCACATGGTCCCTCATAGTACAATGAAGTGTCTCTGACGGTGGTGGTGCACAACCAACGTCAGACACACCGTCGTAATATGAGGGGCCCTGTGCCAGTACCGCCGCCCATGAGAGTGTTCCCCCTGGTCGAACAGTGCTCTACCACTTGCAATACTTACCTCTCCCTGCTCCACCACAGTGTAGTCTGTGCTGATAAATCCTTCAATGGCACTGCCAATACAAATTTGTTGAAATGATAGATGATAATTAAAATATACAGGGGCCCTGGCCTCCATTTAGACCATTTTTAATACTTTGCGCCAACTACCACTGTCTGCTGCTCAGCAGAGGAGCCCACCCCTGTATGTAGCTATGCCACCTGTTTATTTTTGAAAATTTATTTGGCAGACATTTACCTCACTTTATTATTTTGGCCTTCTAACTGTGTCAGACACTCCTTACAGTTGTCCTCCACTGAACAAAGCTATGCCGCCAGTTTACTACTGTTACCAATTTTGAACTGCATTTAGCCTGCTTACTTTTTTGGGCCTACTAACTGTGTCTGCCACTCCTTACAATTGTTCTCCGCTGAACAACGCTATGCCGCCAGTTCACTCCTGTAACCCGTTTTGAACTGCATTGAGCCTACTTTTTTATTTTAGGCCTACTACCTGTGTCTGTGCCACTCCTTACAATTGTCCTCCACTGAACAAAGCTATGCCGCCAGGGTACTCCTGTTACCAATTTTGAACTGCATTTAGCCTACTTACTTTTTTAGGCCTACTAACTGTCTGCCACTCCTTACAATTGTCCTCCGCTGAACAACGCTATGCCGCCAGTTCACTCCTGTAACCCGTTTTGAACTGCATTGAGCCTACTTTTTTATTTTAGGCCTACTACCTGTGTCTGCGCCACTCCTTACAATTGTCCTCCGCTGAACAACGCTATGCCGCCAGTTCACTCCTGCAACCCGTTTTGAACTGCATTGAGCCTACTTTTTTATTTTAGGCCTACTAAGTCCGTCTGCGCCACTCATTACAATCGTCCTCCGCTGAACAACGCTATGCCGCCAGTTCACTCCTGCAACCCGTTTTGAACTGCATTGAGCCCACTTTTTTATTTTAGGCCTACTAAGTTTGTCTGCGCCACTCATTACAATCATCCTCCGCTGAACAACGCTATGCTGCCTGTGTACCCCTGTAACCAATTTTAAACTGCATTGAGCCTACTTTTTTATTTTAGGCCTACTACCTGCCTACTAACTGTGTCTGTCTGCGCCACTCAATACAGCTGTCCTCCATTGAACAAAGCTATGCCGCCTGTTTACTCCTGTTACCATTTTTGAACTGCTTGGAGCCTACTTTTTTATTTTAGGCCTACTACATGCCTACTACCTGTGTCTGTCTGCGCCACTCATTACAGCTGTCCTCCATTGAACAAAGCTATGCCGCCTGTTAACTCCTGTTTCGAATATTAAACTGAATTGAGCCTACTTGTTTGGTTGGGCCTACTAACGGTGTCTGCCGCTGCTTGTTGTTCTCCTTCACTGAACAAAGCTGAGCTTCAACTTTCAGCCTATATCAAATATTAAACTGCATTTGGCCTACTTGTTTGGTTGGGCTTACTAATGGTGTCTGCCGCTCCTTGCTTTTCTCCTCCACTGAACAAAGCTGAGCTTCAATTTTCAGCCTATATCAAATATTAAACTGCATTTGGCCTACTTTGGTTGGGCCTACTAACGGTGTCTGCCGCTCCTTGCTTTTCTCCTCCACTGAAAAAAGCTGAGCTTCAATTTTCAGCCTATATCAAATATTAAACTGCATTTGGCCTACTTTGGTTGGGCCTACTAACGGTGTCTGTTCAGTGGAGGAGAAAAGCAAGGAGCGGCAGACACCGTTAGTTGGCCCAACCAAACAAGTAGGCCAAATGCAGTTTAATATTTGATATAGGCTGAAAATTGAAGCTCAGCTTTGTGCAGTGGAGGAGAAAAGCAAAGAGCGGCAGACACCGTTAGTAGGCCCAACCAAACAAGTAGGCCAAATGCAGTTTAATATTTGATATAGGCTGAAAATTGAAGCTCAGCTTTGTTCAGTGGAGGAGAAAAGCAAGGAGCGGCAAAGCTGAGCTTCAATTTTCAGCCTATATCAAATATTAAACTGCATTTGGCCTACTTGTTTGGTTGGGCCTACTAACGGTGTCTGCCGCTCTTTGCTTTTCTCCTCCACTGAACAAAGCTGAGCTTCAATTTTCAGCCTATATCAAATATTAAACTGCATTTGGCCTACTTGTTTGGTTGGGCCTACTACGGTGTCTGCCGCTCCTTGCTTTTCTCCTCCACTGAACAAAGCTGAGCTTCAATTTTCAGCCTATATCAAATATTAAACTGCATTTGGCCTACTTGTTTGGTTGGGCCTACTAACAGTGTCTGCCACTGCTTGTTCTCCTCCACTGAACAAAGCTGAGCTTCAATTTTCAGCCTATATCAAATATTAAACTGCATTTGGCCTACTTGTTTGGTTGGGCCTACTAACGGTGTCTGCCGCTGCTTGTTGTTCTCCACAGAACAAAGCTGAGCTTCAATTTTCAGCCTATATCAAATATTAAACTGCATTTGGCCTACTTGTTTGGTTGGGCCTACTAACGGTGTCTGCCGCTCCTTGCTTTTCTCCTCCACTGAACAAAGCTGAGCTTCAATTTTCAGCCTATATCAAATATTAAACTGCATTTGGCCTACTTTGGTTGGGCCTAACGGTGTCTGCCGCTCCTTGCTTTTCTCCACTGAACAAAGCTGAGCTTCAATTTTCAGCCTATATCAAATATTAAACTGCATTTGGCCTACTTGTTTGGTTGGGCCTACTAACAGTGTCTGCCACTGCTTGTTCTCCTCCACTGAACAAAGCTGAGCTTCAATTTTCAGCCTATATCAAATATTAAACTGCATTTGGCCTACTTGTTTGGTTGGGCCTACTAACGGTGTCTGCCGCTGCTTGTTGTTCTCCACAGAACAAAGCTGAGCTTCAATTTTCAGCCTATATCAAATATTAAACTGCATTTGGCCTACTTGTTTGGTTGGGCCTACTAACGGTGTCTGCCGCTCCTTGCTTTTCTCCTCCACTGAACAAAGCTGAGCTTCAATTTTCAGCCTATATCAAATATTAAACTGCATTTGGCCTACTTTGGTTGGGCCTAACGGTGTCTGCCGCTCCTTGCTTTTCTCCACTGAACAAAGCTGAGCTTCAATTTTCAGCCTATATCAAATATTAAACTGCATTTGGCCTACTTGTTTGGTTGGGCCTACTAACGGTGTCTGCCGCTCTTTGCTTTTCTCCTCCACTGAACAAAGCTGAGCTTCAATTTTCAGCCTATATCAAATATTAAACTGCATTTGGCCTACTTGTTTGGTTGGGCCTACTACGGTGTCTGCCGCTCCTTGCTTTTCTCCTCCACCGAACAAAGCTGAGCTTCAATTTTCAGCCTATATCAAATATTAAACTGCATTTGGCCTACTTGTTTGGTTGGGCCTACTAACAGTGTCTGCCACTGCTTGTTGTTCTCCTCCACTGAACAAAGCTGAGCTTCAATTTTCAGCCTATATCAAATATTAAACTGCATTTGGCCTACTTGTTTGGTTGGGCCTACTAACGGTGTCTGCCGCTGCTTGTTGTTCTCCTCCACAGAACAAAGCTGAGCTTCAATTTTCAGCCTATATCAAATATTAAACTGCATTTGGCCTACTTGTTTGGTTGGGCCTACTAACGGTGTCTGCCGCTGCTTGTTGTTCTCCTCCACAGAACAAAGCTGAGCTTCAATTTTCAGCCTATATCAAATATTAAACTGCATTTGGCCTACTTGTTTGGTTGGGCCTACTAACGGTGTCTGCCGCTCCTTGCTTTTCTCCTCCACTGAACAAAGCTGAGCTTCAATTTTCAGCCTATATCAAATATTAAACTGCATTTGGCCTACTTTGGTTGGGCCTAACGGTGTCTGCCGCTCCTTGCTTTTCTCCTCCACTGAACAAAGCTGAGCTTCAATTTTCAGCCTATATCAAATATTAAACTGCATTTGGCCTACTTGTTTGGTTGGGCCTACTAACGGTGTCTGCCGCTCTTTGCTTTTCTCCTCCACTGAACAAAGCTGAGCTTCAATTTTCAGCCTATATCAAATATTAAACTGCATTTGGCCTACTTGTTTGGTTGGGCCTACTAACGGTGTCTGCCGCTGCTTGTTGTTCTCCTCCACAGAACAAAGCTGAGCTTCAATTTTCAGCCTATATCAAATATTAAACTGCATTTGGCCTACTTGTTTGGTTGGGCCTACTAACGGTGTCTGCCGCTGCTTGTTGTTCTCCTCCTCCACTGGACAAAGCTGAGATTTCATTTTCAGCCTATATCAAATATTAAACTGCACAAACTGAACAAAGCTGAGCCACCTGTTTACTCCTGTTACCAATTTTGAACTGCATTTGGCCCACTTTATTACTTGGCCCTACTAACTGTCTGCCACTCCTTACAGTTGTCCTCCACTGAACAAAGCTATGCCGCCAGATTACTCCTATTACCAATTTTGAACTGCATTTAGCCCACTTTATTATTTGGGCCTATATCTGTGTTTCCTCCTCATCCTGCCCATTGCCCAGCCACTGCTAGATGAGTCTGCTGGTACATTGACCCAGACCACGACATTCCCCTTGCACTCTGCACAGCCAGAATCTGACCCTGCTGAAAGTCAGGTTCCCCTTCCCGCATACTATGCCACCTTACACGGGGACAAACAGGAAGGTGCAGATGAAAGGGCAGGTTCCTTCATCAGGTGGGGGGGCATACTCGTTGGCAATGTCAGTGGCACAGGGCCCCTCATAGTACGCAAAAGTTTCTCCGCCGGTGGGAGGCACCCCCGCCGTCAAACACACTGCCGTACTTTGAGGGGCCCTGTGCCAGTGCCAATGCGAACGAGTGGGCCCCCCCTGCTTGCTCAGGATTACAGGAAGTTGAAATACTTACCTCTCCCTGCTCCACCGCCATGATGTAGTCCTCGTTTCCTGGGCCCACGAAAAACTTGAACCAGCCCTACCCGCCCACAACTTTAGCCAAATTACCCCCAATTTTCAATGCCTAACTATTATTATAAAGTAAATTAAGATTGACAAGCTTCAGTAATAAGAATTGATGTTTTTGGCATAAAAATAGGCACTGTAGGTGTTTTCCTGTCCTCCACTCTCTGCCGACTTTGATTCCCCATTGACTTGCATTGGGTTTCGTGTTTCAGTCGGCCCCCCGACTTTTCGCAATAATCGGCTGATTTCACCCGACCCGAGTTTTGATAAAGTCGGGTTTCGCAAAACCCGACTCGATCCTAAAAAAGTAAAAGTCGCTCAACTCTACCGACTACCACATTTTTTGTTCTTGATTTCTTTTAGTGTTTCTTAAAGCCAGAAAGTTGCCATTTGAAGTGACTTTAGTTTTGTGCCATGTCTGTGATCTGCTTTTTTTCTGCAAAATTAAACAACTGAATGAACATCCTCCAAGGCCGGTGATTCAATAATTTTTGCCAGGGGTTGTAGCTCATGAATTGGGCATTTCAGTTGGCCTAGATTCCAGTGTCATTCATGATATAAAAGGTCCGTTCCCATTGGGTGCTACGAATGACGCCAGAGGAACTAAATATGTTGTCATGCAAAAGAATTATGACTAATGCTTAGAGAAAATCCAGGAGATTTCTGTTTTCAAATTATTTTTGGTGGTGAAGAATGCGTCCACCATCATGTTTCTGAAACCAAGCAATATTCCATACAATGGAAGCACATGGGGTCACCAGCTTCAAAGAAATTCCGTGTCCAGCAGTCATGGGAAAAATTAATGGCAAGTTTCGGGGGATATAGAAGGCTTTTATTACTAGAATGCCACAAAAGACTATTACTGGAGACACCTATGCTCAGGCTCGGACTGGCCCACCGAAGAACCGGAGGATTCTCCGGTGGGCCCAGGCACTGACACCTGGTGGCATACTGGCCAGCAGCTGCCTAGGGCCCCCACTGCTCCAGGCCCCCCCCCCCCCCCGGCCGCCCACCTCCCACCCACCCTCCTTGAAGACGATACTCACCCTGCTCCAGCGATGCCTGGTCTCGGCGTCTGCAGCACGTCCTGAATGAGCGGTCACGAGGTACCGCGCATTAAGGTCACGAATATTCGCATATTCATGACCTTAATGAGCGGTATCACATGACCGCTCACGCAGGAAGAAGGTGCTGCGTCGGAACAGAGCCAGAGGGATGTCGGCGTGGCCGTGCAGTGTGGGACAGGTGAGTATGAGGGACGGGGGGATGAAGGAGGACATAAGCTGGCGCGCCATGCAAGATGGGAGCGGGAGGGTGGAGAGATAAGCCATGCATACAGGGGGGGGAATATGAGCCATGCATGGGGGGAATATGAGCCATGCATACAGGAGGGGGGGAATTTGAGCCATTCATACAGGAAGGGGAATATGAGCTATGCATACAGGAGGGGGAATATGAGCCATGCATACAGAAAGGGGAATATGAGCCATGCATACAGGAAGGGGAATATGAGCCATGCATACAGGAAGGGGAATATGAGCCATGCTTACAGGGGGGGATATGAGCCATGCATACAGGAGGGGGAATATGAGCCATGCATATGGGATGGGAGGGAGATGAGCCATGCATACAGGAAGGGGGGTCATTATACAGTATTGAGAATCATGTGGGATCATTATACAGTATGGAGAACTGTGTGTGGCCATTATACAGTATTGAGCATCATGTGTGGCCGTTATACAGTATGGAGCATCATGTGTGGCCAATGGACATTATACAGTATGGAGCATCATGTGTGGCCGTTATACAGTATGGAGCATCATTTGTGGCCATTATACAGTATTGAGCATCATGTGGGATAATTATACAGTATGGAGAACTGTGTGTGGCTGTTATACAGTATGGAGCACTATGTGTGGCCATTATACAGTATGGAGCACTGTGTGGCCATTATACACTATGGAGCACTGTGTGGCCATTATACATTATGGAGCATCATGTGTGGCCATTATACACTGTGGAGCATCATGTGTGACCATTATACAGTATTGAGCATCATGTGTGGCCATTATACAGTATGGAGAACTGTGTGGCCATTATACAGTATGGAGCATCATGTGTGGTGGCCGTTATACAGTATTGAGTATCATGTGTGGCCATTATACAGTATGGAGCACTGTGTGGCCATATTTTTTTTTGTTTATAATTATTGTATATAAAACAGTGTGATCAGCAGTGCTAAATGGCTGTGGTTGGGACGTGGATATGGGTGTGACTAGTTGTGAAATGGGTGTGGTCAGAGGCGTGGCCTAAAATTTGCCGCGGCGCACTAAGTGCGCCCCAAATTTTATACCTCCTTCCCTTCAAAAGTTGGGAGGTATGGTACCGCATTTACCAGATCACGGCAAGTGCCGCAAATCCCATAGGGAATGAATGAGGCCGAACGCAGTGTTGCTGTAAGTGATCCGTTACACGGCAGATACAGAAAAACTGCCAGATCTGCTGCAAAAGGCGACTTTCACATCAGCGATTCTTGCCAAAGTCACTGCCGATAGTGTCATACTCACCAGGTGGAGGCAGCACTAAAAGTGCCTAGGGCAGCAGAAACTCTAAATACGGCCCTGGGGGGGCTACATTATATTCTGTGGGGGGACTGCATTATACTCAGGGTACTACATTATATTATGGGGGGCTACATCATACTATATGAGGAGGCTACGGTATACTCTATGGGGGGGCTGCATTATATTCTGTGGTGGAACTGCATTCTCAGGAGACTACATTATATTCTGTGGTGGGTTGCATTATACTATATGAAGGGGGCTGCATTATACCCTATGGGGGTGCTACATTATATTCTATGGTGGGGACTGCATCATACCTGAGGGGGTTGCATTATATTTTGTGGGGTGCTGCATTATATTCTATGAGAGGGGACCGCATTATATTTTATGAGGGGGCTACATTATATTCTGTGAGGGGGCTACCCCAACCCTTGCTACATAATTAAGATGTGAACTACCTTATATTATACCCTGATATTAGCGCTTTTTACCGCATAATTGGTGGTCTTGTATCTGGAGCGCCCCCACATTAAGGGCAATTGGGTTACTCGGCACCGGGTCTATCTCTCTCGGTTGTGGGGATGTCACGGTGGCCCGACCCGGTCCGTGGCCCTTCTGAGGGGCATCCAATTAAAGGTGAAGTTTGGTGTTCGTGACGCCACCTGTGGTATTCGGTCAGGGTGACCGACGCTGCTTAGGGGTCCGCTGGGGTGAAGGAATGGCAGCTAGATGGTATACCTTCCCACAGGTGAAGTATGTCCCCAGGGCTTCCCAGATGTGGAGGTGGTGATGGTGGACGATGTAAGGTGCAATGAATAACGAGGACACAAAGGCTGCAGTCTCTTTACCTTTTACTGAAGACTTCAGCGTCCACAGTCCATAGTACCGTTCACAGGGCAGGCAGAGTCCGGCTGGTCCAAAGGCATATCCAGAGTTCTCTTAACCAGGTGGAAATCAGTAGCCTTCCTACTAGCGCCTGTGTGTTGTAGTACCTCCCTGCTGAGCACCACGGGATAGTCCTCACAACTTTCGTAGATGTTTCTGATCTCTCCCTCTGTCCCCCAGATGGTATGGATAGGACAACCCGTATGACTGGGATAGCCTGGGGCTTGTTTGTAGGGACCCTAGAGATGCCCCGACCCCCACAATTTGCCATGTCTTCTTAGGTATTAAGGTCTGGCAGCCAACTTGGAATTGCCTGTCCTGCCGTTCTCTGAAGTATTACTCCCTCGGTGTTCCGGCCACCGGCTACGCGCCTCAGAAGGAGGCTGCCGATCTCGGGGCAGAACTCCTCCCGGTATTATCTCCTTGTGCTGTGACTTCATTTCTCACTCTCCACAATACACTTCTCTTCGTGTCCTTTCTTAGGATGCTGCCGCACGTGGGGCAGGCGCAGCTCCGTAGCTATCTATCTCGTGCTAGGCCTCTGCCAGGATCCCACGCCTGACAGGGACCCTCTGTCTGCAGCTCAGATGTTCCTCCTTTTCCCCCTGTCTGCCTGACAGGTGTTGCCTGGGCAAAGCCCAGTCAGCTTCTCTCTAACTTTCTATCCAACCCACCAGTTTTACCCTTCTGTGAGGAGTGCCCTACTAGATAGGAGCATGGCTCCCCCTGGTGGATTGGAGTGTGAAATGTGTTGTGATGCTGTGATACCTGGAAAGATGAACTCCTTTAGTGCCATCAGACGTAATATCACTCCCCCTGGTGGAAGAGCGACATTACTGCAGCAACCAGGACTCTGGGGTGCTGCACTTCTATTTCTATGTAGCTACATAGTGGGCCCAAAGAATGATTTTCTCTGGTGGGCCCAAGGTGCTCCAGTCCGACGCTGCCTATTCTTCAGCAATGATGGCATTCTGTGAGGCAATCAAAAAGAAACATGGGAAGTTGTCTGCAGGTGTGTTACTGCTTCATGCCAACGCACCAAGTCTCCAAACCTGCAAATTGCAAGCTGCTATAAGGGAATATGGCTTCAAGGAGCCTAACCATCCACCCTACAGGAAAGACCTGGCTCCCAGTGATCACTTTCTATTTCAGAACCCAAAGAAGTTTTTTGCTTAGGAAACTATTTCCTGAAGATAATTCATTGAAATAGGCAGTACCAGGGTTCATGCAGCAGCAAGAAGTCTCCAGCTATTCTGAGGGCTTCCGATCACTGGAGATGAAGCAGAATATGTGTGTTGAAGTCCAGGGCGATTACGTTGAAAGTAGTAAGTTCAATTTTCTCAGAAAATAGTTTTCATATTCAAGTAGATGAATTATTGATAACACCTTGTACAGTAATGTGCAAAAGCTTATGCTGGGGTGGAAAGAATATTTAGAAATGTTAATAGCTTATTTTCATTTTTCTATCAATTAACAAAATGCAAACTGAGTGAACAAAAGAGAAAATCAAATCCGTATTTGGTGTGAATGCCCTTTGTCTTCAGGACAGCAACAATTTCTCTATGTATGCTTGAACTTCCGTTTTGCAAGGAACTTGACAGGGAAACTGTTCCAGACATCTTGTAGAGCTAATAGTTCTAGTGAAACTGAAACTGCGCTTGAGGATATGACAACCGTAAAAAGACATGCATTAAAAGGATCCTCCCACTGATACCCTTCAGGGGGATCCCTTAGCCTAAGTTCACATTTGCGGTCTGCGCCGCAGCGTCGGGCGCCTCAGCGTCGCCGCATGCGTCATACGCCCCTATATTTAACATGGGGGCGCATGGACATGCGTCGCACTTGCGTTTTGCGCCGCATGCGTCCCTGCGGCGCCCGCGTCCGGGCGCAGAGGACGCAGCAAGTTGCATTTTTGCTGCGTCCAAAATCAATGAAAAAAAGGACGCATGCGGCGCAAAACGCAGCGTTGTGCATGCGTTTTGCTGCGTTTTTGTTTGCGTTGTGCGTTGCGGCGCCGACGCTGCGGCGCACAACGCAAATGTGAACGTAGCCTAAGCCAGACACCTTTTGAACAACAGTGGATGTCTGTTTGGTAATCGTACACTGAGGCTCCCACTGGATGTGCCTGAATGATCCTGTAATGTGCACAAGTGGTATATATCCATTGTGTTGCACCCAGGATATGTCCCAAATAACACTCCCTGTGAGTTGTAAAATGTGAGGCGTGTACAATTACATGCAACGGTAAAACCGTCTGGGGACACACCAGGGTCTGGATGCGACGATGTCTGGTACATTGCTGCCTGTCAGGTCCCGTGGTGGCAGACCTGGCGTTCGGGTGGTAGGTAGAGAGGCAACCCTGATGAAAAAGGATGCAGTTCCTTCGAAACGCGTCCGTTACTCTTTTGGTCCCAGCGCCGCTCTGTAGCCTCTGTGACGTCACACGCTAGGCACCTCCACTGGCCATCTTTCCTTGCTCGTATCCAGGGACACCACCAGCCGTGGCTTTCCCTGGTTCTGCGCAGCTCTCGTATTTCTGCTGTGCGGCGGCTGAACCAAGCCCGCCTCTCTACCTACCACCCGAACGCCAGGTCTGCCACCACGGGACCTGACAGGTAGCAACGTACCAGACATCGTCGCATGCACCACGCATCCAGACCCTGGTGAGTCCCCAGACAGTTTTACCGATGCATGTAATTATACACGCCTCACATTTTACAACTCACAAGGAGTGTTATTTGGGGCATATCCTGGGTGCATCACAGTGGATATACACCACTTGTACACGTTACAGGATCATTTAGGCACATCCAGTGGGAGCCTCAGTGTATGATTACCAAACACAGACAACTACTCTTGCTTAGAAAGTGTCTGGCTTAGGGATCTCCCAGAAGGGTATCAGGGGGAGCATCCTTTTAATGCAAGTCTTTTTACGGTTGTCATATCCTCGCGGTTTCAGTTTCACTAGAATTATTGGTTATATTGTATGACAGTGTTGGCACCTACCTGTCTTGATCCCAGCTGCTGAGGGTATTACTTATGAGTTAGCGCTTGTGTGTTCCACTTATATATAGATCTTGTAGAACTAACCACAGATCTTCTGGGGATGTACAAGTGCTTCTCACAAAATTAGAATATCATTAAAAGTTAATTTATTTCAGTTCTTCAATACAAAAAGTGAAACTCCTGTATAGAGTAATTACATAATGATCTATTTCAAGTGTTTATTTCTGTTAATGTTGATGATTATGGCTTACAGCCAATGAAAACCCAAAAGTCATTATCTCCAGTAAATTAGAATAATTAACAGTAATTGATGCAAAAGGAGCCCTGACCATGTATTGAGTGCATTTACTGAACATACATTTCAGTAGGCCAACATTTCGGATTTTAAAATCATTTTTCAAGCTGGTATTATCAAGTATTCTAATTTACTGAGATAATGACTTTTGGGTTTTCATTGGCTGTAAGTCATAATCATCAACATTAACAGAAATAAACACTTGAAATAGATCACTCTGTAATGACTCTATATAATGAGTTTCACTTTTTGTATTGGGGAACTGAAATAAATTAACTTTTTGATGATTTTCTAATGTAAGGCTTGTGCAAAACCTTCTACCTTTTCATATAATCCCAGACAGACTTGATGTTGCGATCAGGTCTCTGTGGGGGTCATATCCTCACATTAGGGCAGGGGTGGACACACCGTATGTGCAGCCAGTGTGGCTGCATCGGGGCCCAGAGGTGGAGGGGGGGCCCCTACAGGGTGGCTGACACTGAGGGCAATCTGGACAGAGGGACCTTTGGCCAGATTGCTCTCATGTATGTGCGATGGGCAGGGAGCGATCCCTGCAGCTCTGCTGCCTACAAAATGGCAGCGGAGTGGAGCTGCATGGATCCATCCTGCTTCCTGCCTGTGCTTCCTGTCTGATACAGTATCGCAGCTGGATGACGTCAGCATTCGGCGCGCAGCTGTGCCACAGAGAATGCTGGCGATGAAAATGTTGTGAATGCCTGGGAATGTGCGGAGAGGTGTGTGGTATGTATGTGTGCCTGTCTGCGTATGTCTGTGTGTGTGTGGCTGCAGGGAACATGCTGAGAGGTGACGTGTGTATGTAGAGGGCAATGATGGGGTTATGGAGAGGAGGCAATGATGGGGGTGGTAGAAAGAACAATGATGGGGTGGTGGGGGAGAAGGCAATGATGGAGCTGGTGGAAAGGGCAATGATGGGGTGGTGGGGAGGAAGCAATGATGGAGGTGGTGGAAAGGGCAATGGTGGGGAGAAGGCAATGATGGAGGTGGTGGAAAGGGCAATGATGGGGAGAAGGCAATGATGGAGGTGGTGGAAAGGGCAATGGTGGTGGAAAGGGCAATGATGGGATGGTGAGGGAGAAGGCAGTGATGGTGGAAAGGACAATGATGGGGTTGTGGAGAAAAAGGCAATGATGGAGGTGGTTGAAAGAGCAATGATGTGATGGGGAGGGCAATGATTGGGGTGGTGAAGAGGTTAATGATGGAGGTGGTAAAGAGGGCAATGATGGGGTTGGTGGAGAGGAGGCAATGATGGGGTGGTGGAAGGAACAATGATGGGGTGTTGGGGAGAAGGCAATGATGGAGCTGGTGGAAAGGGCAATGATGGGGTGGTGGGGAGGAAGCAATGATGGAGCTGGTGGAAAGGGCAATGATGGGGTGGTGGGGAGGAAGCAATGATGGAGGTGGTGGAAAGGGCAATGGTGGGGAGAAGGCATTGATGGAGGTTGTGGAAAGGGCAATGGTGGGCAGAAGGCAATGATGGGGTGTTGGAAAGGGCAATGATGGGGTGGTGGGGGAGAAGGCAGTGATGGTGGTGGAAAGGACAATGATGGGGTTGTGGAGGAAAAGGCAATGAAGGAGGTGGTGGACAGTGTAGTAATGGAGGTGGTTGAAAGAGCAATGATTAGGGTGGTGGAGAGGGCAATGATGGAGGTGGGGGAGAGGACAATGATGGGATGCAGGTGGAGGAGGACAATGAGGGGTGTGGGGGATTTGGATGTGAGGAAGGGGGACTTATAATGGACTTATGAGCAGAAGGAGGGGGAGGAAGATGTTGGATATGGATGTAAAATGAATTGGGTGGTGGAGGAGGAGGGTGTTAAGCCCCTGATAGTGTCCTCCCCCATGTCACTTTTCATTGTGATGCTATCTGGGGACTTAAAATTTATTGGGGAGTGGGAGAGGAGGGGGTGAGGTGCATAGGACACTTTATAATGAACTGAAAGATGGGAGAAGACGCTGTCAGGGACTTGCAATGAATTGAGAGGTGACTGATGGCGTCTTCTCCCACCCCCAAATTCATTATGATGCTATCAAGGACTTATAATGAATAGGGTAGGGGGACACAGGACAGGGACTAAGCTTATGTGCACATGTTCAGGATTTGCAGGAGAAAATTCTGCTGCATATGCTAATGTGTTGGCAGAAATAAAGTTGTGTAAAATACATGTATTTTTTCCACATTTTTGCCATGCTTTTGTTACGTATTTCTTCCCATTATAACAGGTAAAATGCGCTGCAAGAATTGAGATTATGCAGATTTTAAACTGCAAGGAATAAATAAGCAGAGTGTGCATGAGACTTCAGGGATCTCATTCACTTTCCTGTACTGAAAACCTTCCATATTTTCTGTGTGCACATAGCCTTACAGGTAATTGGGGAGAGTCTCAGACTGAATAATTTATATTATTGGGAGTTAGATATTATAGTTAATGGAGGCACAGTGCTGCTTATCACTTTATATTTATATTGGTGGGTGGCTAATAGTATATTAATGTGGGGTAGATATCTGTATTCAGGGGGAGACAAGTACGTATACAATGTATGTGACCTTATTTTCAGGGCTGCGAAGATCATCGTGACAGGACGAGTTGTGGCTGGGAAATGTTGACATGAAGGTCTGACTAGATGGAGAACAAACAGGAGAAAGCGGCTCTAATCAGACGAGCCGTCAGCGGTAAGTGCCTGGATATAAATATTATTCTGTATCTGCACTGTATGACGTGGAGTGATAATGTTATCTGTAAAATCCCTTATTCTACATTCTCACATTTGTGTGAAATGTCCATGTGCTTCCAGGTTTTTTTTTTATCATACGGCACATTGGCTTGTAGAGTTTTATAGGTCCATTCACACATACAGTACATGAAAATCACATATCTGAGAATGAGATCCATGAGTGTCAGAGAATGTCCTCTTCTGATCCGATTTTGAGGATCAGAATAGGACATGCTCAATGCGTCTGTAAAAGCCGGCAGAACACCAACACTGCACACTTACAGGGATGTTGCCTTATATATAGCACAGTCCCTTAGTATATAGTGTTCTCACTTATTGTGTATAGCACAGTCCCTTAGTATATAGTGTACTCACTTATGTATAACACTGTCCTTAGTTACATAGTTTCCTCTTATTATATATCACACCGTCCCTTGTTGCCTACCATCCTCTCTAGTTATATAGGGTGCCGTCCCTTATATAGCTTCCTCTGCTATTATGTACAGTGCTGTCTCTTACATAGTTTATTTTTGCTATTCACAGCACGCTCTCTTATTGCATAGTCCCCTCTTTTGTTAGATATAAAAATGACTGCTGATGGAGCAGTCAGTGACCAGATGACCAGTCCTACAGCCTCCTCCATTAGAAAAGAAGCTTTCCCATGTTCCTTTAGCCTTCATTGCATTATACAGCTAAGAAGACAGGATGGTATGAAATAAAGACAGGGTTCTATATAATACGATAAGTAAGGGACAAAAGGGGGCACTGTGTAATAAGGGACGGCAATATACATAGTAAAGCAGATTATGTAATATATACATGACATGTATGTATGTGTGGAGATATATTGTGATAGTCACTGGCTTTGTAGAGGGAGGGATGTATGTGTCACTGCGCATGCAGCGGTCAGTGATGTGAAACCAGAGTGTTTTTGTGCTTCCAGCACACTAGGTGCTGAAAGGCAGTGTACAGAGTTTAATGGACTGGTTTCATGTGAGCACGCGCAGTGCGGGTGAGAGGGTGCTCACCGTACCCCTTTCCCTGCAGGACCTGCAGTGATGTCATAATCATGTGACCAGCACATGACATGATATACCTGGACCTGTGGTTTAGTCTGTGTGTGGTGCTGTGGGGAGAAGTTGTACGTCCCACAGAAGTAAGGACTAAGGCCGGTGTCACACTTGCGAGTGCAATGCGAGAAACTCGCGCACCAATTCCTGGCACTGCTGCCGGCAGTTTGGACCAGAGCGCTCAGCTGCATAAAAATACATGCAGCCGCACACTCCGGTCCCGAGTGCCGGCAATTGATGCAAGAGACTCGCGCGAGTTTCTCGCATTGCACTCACAAGTGTAACACCTGCTTAAGAGTGGTTTTCCCTAACCATGTTTGGGAGGAACCAGCACCAAGGAGGACTGAACTGTATGTTATAATTTTGTTTTGTTTTCTACCATGCCCAGAGGGCTGTTTTGTTTTTTAAGCACCGTGGTTTATGCTGCACACAGTAAACCCACTGGTGTTTTCAAGTGCATGAGCTCCTGAGTCTACCTGAAGGCCTCTACCGAGAGTGGCAACCCCTCACATGTGGTGTATTGAGTGCGGGCAGCGATTCCGGTACACGGATAGAGGCTGAGGACAACTACATGTCCTGGGTGAAATCCGCCATCCAGCATGAGACATCCGGCAACATGGAGGAGCTGATGAAACATCTCATGCAGGCACATCAGCAACACCAACTTGCTAGTCAGCAGGCACAGCTAGCACACCAAGAGACAAATAAAGTGTTGGCACAGCAATTTCAGCAGCAGGAGTCGCTAACTCAACAAATTGAGCTCCTCGCAGAGGCGGTTCGGGTAAGGCCGGAAGATGATGCATAAACCTGGAAACAGTAAGGCGAGCTATGCAGAAAATGACCCCAGGGGATGATGTGGAAGCCTTGACAGTTTTTGAGCGGGTGGCTGAACGGGAGAGACTTCCACCGGAGCAATGGGCAGAGGTGCTGGCACCATATATGACGGGAAGCCCCAGAAGGCATATTATGACTTATCTCTCCAGGATGCCAAGGAGTATGGGAACTTAAAAACTGAGATACTGGCACGCCAGGGGGGTGACAATGTAAGGACTCATCGAGCCTACCGCTGGGCATATGCTGGTGATAACCCAACCTGTTCACAGATGTTTGACTTGCTACACCTGATTCAAAAATGACTGCAGCCAGAGTCATCCACTCCAGCCCAGATGGTCTAGCGTGTGGTGATGGACAGATTCATCCACTCCCTACCCAGGCCAATACCTGGGTTACCCATGGCGACCCCCAGAATGCAGACGATCTGGTTGAGAGGTACCAGGTGGTGAAGAAAGCCCTGGGGAAACCAGAAGTTACTATGTTCCTGTACTGGGATATCCAAAAGGGGCGGGCTCACTAAAGAGGGTGGCTAGGCACATAACTGAGGGATGTCCAAATCCTGCTGAGGGAACCTCTAAGACTGGGTTGAAGGATGTGGTCTGTTGGTGGTATCACAATCCTGGGCATGTAGCCGCCTGGTGTAATATGCCCCCTGAACCTATGGACTGCAGTCTCGGCAGACGGTGCTCATATTATGCTTACCTGGCCTGCAGCATGGAATGTAAACCCGGTGACGGTCCCCAGTCATGTGCTGTCTCCGTCAATGGGGTGAGGGTCCTCAGGCTGTTGGATTCTGGAAGTCTGGTGACACTAATCAGTGCTGCACTGCCCCACCAGTTAATTCCCAATAAGTGGGTGTCCGCTGCATACATGGAGACGCCAAGGACTAAACTGTAGTCAGAGTAATCATGGGGACAGACTTTTGATAAGACCCATGAGGTTGGGGTAGTAAGAGACTTGATCCATCCTGTCATACTGGATCATGATTTTTCTCTGTTCTGAGACTTGTGGCAGAAGGCGACTGTACCGAGTGTCCCGGTTCAAATCCAGGCCCCTCATGAGGTATCTCTGTCAGGATCAGAGGTGATAGTTTACCATTTGTGTCCTTGCTGGAGAGGAGGACGAGACTGTACCTGAGGATCCCAGCTTCCCTGATTTAGAGGAGAGAACTTCGGGACTGCTCAGCTTCGAGATCTCACATTGAAATATGCCTTTGAAAACGGCAATGTATATAATGGGGTTGCTCAAGAGCCGAGGGCTGACACCAGGTTCCCTCATTTTGCAGTGACTAGCAAACTGCTGTATCGGGTGACCAAATTGAGGGGTGAAGAAATTGTGGAAAAGCTGTTCCAACATCGTACCGGCAGAGGGTCCTAGAGATGGCTCATGCACATATACTGGGGGGTGATCTAGGGGTAGAGAAAACTCAGGAGAGGGTACTGCAGAGATTTTATTGGCCAGGTTGTCAGCGTGAGATTCTAGAGTATTGTAGGTCTTGCCCTACCTGCCAGATAACTGCCCCTGTGTCTCACTTCAGAAGCCTCTTAGTTCCCTTGCCAGTGAGAGCAATTCCCTTTGACAGAATTGCTATGGACTTGGTGGCGCCTCTTGTTAAATTGGCAAGTGGCCACCAATACATCTTGGTTGTCATGGATCATGCGACCCGATACCCCGAAGCAGTGCCACTGAGGAACTCCTCAGCTAAGAGTATTGTGTGGGAGCTCGTACACATCTTTGACAGGACCAGATTGCTCAAGGAAATTTTGATGGACCAGGGAACACCATTTATGAGCAAACTGATGCGGGAGCTGTGCAGAGTCCTCCAGATCACCCAGCTTGAACCTCCATGTACCATCCGCAGACCAGTGGCCTGGTGGAGCGCTTCAACAAGACCTTGAAGGCCATGCTCAAGAGGGTCTTGAGAAGGATGGTCGAGACTGAGACTATTTACTCCCATTCTTGCTCTTTTCCATTGGAGAAATCCCACAGGCATCCACTGGGTTCTCACCATTTGAACTTATGTACGGTCCACATCCACGAGAGCTCCTGGAGATCACCAAGGAAACCTGGGAGGCCAAAGTCATGCCACACCGAAGCGTGATAGAGCATGTTACCCAGCAGCAGGAGAGAATGGCTCATGTAATGCCTATCATGAAGGAACATCTACTCAAGGTGCAGGAGGCCCAGGCAAGGGTGTACAACCGATCGTACTTATACGAATGGTGGATAGAAAGTTCCTGGCCAAGTGGCAAGGCCCGTATGAGGTTGTGGAGAAACTCGGGGATATGAATTATAAGATACACCAGCCCGGTCGCAGGAAGCCGTACCAGATGTACTATGTGAATCTGCTCAAACCCTGGCAGGACATTGACAGCTGGAAGCTCCTTGCCTGGGGACCTGTCTCAGCCAAGGTCGAGGAGGTCGTAAGTGCAGAGACATTGACGCCAGCCCAGAAGTAGCAATGGCAAGAACTGCTGCAGCAGAACCATGATCTATAGAAAAAATGAAAGGAATGGAGCGCACTTACCCAAGTAGAATTGTCACCACTTTATTTGGACATACAACAATACAGCAGGGAGGGATGTGAAAACTGACGGACGACGGCCGTTTCGTGCCCACGGCACTTCAACGGGTACGGGCACGAACGGCCGTCGTCCGTCAGTTTTCACATCCCTCCCTGCAGTATTGTTGTATGTCCAAATAAAGTGGTGACAATTCTACTTGGGTACGTGCGCTCCATTCCTTTCATTTTTTTCTATGGATTGTTGTGGACTTCTTTTTTGGATGCAGCACCCTATTGGTACAAGGGGAAAATCATTACGGCTATAACAAAAAAGGTTTGAGATATCAGAGTCTAACGTATTGCAGCTGTGTGGAGGTGTTTTTTTCTTTGTTTTGGCTTCTAAAAGAACCATGATCTGTTCTCAGAATTGCCAGGGCGCACACAGGTTGTGGAACATGACATACTAACAGAGCCACATGTAAGGGTAAACCTTAAGCCCTACAGAATCCCCGAAGCACGCTGGGAGATAATTTCACAAGATGTAAAGAGGATCCTGGACCTCAGGGTAATAGAGGAATCAAAAAGTGTCTAACCCCTAACAAAGGGATACTGGCAGATCCACATGTCGCAAAGCGCCATAGAGAAGACGGCCTTCTTGACGCCAGATGGCTGCTTCCATTACATCAGGATGCCATTCGGTCTGCAGGGGGGCCCCGCTACCTTCCAGAGGGCAATAGATTGGATCTTGGCACAGCATATGAAGTATGCTGCAGCTTATGTGGATAACATCATCATCTTCAGCCTTGACTGGAGTTTGCATCTCCCAAAAGTGCAGGCGGTCCTCAATGCCTTGAGGAAAGCAAGGTTTACAATAAACCCGAAGAAGTGTGCCATAGGGAATGAAGAGGCCAGGTACTTGGCCTACATCATTCAAAGAGGCGTAATCCAGCCCCAATTGAATAAAAGAGACGATTCAGGAGTGGCCACAAACGCTTTCCAAGAAGCAAGTGTGGGCATTTCTTGGGATTGTGGGGTACTACTGGTGGTTTATCCCGAACTTTGCCATGATTACCGCACCGTTAAGGGACCTCCTCATGGGCACCAGGCTGACTGTTGTAAAATGGACTCCTGACACAGAGAGGGCGTTTCAGGAACTCAAGCGGGCTCTGTGTAGGCATCCGGTTCTTGTCGCACTAGACTTTAAAAAAGAATTTGTGTTACAGACCGATGCTTCAGAGGCTGAATCTGTAGCATGAAAACAGGCAAGAAGAGGTAGTGATTTGACCAGAGGGATAATTCGGTCAACTGTTCCACAGAGCTTCCTTCCCCCACTCAGCTAGATAACTGGCCAAGGGTGTGTTGTTCCCCTGTATGGCAGATTTTTCTGAAAGTCCTCCAGACAAAACAACTGTAATTTACAGCATCTGCCAAACCAAGCTAAGAAGAGGCAAGAACACTGCCAACCTGAGCACAACCAGCATGCAAAAGCACATTGCAGCCAAGCATCCCAGTAACTGGGGGGAACGCCTGGGTACAAAATCTGTGTCTAAGGGTGAATCCACTGGCCCTTCAATTACATACACTGTATTCGTAATTTTATTCTAATACTTTGGTGTCTGGTAGAATTCAGTTTACTGACACTGATCATACAGCTCCCCCAACTCCTGTATTATATTCACTTTACAGTGGCTTCACCTGCTATGACTGTGCTCCATTGGGATCCGGTATCCAAAATGAACTGTCAAGCTTACAAAACTCAGGTTTCACAGCACCTGCTGGCCCTCTGAAAATGGGGGTGGTGGTGGAGGCAGCAAAGCCCATATTCAAATGGACATGTTTAAGCTGACATTGTAAATGGATGGGGAATATGTATTGCACTATGTAGCTAACAATTTCCGAAAATGTAGGCGTGAGAGCCCTCACAAATGTTAAAGGAAAAACTAAAGCCAAAACGCTCCGTGTGAACAGATGCTAAAGGGGAGTTTTTTTAAAAAATTATTTTGCATTATATTCATGTAATTATGAAGGAAAAATGTTTCTTAGCATTTTTCCCTTTAAACAACATTTAGATTTGTTTGGTAGGTCTTTTTATAAACCTGTAATTTTAGATTTTTTGTTTTGTATGTCATAAGTCCTCTTTGACACGTCAATGTCTCTGGTACGTGTGGTGAAAGTTTTCCCATGTCCTGGAGACACTGACAGATGACCATTTAAAAAGAACCTGTCCCCCCAAAAAATCGACACTGAGCTAAGCCCACCGGCATCATGGGCTTATCTACATCATTCTGGAATGCTGTACATAAGCCCCTGATGCTGGTGGGCTTACCTCACCATCGATTTTGGGGGTGACAGGTTCCCTTTAAATGATTGGGTGTACGCACAGGTCAGCTTGGTTTTATGGAAATTATTTATTTATTTTTTTGTTTTTTTATTTTCCGGGGCGCATGGTACACAAACACGTACACACATGGATGGCCACCACGAAAGAATCAAAGCGCTGTTCCCCGGCGGAAGGTGATGAAGAGGATCGCATTATTCTCCCCGGCTCAGCACACGAACTCTTTATCACCTGCTGCTGGTGACCAGCGCTTTTCTTCTTCCATGGTGGCCATCCATGTGTTACTAATGCCTAACAGTTACACACCTGTACACAGATATCACTGGTCAATTTGTCCTTACCGTTAGTATTGTGACATGTGAAACAAACCTGTCAGCCGTTTTGGCCGCTATAGAACATGCTGAAAACGGACCTATCTACTGCATTGTTAAACTGATTGTGTAGCCACGCAGCTCAAACAACAAAACTATTTACTTGTGGGGCCGTATGCTCACATGGGTGATGCAGGTGTGGCTCACACGACTCCTATGTTTTTGCGATGCAAGCCTCCTGCTTGCTTCATTGTTGTAATGTGCATGCGCACTTTTCTGCCATGCTGAGGATAGAGCAAAATACTGAAGTACGCATGTGCTGGGACTCAAACTTTTCCCGTGCCTGCACCATGCTGGAATTTGCTCTGCCCTTCACAATGAAGAGAAGTACGGCTGCGCAGTAGAACCATGAACATAGCAGGATGGTGTCGGTGAGGCGATGGACCTGCTAAACTCATGTGACTGTGCACTTCACCTAAGGTAAGTCAGCTCTAAATTTTGGGCCTTATAAAAAAGTTTGACTTAGGAGTTATTGACAGCATTCGAAGATGTTCTTGAAAAAAACAGAAAGGCGGTGGCATAGTGGCCTTAACTGCTGACAGGTTTCCTTTAACTTGAAGGTGACATTACTGATAATTTTTTCTTTTCCTTGCAGATTTCTGGCCACAGGATAGAGCTATACATCCCTACACCTCCAATTTAGAGTTGGTAAATCTACTATCTCTCAAATTGGGAGGTGCACATGTAACGTCATCTGGCAGAAGTTGCAGCCCACCGTGATGCCTTCCGCAACTGAGGAGACTTGGCTGCAGGTTGCAGCAGGCTTTCAGTCTGTGGCCAATTTCCCAAACTGCATAGGTGCAGTTGATGGTAAACATGTAAGGGTTCAGCAGCCACCACGATCAGGATCACTCTTCTTTAATTATAAGAAGTATTTCTCAGTGGTCCTGATGGCGGTGGCTGATGCCCATTACAAATTTGTTGCCATTTATGTTGGTGCCTATGGTAGTACTGGGGATTCTCGGGTGTTGCGACGTTCACAAATTGGGATGCAAATTCTTCAAGATGGCGGAACGCTCCTAGCCCCAAGACCTTTGCCGGGTTCCACACATCCAGTGCCCTTTGTGATGGTATCAGATGAGGCCTTTGCTTTAACAACCAACCTGCTGCGTCCATACCCACGAAGGGGACTGGATGCCCGACGAAGGATTTTTAATTATCGGATGAGTCGTGCATGAAGATATGTGGAATGCACCTTTGGTATCATGAGCAGTCAGTGGAGGATCTTTCACACACGCATCCTGCTGGATACTGACACCGTTGACACTGTGATTAAGGCTTGCTGTGTGCTCCGCAACTATGCTCGTGATTACAGCACTGACATAGATGTGGAGTACCAGCAGTCAGTATTTAATCCAGTGGTCAACGTGGGTCTGGGAAGACCATCCAGCTCCGGTGCGTGTGTGAGAGAAACCTTCACTGACTACTTTATGAGTCCAGAAGGTTCCGTGCACTGGCAATACTCCTGTGTCGGTGATGTGCAGCCGGACCAGCAGAGGATGGACGAAAACTAAACCGAAGACTGAAAACTACACTGAAGACCAAGAAAAATTATTACACTTTTTTTGGCCAAACATTTGTATTATCTTTTCGTTTATTAAAAAATATTAATAATATTACTATTTTTTGCTTTATTTCAAATTATACTGTTATTTTTTCTTTTTAGTATAATTATGAGTGATGGGAAAAAGAGACCGTCACATTGTTCTGTTCTCCATCACTGTTTGTGTGATTGTTATATAATGCTGGGGGCCAATTGTTGTGTGTGTGTGCGGTGCCGTGAACGGAGGGTTACCATAGTGGCTTCATCAGGGCCCAGTCATGTGTTGTAGGCCTAGGAAGTTATTTTTTCATCGTATATTCTATTTTTAAAAAAAACGGCAAAATTTTAGGGAGTTGATTAATTGATAACAAATTTTGGGGTTAATAAAAGCTATGTCATATACCCCTTATGGTATTGTAGAATAAATACGCTATGGGATGGTGAAAATATAAATTTATTTATAAATCATTCAAACACGGTATGAAAAAAGTTGTCATTGCTTAGTTAAACTTCAATCTTTTCTAAAAAAAATTTTTAATTGTAACTAAATCTCAATTATAGCAAATGAGTTGATTTTTATATAGATTGAAAAACCAAGTCGGGTATGGGTGTACAAAAACAGTGTGGCAGACTGTATGAAATGGACCTGCATTATGACTGTCAACCTTTTCACTAATTTATACTAGTATAGTCCGGGCCAAATCCAAAGTTTTCGGAGTTGCTATCTGAGTAGTAATAATGGCTGGTAGGCCGGTGATAGCGTTGCTCATGCTGCAGTGGCTGTGGTGGTTTTGGTCTCACACTCTGTGTGATACTCATTACAATGTCCGCTAGGGGGGCAATTGGTGCAGGTTCCTCAAGCGCATCCAAAAGAGCATGCACAGAGCTCATAAATTTGCTCTGTCTATCCGGTGCCAATAACCGGGCCTTGCTCGCTATACTTGAGCCAAATAGATCCATGTAATCCTCTTTTGCTGATTTGTTAAGATCAATTGTATCATTGACCCTTTTTGTTGTTTGATCTTCTTTTTTTTGGTTTTGTTTTTTTTTGGGGGGGGCCCAGTTATTGGCACCGGATTGACAGAGGTTTGTTGGTTTGGTGTCGCATCATTTTGGTCCGCCGAAGCCATCCCAGAAGATGTTGAACTGGAACATAATGCAGCAGAAGCTCATGCTACAACAGGGATTGAGCCTGGTGCATCATCTGCTGACTCCGATGTTCCAGATGTTTCTGGGGTTGAGTCTTCTCCGGGCTCAGGAGCCGGAATGTTCCCTTCAGTGCTGTGAAAGGAAAGACAAGGAATTTTTTAGTTTGAAAGAAAAAATTATATTCATCATTACTGCATTTACTTTTAACAAATCACCTCCTCAAAGTCCTGCTGGTGAGCAAGAAAGTTCGGTCTTCATACAGACTGAAGTTCCCTTTGGTTGGGGAAGACCCGCTTTTCAAAAGGTTGCTCTGCATTTTTTGAAACCGATCTCGCACCGACCTCCACCGTTGTTTGACATCTTTATCTAAAAGAATACAATAATATGATCATTACATTCCCTTTAAAAATTATTGTTATGAAAGGCCGTAAAAAAATAATTACTAATTTTCAGCTGCAGTGCACAGTTGTAGCCATCATAATCCGGATAAAGGTCACGGAAAACCCTGGTCCAGCAGTTATCCCGTGCATATTTGTCTTTGTATGCCTCATCGGCCGGGTCCCAGATGGCGGGCATGTCCCTTATCTATAATGGGTAACAAAATGTAATTAAAAAACATACTCATATGTAATAGTTATACATTAAAAAAATGTATTCTAAAAAAAATATAGAAAATGTAGACACACCGATGTTTTATGTATAGATATCTAATATATAATTGCCTAGAATACTACTTCCTGCAATTTGTGCCAACTTCCGTGGCTTTGTCCGGAGCTAATGTCCGGAGCTAATGTCCGGAGCTAATGTCCGGAGCTAATGTCCGGAGATAAGTGATGTCACCAGTGTCCTACACCCAGGCAGAGCACAGGGGCCCCAGGCAGCATATGGGGCCCCAGGCAGAGCATAGTGGCCCCAGGCAGAGCACAGGGGTACCAGGCAGCATATGGGGCCCCAGGCAGAGCACAGTGGTCCCAGGCAGAGCACAGGGGCCCCAGGCAGCCTATGGGGCCCCAGGCAGAGCACAGTGGCCCCAGGCAGAGCACAGGGGCCCCAGGCAGCATATGGGGCCCCAGACAGAGCACAGGGGCCCCAGGCAGCATATGGGGCCCCAGGCAGAGCACAGGGGCCCCAGGCAGAACATGGGGCCCCAGGCAGAGCACAGGGGCCCCAGGCAGAGCACAGGGGCCCCAGGCAGAGCACAGGGGCCCCAGGCAGCATATGGGGCCCCAGGCAGAGCACAGGGGCCCCAGGCAGCATATGGGGCCCCAGGCAGAGCACAGTGGCCCCAGGCAGAGCACAGGGGCCCCAGGCAGAACATGGGGCCCCAGGCAGAGCACAGGGGCCCCAGGCAGCATATGGGGCCCCAGGCAGAGCACAGTGGCCCCAGGCAGCATATGGGGCCCCAGGCAGAGCACAGTGGCCCCAGGCAGAGCACAGGCGCCCCAGGCAGCATATGGGGCCCCAGGCAGAGCACAGTGGTCCCAGGCAGAGCACAGGGGCCCCAGGCAGCTTATGGGGCCCCAGGCAGAGCACAGTGGCCCCAGGCAGAACATGGGGCCCCAGGCAGAGCACAGGGGCCCCAGGCAGAACATGGGGCCCCAGGCAGAGCACAGGGGCCCCAGGCAGCATATGGGGCCCCAGGCAGAGCACAGGGGCCCCAGGCAGCATATGGGGCCCCAGGCAAAGCACAGGGGCCCCAGGCAGCATATGGGGCCCCAGGCAGAGCACAGTGGCCCCAGGCAGAGCACACACCAAATCGGAGGCCGAGGGGCCCCGCCAACCAAATCGGAGGCCGAGGGGCCCCGCCAACCAAATCGGAGGCCGAGGGGCCCCGCCAACCAAATCGGAGGCCGAGGGGCCCCGCCAACCAAATCGGAGGCCGAGCGGCCCCGCCCACCAAAGCGGAGGCCGAGGGGCCCGGCCCCGCCCACCAAAGCGGAGGCCGAGGGGCCCGGCCCCGCCCACCAAAGCGGAGGCCGAGGGGCCCCGACCACCACATCGGAGGCCGAGGGTCCCCGCCCACCAAATTGGAGGCCGAGGGTCCCCGCCCACCACATCGGAGGCCGAGGGGCCCCGCCCACCAAATCGGAGGCCGAGGGTCTCCGCCCACCAAATCGGAGGCCGAGGGTCTCCGCCCACCAAATCGGAGGCCGAGGGTCCCCGCCCACCAAATCGGAGGCCGAGGGTCCACACCATCCAAATCGGAGGCCGAGGGGCCCCGCCCACCAAATCGGAGGCCGACGGGCCCCACCCACCAAATCGGAGGCCGAGGGTCCCCGCCCACCAAATCGGAGGCCGAGGGTCCCCGCCCACCAAATCGGAGGCCGAGGGTCCCCGCCCACCAAATCGGAGGCCGAGGGGCCCCGCCAACCAAATCGGAGGCCGAGGGGCTTCGCCAACCAAATCGGAGGCCGAGGAGCCCCGCCCACCAAATCGAAGGCCGAGCGGCCCCGCCCACCAAAGCGGAGGCCGAGGGGCCTGGCCCCGCCCACCACATCGGAGGCCGAGGGGCCCCGCCCACCACATCGGAGGCCGAGGGGCCCCGCCCACCACATCGGAGGCCGAGGGGCCCCGCCCACCAAATCGGAGGCCGAGGGTCCCCGCCCACCAAATCGGAGGCCGAGGGTCCCCGCCCACCAAATCGGAGGCCGAGGGGCCCCGCCAACCAAATCGGAGGCCGAGGGGCCCCGCCAACCAAATCGGAGGCCGAGGGGCCCCGCCAACCAAATCGGAGGCCGAGGAGCCCCGCCCACCAAATCGAAGGCCGAGCGGCCCCGCCCACCAAAGCGGAGGCCGAGGGGCCCGGCCCCGCCCACCAAAGCGGAGGCCGAGGGGCCCCGCCCACCACATCGGAGGCCGAGGGGCCCCGCCCACCAAATCGGAGGCCGAGGGTCCCCGCCCACCAAATCGGAGGCCGAGGGTCCCCGCCCACCAAATCGGAGGCCGAGGGGCCCCGCCAACCAAATCGGAGGCCGAGGGGCCCCGCCAACCAAATCGGAGGCCGAGGAGCCCCGCCCACCAAATCGAAGGCCGAGCGGCCCCGCCCACCAAAGCGGAGGCCGAGGGGCCCGGCCCCGCCCACCAAAGCGGAGGCCGAGGGGCCCCGCCCACCAAAGCGGAGGCCGAGGGGCCCGGCCCCGCCCACCAAAGCGGAGGCCGAGGGGCCCCGCCCACCAAATCGGAGGCCGAGGGTCCCCGCCCACCAAATCGGAGGCCGAGGGTCCCCGCCCACCAAATCGGAGGCTGAGGGTCCCCGCCCACCAAATCGGAGGCCGAGGGTCCCCGCCCACCAAATTGGAGGCCGAGGGTCCCCGCCCACCAAATCGGAGGCCGAGGGGCCCCACCAAACAAATCAGAGGCCGAGGAGCCCCGCCCACCAAATCGAAGGCCGAGCGGCCCCGCCCACCAAAGCGGAGGCAGAGGGACCCCGCCCACCAAATCGGAGGCCGTGGGGCCCCGCCAACCAAATCGGAGGCCGAGGGTCCCCGCCCACCAAATTATTCTTACATTTGAATAAATAAAGTATATATGGATTCTAGACTCCCGATTCTTTAGAATCGGGCTGCCATCTAGTATAACATATCTATCTATCTATCTATCTATCTATCTATCTATCTATCTAACGAACGGGCAGCTCCGATACACTGCAGGAGCGATTAACTCCTGCAGTGTATCACCGGAGGACGTCGTGGGACAAGCGATATTATGGATTACGACGGAAAAGTTTGTGTTTTTTTTTTTTTTTTTTGGAACGGAATGATCGTGGATGGTGGCCTTCGGGGACATATGTGGTGAGTATGTACTATATGTTATATGTTGTATGTAATGTATGTTTTATATGTGTTTGTGTTTTTAAGCCATTGTAGTCAGTCGCCTGACGATGGGACAACTCTCCCATCATCAGATTTCGATGGGAGTAGTCCCATCCAACGAATGACAACAATGAGTCACTACTGATACAGACACACAGACAGACACACAGACAGACACTACATACCATTTCAACTATACGCCTCACATCGATCCCCATGCAACAGTACGACTCCATTTTCGCTACACTCCGCCCACCCACTTCCTCCACATCACTGACATCACTTCCTTCTGCAGCGTTTTTGACACCCAAATCCGCAGATAATCCGCAGATGGTTTTTACATCTGCGGTTTATCTGCGGATTTGATCCACATTTGATTCCACACAATGGAAGTCAATGGGTGCAGAAACGCTGCAGTTCCGCACAAAAGAAGTGACATGCTGCGGAAAATATACCGCAGCGTTTCAGTGCGGATTTTGCCGCAGCATGTGCACATCTACATTTACTAACATTACTTTAGCACTACATTGTGGATTTAATGCAATTCCGCACGGAAAAAAACGCTGCGGATCCGCAATTAAATCCGCAATGTGTGCACACAGCCTAAGTCTCCTCTTAGCCTTTTTTTGTAAGCAAAACATTCCTAGATTCTTTAATCGTTCCTTGTAGGACATACTTTGTAGTCCGCTCACTATCCTCGTAGCTCTTCTCTGAACTTACTCATAATCTTTTTTAAAATATGGAGCCCAGAACTGGACACGGTATTCCAGATGATGACTGACCAAGGAGGGAGTAGAGGGGGGATAATTACTTCACTTGATCTAGACTCTATTCTTCTCTTAATACGTCATAGATGTTTGCTTTTTTGCTTCTGCATCACACTGTTGACTCATATGCTGTCAGTGATCTATTAGTACACACTTTTTCACACGTGCTGCTGCTTAGTTCTATTCCTCCCATTCTATAGATGTAATTTTCATTGTTCTTGCCCAATGTAGAATCTTGCATTTCTCCCTGTTAAATACCATTCTATTAGCTGCTCCTCATCTTTCAAGCTGATCTAGATCCTTCTGAATCCTATCTTCTTTAGTGTTAGCTATCCCTCCTAGCTTTGCATCGTCTGCAAATTTGATCAGTTTACCTTCAGTTTTCTTACCTAGATCATTTATAAAAATGTTAAACAACACTGGAGTCAGGACTTGTGGCACCCCACTTGAAACACTTCAAATTGGATGTGCAACCATTTATTACCACTCTTTTAATAGGATCACTGAGCCAGTTATGAATTCACTTAACCGTAGACTTATTGATCCCATACTTGGTCATTTTTTCAATATGGATAGTATGAGATACTTTATTAAATGCTTTGCTGAAGTCAAGATATACTATATCTACTGCATTTCCCTCATCCACGGTGTTAGTGATTAAATCATATAAGGAAATTAGATTGGTCTGGCATGACTTGTTTTCTACAAACCCACGCTGGCTGTGGTTAACTACTGTATTCTTATCTAATTACTTACGTACATGCTGTTTAATAATTTATTCAAAGTTCTTTCCTGGTATAGAAGTAATGCTAACTGGCCTTTAATTTGCTGGCTCCATCTTCTTTCCTTTTTTGAAGATCAGAACAGCATTTGCCCTTCTCCAATCTTCTGGGACTTCTCCCGTTCTCTGGGATTTTTTTTAAAGATTCTGGCTAGTGGTTCTGCAATTTACTTTGCTTACTCTTCAGCACCCTAGGATGTAATTCATCTGGACCAGATATAAATTAATTTAAATTAGCTAAGAGTCCCCTCACCATCTCTCTGAATATGGATAGTGTGGATCATTTTATTCCTTCAATGGCACTGTCAAGATCAGGTGATGTTACAATTGATTTCTTGGAGAACACAGATGTAAAATAGGAATTAAAAAATTCGGCCTTCGCAACATAATTTTTGACCACTTCACCTATTTCATCCTGTATAAATGCTATAGCATTGTTTTTGATGTACATATGAAAATCCTTTTGTACTGCTTTTGGTCTCCCTTGCAAGCCTCACTTAATTACTGGCTTTAGCTCTCCTAACGCTTGCCCTGCATTCCCTGCAAACCTCATTATATTCTTCTTAAGATATCCTGCTCGCTGCTCCTCCCAGAGTTAAATAACCAAGCGAGAGCAGTGTGCATGTCAGACTACGGCTCACTCTTTGTAAGTAACATAGCACTGTTGCGCTGATTACTTTTTATGTTACCGCTCTTCCCAGTTATACAACCGGGGAGAGCGGGTGATATGACTCCAGTGGGCCAGTCCAACCCTGCAAGTCCCCCTCCCCCATGTATAACATATATAGCCAAGTTCCCCTCCTCCATATATAGCGTATATAGCCAAATCCCCCTCCTCCACATATAGCATATATAGCCAAGTCCCTCTCCTCCATATATAGCCAAGCCCCCCTTCTCCAGTGTATATAGCCAACTCCTTCTCCCAAACATATATAGCTATGTTCCCCTCATCCATATATAGCCAAGTCTCCCTCCACCACACATATCATATATAGCCAAGTCCTCCTCCGCCAACATTGATACACATAAATCCACTACTGTTCCTCACATCAATTTCATATAAAATATTTAAAAATGTAAACTGCTTCCACTCAGTCTGCTGAAGTCCATGTGAGAGTCTTCTTGATGATAGCATTAGAGGAGATGAAGGAAGCTGGGCAGCTGCTGGATGCTGGGCAATGACACAGTAGCCCAATGCAGCACAGCTTCATCAATCTCCTCCTGCAAGAGGAGTGATGGTATGCAGACTGCTGTTGTACCATCCCACCAGCTGTACCCTGTGAGGGAGGGGGCATGGCTATTGAAGCTGGTCAGATTGACACCTCTGCAGCAGAGGTGTCACTTAGCATACTAATTAGCTATGCACTGCTCAGCTAATCTGCATCCATAGCTACAGGCTTCTCTCCTCCTGCTGTGCTCTTGCTAGATGTGGGACTCTAACAGACACATGTGCAGAAAAACTGTTACTGTCAGTGGCACCTGTCCTGCACAAGTGTCAGTGTGACTGGGACACCTAGTGTCAATGTAAGGGCTTGTTTCCATTTGCGAGAAACACGTCCGTATCTCGCATGTGGAAACCAAGCTGTGGTGCCGGCACTCCAGAGCGGAGCGTGCGGCTGCATAGCAACACATGGAGCCGCACGCTCCGCTCTGGAGTGCCGGCGCCAGAGCTTGGTTTCCACATGCGAGACACGGACGTGTTTCTCGCAAGTGGAAACAAGCCCTAAGAAGAAGGACCGGACCGCGGGTACCTGTTCTGTGCCGGGTCTGGAACTGTCGGGGCTGTCACCTCTGTTGTCTGGGGGGAAAGTCTAAGGGACCGGACCGATCTTGGTATCCGGGAGCAGGGTGTGTGGCTAGAATGGGGTAGTGAATAGGGAGTTGAAGTGGTCAGACTTGTGGGAAGAGAGCGTGCAGAGAGAAGTGTGTGCTTGGTTCCCCGAGCATCGTCACAGCGCAGTCCCACGCCCGAGCTTCCCCACCACCTACAGCCAAGTCCGTGAGGAGAGACATACAGCGCGTCCGCTGACCACCACAAACCCAGGTGCCCAGCACTCCAGGTCTGCAAGTAACGCGTGCGTGCCACCAAATAGACTGGGTGTATGCCTGGTGTATATCTGCTGGGCCACGTTGGGCTCAGACAGAGCTGCCATTTGCTCCCTCTCAGCCACATCAGTATATGGACTAGGGGCTCAGCGAAAGGTACCGGATACTGACCGCTGCCACCAGAAGACGGATCATAGTTACCCTCAAGCTCATGTTGGACAAGCACCACACCAGCCATTGTTGGCGCCATTACCTGCCCTGGAACTTCCGCAGCCTGCAAGGTGACTGACAAGCTGAGTGGATTCAGGAAGAACTACTATCACAATATCCTTTGTTGATCATCATTGACTTTGCATATTCCTTTCCCACAATCAACTTGCCTTTCACCTTCCCATTTAACTGTAGTCCTCCCTGCAAGGAGTATCCCTGTATTAGTAAAACCATTAACCCTTGCTTGGTCTCCTGCCCTTTGCTGCATCCCGCAACCTGCTCACATCAGCACAGCAGGGGAAGGAGGGTGCGTGCCACTATGGATGTGGATTAGCTGAGCAATGCTAGGGTTTGTGGGGGAGGAGCCTTCTATCTCGGTCAGAGCAAGCCCTACACCATTGCCCACCGGAGGATTTACCTATTCCCCAGTGAGACAGTCCAAGCCTATGGTTAAGTATCTGCCTATATTTCTCAGCATTGAGGACACAATTAATGCCGACCAACTCTCTAACTCATTTTGCTGAACTGCAGCCCCAAACATTAAAGGACTCTTCCACTATGCTTCACTGTCGCCTGCAGACATTCATTATTTTGCAGCTCTTACCGTGTTGGCAAATAAATTGTTTTCTGTTACAACTAAATATTTCACATTTTGACTCATCAGTCCAGAGCACCTACTTTCTATATTATACACCCCAATTCCTGTTTTCGTGCAGAATTGAATCACTTGCCTTTGTTTAAGACCTGCCATATTAGTCACAATACTTCTATGAATATCATTTCTGGCCAGACGTTTCCAAATACTACACTCCTTGACAGAAGTTATGTCCCTTATCCATGTTATGCAAACAAAAGCTTATAACCTGATGTTAAATTCATCCATTGGTTGTATAAATTATTCCTTTGAAACCTGAAACCCTCCGAAATGTGGTTTAGGTTAAGAAAATAAGTTGGCATCAATGCAGAAATATTGATCAGTTAATGGACACAGAATGGTCAGATTTTGGCAAGACAAAAGTTTTGTCGCCTGTTCATATAATGCACCCAATCCTAGTTTACATCCTCACCTGTGCTCGGTAAATGATCGGTTAATTAGTGTGTGTGTATAAAAAGAAACCCAGCACCCCAGACCATCACTTGAACTGCAACTTGAGCTCTGACAACATGCCAAAAATCCACCCTGCGATCAAAGCCTGGATTATCAAGAGGCTGAAGACTAGATCCACTGCAGAGGTGGCTGGCACCTTTAATGTGTAAACAGAAATTAATATATAAAGGAATTAGATTAAATCTAGTGAACATAAACTCCCAATAAAACTAACTTTTAATTAAATATTTTAAAAAATCACCTACCCAGTGTAGACAAAACAGGTAAATACCATATATAAATGACCACCAAATTTGCACTTGCAATAAGGTTGGAAAACAATATGTAAAAAGAATAGGGATGAAGAGAGTCTTTCAGATAAACATGCTCGGTGGACCTAATGCAGCAGGGATATCGTATAGCAAAAAAATATATAAAAAATCTAGCAGCAATAAATATCCGTAATCAAACTTTGATAATACTCCCAACAACAGAGATACATGCACTATCCACAACACTGGTATATATGATGTAATATAAATTTCCACACTAGCAGTCCATATCATATGAATGCCCTTCTCGGTTTTGATACCACTATATCTGGGGCCATCCCAAAACAGACCAGTCTGTGATAGTAGCAGCAATCAGGGTGGTTATTTAAGTCCACCGATTATGACCGCTGGGACGGGTCTTTTTTCTATCCTTTTCTTTTAAATGTATTATTTAGCCTTCTGACCGAGCACTCCGCCTCCTAGCCACAGGTGTTTTAATTGCAACAGGTCCATTACCCCTCCACAGAGAGAGAATGTTAGTCTAAGAAGAGGTTTTCATAGGTACCCATTCAGATGGAGACGTTTATTCTCAGCGAGGAAAGGAAAGCGTAGGACCTGGTATAAGAGAGATGCCATAAAGTAGCTACCAGGTACACATAAAATTGGCCATTTTTATGCGCTAAACGCTCTCATTTTTCATATTTCTAGTGCAGTAATGCAGTTCAATTTTCGTGTTTCATGTTTGCATGTTTCAGCGCTGCAGTGTGCTGCCTTATTTGCTTGACTGTATAAGAGTTGGTGACTCTAGGTTCAGCACCTGTTCACACTTAGTCTATGTTTGGATGTGACGGTCAGTTTTTTCAAATGTATTATTTAGCCTTCTGACCGAGCACTCCGCCTCCTTGCCACAGGTGTTTTAATTGCAACAGGTCCATTACCCCTCCAGAGAGAGAGAGAATGTTGTCTAAGAGGTTTTCATAGGTACCCATTCAGATGGAGGCGTTTATTCTCAGCGAGGAAAGGAAAGCGTAGGACCTGGTATAAGAGAGATGCCGTAAAGTGGCTACCAGGTACACATAAAATTGGCCATTTTTATGCGCTAAACGCTCTCATTTTTCATATTTCTAGTGCAGTAATGCAGTTCAATTTTCGTGTTTCATGTTTGCATGTTTCAGCGCTGCAGTGTTCTGCCTTATTTGCTTGATTGAAAATAATTTAAATCATCAGCATAAACCCTATTTAAGGACTCTGCAACATCTGAAACCCTCCCATATGGCCATTTTGTTGCTGTGCTTGTGTAGGTGTTTTGGTGGTACTTGGGCAACATGTGTAACCTCCTGCAATTCACACCAACTCAGCGGGTGTTATTTAATTGGATCTTGTCACGCCTCTTTGGCCAGCCATACCCCGTGATAGTTGATCCGCGAAAGAGGAGAAGAATGTGGGTGCATCCACTTTTGCAGCAACGCCTCAGTAAAAGGCATTTTCACCAGCTATATTCATCTCTGCGGATACATCCGGATAAATTCTTTCAGTACTGTCGCATGACAATACCCACATTTGATATCTTGTTGGAGACAGTACATTCAAGAATTATGTATCAGGATACCAGGATGCAGAAATGCATATCTGCAGAGGAGCGTCTTCTCCTTACCTTACGGTATGTATTCACCATCCTCACATACTGTATGTTGATGATATTTTTTGTACTATTTTGATTTTCATAGCATCTTATTTAAATTATATTAATAAATTTTTTATAAATCATATACAAATATGTATTAAATGGTAAATGTTAGTATCCAGTGTTAATTTAGGAAGGTACACTGGTCTCCTGCCTTTTTTGATCCTCATATTACTTTGGTTTACTAGTTTTTTTTTAAAGCATTGTAACATAGCTCATTTTTAAATTTTAATTTTGCTTTCAGATTCCTGTCAACTGGATTATCTTATGCGGGACTACATCTTGAATTTCTCATAGGGCGGTCCACTATTTCAGGCATTGTGCGTAATACATGTGTTCAAATATGGGACAAACTACATGAACTTGTGATGCCGAAGCCCAAAATGGATGATTGGCTGAAAATAGCCCATGAATTTTCTGACTGTTGTCAATTTCCGCACTGTATTGGAGCACTGTATGGGAACATATCAGGGTGCGTAAGCCGCCAAACTCGGGCACCCAAATCTATAATTATAAGCAATTTTTCTCTGTAGTTCTGTTAGCTGTAGTTGACAGTAACTACAGGTTTATAATTGTAGATATTGGGGCATATGGGCGAACTGGAGACTCTAGAGTCTTCAATGCGTCCATTATGGGTCGGCGGCTACATGAAAACCTGTTGGAACTCCCACCACAACAACTCCCAGGCTCCAATGCTGAAGCAGTCCCATATATACTTGTGGCAGATGAGGCCTTCCAATTGACCAGGCATGTCATGAGGCCTTATCCCCGGCGCAACCTTGACCACCGGTGGCGTGTCTTTAATGTCAGACTTTCCGGGCACGGCGACTGGTGGAGTGCGCCTTTGGCATTATGGCATCCAAATGGCGTGTTCTCCAGTCTGCCATTCAGCTGAGTGAGGCAAATGTCAATGAAGTCATAAAAGCTTGTGGTGTTCTACACAACTTCACAAGAATTCATGAGTGTTCCTCAGCTGACAGTGTTGAAGGCATGTTGGCAAAAAGTGGGTAGGCCTACAACACAAGTCCTTTCTCCGCGGCATCCCCTTCCTGGCATAAAAGTTAGGGATATTTTTACAAATTATTTTGTTTCTCCTCAGGGAGCTACTCCCTGGCAAGATAATGCTGTTTCTTTGTTGTAACTTTTTTCATATATATCTATATATATTTTCTGAAAAAATGCATAAATTACTTAAATTACTTAACTATGTGTGTTTCATTGACTTATGTAACAGATGTTTATCAACCGATTAATTGAGTATGATGTTGTAATTATTTGTCCAACAAACTGAAATTGACTTTTGACTATATTTTTTTATTATAGCAAAATACTTTTTGGGTTTTTAAACACCAAATTAATATCATATGGTTTTTCTTTTTCATAAGACATGTCATAACCTATTTTGTTAGATAAATATAACAAAGTGCTATCACAGCAGAGTCAAACAAAAACATGTTTAGAACCAAAAATAAAAAAGATTCCTCATAAAACAATTCTCATTACAGATTTCTGTAAGTTGGTGGAGGTGATGGCGGAAGCTCTGGGTCCTGGTCTGTTGTGCCAATTGTCCATCATCCTGTGTGTATGATGTGTGTCCCTGCTCAAAATGATGCCCTTGCTCATATTGGCCAGTTGTGTATTGGCTATAATAAGGGTTTTGAGTATGGCCCTCATGAGGTTGAAAATAAGGCCTTGCATCATAACCCCCCAATATGGCCATGTCGTCCAAAACCAGGTTGGGAACAGCCTCCAGCACTGGGTCTGGACAAGTGGCCATATTGGGAAGGTTGATGGTATGATGGCATATGGTAATATCCAACACCGCGGAGACACCATCACGTGTTTCTCAACGCAGTGATCCAGAACACTGCCCCCATCCCTTATGGGAAATATGCAAATTTCTCAACGCAAGCAGTGAATAGCCAGGCCTTTCCCCGGGAAGGAACAACCGCGGGAAGGGCAGCATCCAATAAAGGAAAACATCCAATCATCTGTGCCTTTACAGCCTTTTACTAGGCACTGCTCCTAATAGCCAGATTCCTACTCCACACTGATGAGGGGCAAACACTCCGAAACAGCTGTCTGTGGATGGATACCATGCTTGGCATAGGTGGTTTTCCTGTATTGGATGTTTTCCTTTATTGGATGCTGCCCTTCCCGTGGTTGTTCCTTCCCGGGGAAAGGCCTGGCTATTCACTGCTTGCGTTGAGAAACACGTGATGGTGTCTCCGCAGCTATCCTCCATGCATTGGCATATGGTAATGTGCTGACCTTGGTGGGCTTTGGGTGGGAACAGGTAGAGGTGTAGGCATACGTGGAGGGGGTGCTTCAAATACTTGTTGAGCATGCACCTGTTGAGATGATGGAAGGCGCAGGACGTTACGTGCTGACAGCTGCCACCTCTCAATGAACTCAAATAATTCATAGGGTTCATTTGGTGGGATACATGCATCAATAAGTATTTGAAAACACCCTCTCACACGTATCCTCACCTCACAGGGTATGGGACGGAGGTACCGGGCCAGGCTCCTCGAATAGGCTTCCTCACCATCATCCTGTGCAGCCCTGGCCAAATAATTAAGGACCTCAATGTCCACATTCCTGCGAGTTTCTTGCAGCTCTCTCCTCCTGCGGCCACGGCAGGAAATGACAGCAGGGTGTGGGGATGTCTCCAGTGGAACAGTAGGGCTGCTACTGTTTCCTGGATCATCCTGACTTCCTGGATGTGGTGCTGCTGTGGGTGGTGGTGCAGCTTCTTGGCCAGTTGTTGCCGCATCTTGTGGTGCAACTGAAGATGTTGCAGGAGGAATGTCACTGGAAGGATGTGATGATGGGCCAGCCACCTCTTCTCCTTCCCCAACCGGATCTATCAGGGCCTCCGAGTCTGAGCCGGTCTCCCTCTCAGCGAGGTTTGACTGTGTTCTGTTTGTAAAGTATGAGAATAATTAAAAATTTAAATTTTTCCTTTTATAAAACATATGTGTAATTTTTATTTATGTTTTTACTTACGGTCTCAGATTCATACTGGGATCTAAAAAGGAGAGTTGGTCATAATAAATATATTTCCTTTTTTTTTAAGGCGCTGCTGCCCCACTCCTGGCCCACTGCTGTCTTTCCCTCCTATATTGGTCCCTTATGCTGCGCCATCGTCTCATAACATCTTCCACTGCAATGAAAGAGAAAAAAATAATGTATAAGGCCATTGTGCACAGTGGTACCACAATGTGTCAGTGATATAACAGATTTTAATGTGGCCTAGTAACCTGCATTTCTTAAAAAATATCATCAACATAAATATTGTAAACACAAACAGCACAATACGATATAATGGAAAATACATAGAATTTCAGTCCATAAGGACAGGGTCCTCTCCCCTCTGTAACAGTATATCATTGTAAATTTGTTTAATAAAAATGACATCTGTAAAACTCTGTACGTAACCCCTTTCTCATGCCAGCACCATGTAATTAATGGTGCTATATAAATAAATGAGATTAATATTAACCCCTTTACCCCCAAGGGTGGTTTGCACGTTAATGACCAGGCCAATTTTTCAAATTCTGACCACTGTCCCTTTATGAGGTTATAACTCTGGAACGCTTCAACGGATCCTGGTGATTCTGACAATGTTTTCTCGTAACATATTGTACTTCATGATAGTGGTAAAATTTATTTGATATTACCTGCGTTTATTTGTGAAAAAAATGGAAATTTGGCAAAAATGTTGAAAATTTCGCAATTTTCCAACTTTGAATTTTTATGCAATTAAATCACAGAGATATGTCACACAAAATACTTAATAAGTAACATTTCCCACATGTCTACTTTACATCAGCACAATTTTGGAATGAAATTTTTTTTTGTTAGGGAGTTATAAGAGTTAAAAGTTAACCAGCATAAAAATAAAAAATCATTTTTTCACAAAAATGATCTTTTTGCCCCCAATTTTTTATTTTCCCAAGCGTAAGAAAAGAAATAGGACAATACAACTTTTGGGGTCCAGAGTACACTGATACCCCATATGTGGGGGTAAACCACTGTTTGGGCGCATGGGAGAGATCGGAAGGGAAGGAGCGCCGTTTGACTTTTCAATGCAAAATTGACAGGAATTGAGATGGGACGCCATGTTGCGTTTGGAGAGCCACTGATATGCCTAAACATTGAAACCCCCCACAAGTAACCCTATTTTGGAAAGTAGACCTCCTAAGGAACTCATCTAGATGTGTTGTGAGAGCTTTGAACCCCCAAGTGTTTCACTAGTTTATAACGCAGAGCCGTGAAAATAAAAATTATTTTTTTCCCGCAAAATTTATTTTTTAGCCCCCAGTTTTGTATTTTTCCAAGGGTAACAGTTGAAATTGAACCCCAAAAGTTGCTGTCCAATTTGTCCTGAGTACGCTGATACCCCATATGTGGGGGGAACCACCGTTTGAGCGCATGGCAGAGCTCGGAAGGGAAGGAGCACCATTTGGAATGCAGACTTAGATGGATTGGTCTGCAGGCGTCACATTGCGTTTGCAGAGCCCCTAATGTACCTAAACAGTAGAAACCCCCCAAAAGTGACCCCATATTGGAAACTAGACCCCCAAGGAACTTATCTAGATGTGTTGTGAGAACTTTGAACCCCCAATTGTTTCACTACACTTGATAATGCAGAGCCGTGAAAATAAATCTTTTTTTTCCACAAAAATTATTTTTTAGCCCCGTTTTGTATTTTCCCAAGGATAACAAGAGAAATTGGACCCCAAAAGTTGTCCAATGTGTCCTGAGTACCCTGATATCCCATATGTTGGGGTAAACCCCTGTTTTGGCGCACGGGAGAGCTCGGAAGGGAAGGAGCACTGTTTTACCTTTTCAACGCAGAATTGGCTGGAATTGAGATCGGACACCATGTCGCATTTGGAGAGCCCCTGATGTGCCTAAACAGTGAAAAACCCCCAATTATAACTGAAACCCTAATCCAAACACACCGCTAACCCTAATCCCAACGGTAACCCTAACCACACCCCTAACCCTGACACACCCCTAACCCTAATCCCAACCCAATTCCCAACCGTAAATGTAATCCAAACCCTAACCCTCACTTTAACCCCAACCCTAACTGTAGCCTTAACCCTAGCCCCAATCCTAACCCTAGCCCTAATGGGAAAATGGAAATAAATACATTTTTTTAATTTTTCCCTAACTAAGGGGGTGAAGGGGGGTTTGATTTACTTTTATAGCGTTTTTTTTTGTGGATTTTTATGATTAGCAGCCGTCACACATTAAAAGACACTTTTTATTGCAAAAAATATTTTTTGCATTACCAAATTTTGAGAGCTATAATTTTTCCATATTTTGGTCGACAGTCATGTGCAGTCTTGTTTTTTGCGGGACAAGTTGACGTTTTTATTGGTAACATTTTCAGGCACGTGACATTTTTTGATTGTTTTTTATTCCGATTTTTGGGAGGCAGAATGACCAAAAACCAGCTATTCATGAATTTCTTTGGGGGGCGGCGTTTATACCGTTCCGCGTTTGGTAAAATGGATAAAGCAGTTTTATTCTTTTGGTCAGTACGATTACAGCGAAACCTCATTTATATCATATTTTTATGTTTTGGCGCTTTTATACGATAAAAACTATTTTATAGAAAAAATAATTATTTTTGCATCGCTTTAATCTGAGGACTATAACTTTTTTATTTTTTTGCTGATGATGCTGTTTGGTGGCTCATTTTTTGCGGGACAAGATGTTGTTTTCAGCGGTACCATGGTTATTTATATCCGTCTTTTTGATCGCGTGTTATTCCACTTTTTGTTTGGCGGTATGATAAAAAAGCATTGTTTTTTGCCTCTTTTTTTTTTTTTTACGGTGTTCACTGAAGGAGTTAACTAGTGGGACAGTTTTATAGGTTGGGTCGTTACGGACGCGGCGATACTAAATATGTGTACTTTTATTGTTTGTTTTTTTTAATTTAGATAAAGATATTTTTTTTTAGAATTTTTTTTTACACATGTGAATATTTTTTTTTCACACTATAATATTGCCCCAGGGGGGGCATCATGTTATAGTCTAAGATCGCTGATCTGACACTTTGCTGTGCACTGTGTCAGATCAGCGACCTGACGTGCACTCCTGCAGGCTTACCAGCGCTTGCTCTGAGCAGGCGCTGATAAGCCACCTCCCTGCAGGACCCAGATGCAGCCCCGCGGCCATTTTGGATCCGGGGCCTGCAGGAAGGAGGTAGGAGACCCTCAGAGCAACGTGATCACATGACGTTGCTCCGGGGGTCTCAGGGAAGCACGCAGGGAGCCCCCTCCCTGCGCGATGCTTCCCTATACCGCCGGAACACTGCGATCATGTTTGATCGCAGTGTGCCGGGGGTTAATGTACCGGGGGCGGTCTGTGACCGCTCCTGGCACATAGTGCCGGATGTCAGCTGCGACAGTCAGCTGATACTCAGCCCCGATCCCCCTGTGAGCTCGGCCGATCGCTATGACGTACTATCCTGTCGGTGGGCATACGGGCCCACCCCACCTCGACGGGATAGTACGTCTAATGTCAGAAAGGGGTTAATGAAAATAACAAAAGGCCCAAATTCATGTAGGTAATGCAGTTTGCCATATTATTCATAGAGAAACATGTGTACTTACTTATGTGCCTCTGGACCTCACGTGGCCGCTGCTCATATTCTGGGAAAAGGATCCCACATATGCTCCTCCATGCCGCCTCTTTTCTGGCCCGGTTGGAATAATGGGCATCTCGCTGATCCCATATTTCTGGCCTCTCTTGCACCAGGACCAGCAGCATTTTGACATTAATAATATTGGCCATGATGCAGGAGACTCCGTGGAGGCGTGCGGCAGACTTCCGGGATGTCTGTCTGGCTTTTTCAGCTAATTTGCATGTCTAAGCTTCCTGATTGAGGGCTTGGCACATTTCCTGTCACCTGCTGAACTCTTGCGTATTTTACGCAAGTCACACTGTTGGTCCGTGTGTAATCCGTATTTTTTGCGCACCCAGACTTTCTTTGGCAGACTTTTTGCGCAATACGCTGACAAACGCAGCATGGTGCGATTTTCTACGCCCTTAAAATACGGATGCGTAATATACGCCAAATAGGAGCTGCCCCATAGAGAATCATTGGTCCGTGTGCAATGTGTTGTTTTTGCGCCTCTCATACGTCCGTAAATCTCTCTAGTGTGACGCCGGCCATAGGCTGATGGGAGTAGTATCTCATTAGCCGGAGCATACTGATCGGCGGTAAGCTTTTTACTGTGGGTCACATCTCTGCGGGGTCACTCTGACATCTGACACACAGCGGCGGAAACACTGGCTTTTGTGCTGTGTATGGTGTTCGGCTATATTTGGTGATTTAATCGGTGAATATTGCAAATTTGGCGATCATGATCCAAACCGAATATTGAAATATTCACTCATCTCTACTGGACGCATTCTGATTTTAAAGGGAAGCATGATTTGTCACTCATCTGCTGCACCAAGTTTTATTTGCAGACTATTGCATCTGTTGTCCTCAATGATGCCCCTTTTTTTTTTCTGGCTGTTCTCATCGCTGAGAAATACAAGAATATACTTATCTTGCTATACCATTGGGAAGGCATTGATTGACTCAAAATTTACTTTCAGCAGAGCAGTGACCACAAATATAAAGCCCGTGTCAGTAATAACTTTGGCGACAGAAAAATAATCCTGGAAGTGATTATATGGCCCCCGCAGAGCCCTGATCTCAGCCTTGAGTGTGCGATTTCATGAATAGACAAGTTTTTGCACAAGCCTACCTCCACAGAAGATTTGTGGTTAGTTCTCCAAGATGTTTGGAATGATCTCCCTGCAGTTATTTCAAAAACTCAAGCAAGTGTATCTACTAAAAAATTGATGATTTAATGCTGTACACAAGGAAAAGAGCAGACACAGCAAATATTCATTTAAGTTTTCTATTTTTGTTAATTCACTTTGAATTTTGTTAGTTTATTTAGTTTATTTTTTTTAAGGATTCTAACTTTGCAGCCCTTTTTTCCACATCTGCCTTCATTTGCCTAGTACTGTATATTTCTATTTTTTTTTTTCCTTTTAGCATCATCTCTTCTGTGATTCAAACCGAATACCTTCACTTACCTGGACCAATTCCAATTGTTCCTGAAAAACACATTCAGAATTGTACCCAGCAATTTATTAAAGGATAGTGATTCTAGAAATTACTTATTGTGAATAGTGGATGTGCAGCAGACTTACATTGACTTTTTATAGCACCAGCATTGTGGATGAATTTTTAGGAAATTTCGTTCATACATTGTGAAGGAAATCCAAAGCATTAATTCATCTGCGGTGCTGAACTGAAATTCTCAGAATATTAATTGTCGCTAAGGATTTTTAGTATGAATTTTTTATTTTACACTCCACAGTGGATAAATCCTGTGCAATCTGTCATGTGTCTGGGTTCAAACCCTTGAGCTTGTGCTTGGCTTCTCGCTCTGCCGAGCCACAGCAGATACACCTTTTTTTATGGGTGTTTAGTTTCTGTTATCCTTGCTTCAGTCATTTTACGGTAACGGGTCTTTTCATTTACTCATTTTTCTGCTATCACCGTTCGGGTGCGGCTATATACAGGGCCGGCGTCAGCACATGGGCAAGTGCCAGGGCCCTGAGCAGGCAGAGGGCCCACTCGCCGTCGGGGACACTGGCGCGCTATAGTGCCGGCCCCGAGTGGACAGCCGCCTGCTCCGGCACTTGCGATACTTACCTCTCCCAGTTCCAGCCCTGCAGCGTCTTCCATCCACTGACTGTGACGTTCAGGTCAGAGGGCATGCTGACGTCACCAGTGCGCGCCCTCTGCCTGAGCAGTCGCAGCACAGCGAGCAGGAAGACGCCGACGGTGAGGAGTCCAGAGCAGAGCAAAGTCAAGCAACGAGAGGTTTTTCTTTTTTTTTTTTATATTTTGGAGCAATATATGGGGACCATCAGAAGGGGCCCATATATCGAGCATTATATGGGGCTAATTCTATATGGAGTATCTTATGGGGCCAATAATATAGGAAGCATCTTATGGGGCCAATTCTATAGGGAGCATTATATGGGGCCAATTTAATATGGAGCAGTATATGGGGCCAATAATATATGAAGCATCTTATGGGACTAATTATATATGGAGCATTTTATATGGCCAATTATATATGGAGCATTATATGGGGCCCATTATACATGGAGCATCTTATGGGGCCAATTATTTTTGGAGCACTATATGGGACCCATTCTGTAAGGAGTATTATATGGGACCCATTTTGTATGGAGTATCATATGGGGCCCATTCTGTATGGAGCAATATATGGGACTCAATACACTGCATGGGGCCGATCATATACTGTATGGAGCATTATATGAGGCCTATTATATATGGAGCAATAGATGGGGCCCATCATATACTGTATGGAGAATTATATGTGGCTCACTATGCTGTATGGAGCATTATATGGGGTCAATTCCGTATGGAGCAATATATGCGGCTCATTCTGTATGGAGCACTCTGTGGTGCCCATTATACTGTATGGAACATTATATGAGGCTCATTATTCTGTATTGAGCATAATATTGGGCTCATTATTCTGTTTGGAGCAATATGGGGCTCATTATTCTGTATAGAGGACAATGTGGTGCCAATTATACTGTATGGAGCAATATATGGGGCCATTATACTGTATGGGGCTCGTTATTCTGTTTGGAGCAATATATGGGGTTCATTATTCGGTATAGAGGACTATACTGTCCGGTTTCTGAGCTAATGTAGAATGCACAATAGATATCACTCATGTAATGTAAGAAGTGAAATCTTTGGCATTGTACTATACCTATATTTCTCTGCCGTATCCGTGCATTATGAATTGTGGTATGTGTTAAAGGGGCCCACCGGGACTCTTTCGCCCAGGGCCCATGAAAACCTGGAGCCGGCCCTGGCTATATATACTTTCCCTCTGCTGGTATGTCTTGCTGGTGATAGTCTCATTGGGATGTCTAGCCATACAGCTGTAGTTTAAGCCAGTCATTGAAAGAGCAGCTAGGGTTTAACTCTGCTGTTTATGTTCTTTACCCTGCACCTATCTTCTGTTTCTTTTTAGGAAGTAGGCGGCATATTCTCTAACAGTACGTACTTAATCCTTTATTTTGTATTTCGATGTTTGTATTACTCACTCTGGGATCTCTTTCTATTTCAGCATACTTTCTCTTCTGTAGGTAATTTGCACTCTGCTCTGCCTTCTGCTTGCTTAGGAGCAATGTGAAGCGCTTGACGGCCTTTCAGGCAGCATAGGTCTGAGTTTCCATTGTCTAGTCTGAGGTTAGGGCCATCTCATGCAGGAACCATTAGGGACTACGGGTCAGGATCTCTAGTCTGTCCCGGAACCGTCAGGATCACTTATTATTATAACACAATATTTGTGTATGAATGGAAAAATTCACCTCCAGAAGCATTTCTTCACGAAAAGAATACCTCCATACATATAGAGTTAGTCTCATTTCTTTTTTCCTATACAAATTGAGTAAAAGAAACAACTACATTGGAAGCATGCTGGTGTATGGCAGTTACTCTTTGAAATCAAACTGAAGATATAAATTAGACTCTAAAATTTAATTTTCTTTGCAATGGTGGAACTGCACACCACACAGCTATTTTTTCAAAGAGAAAAAGACAATGATGCAAAAGTCCAAGATATACTTTTCAATACTAACAGGTCTTTATTAGGTAGTAAAATATGCAGGTAGGGGGAACAGGAAAAAATACATACATGAAGAGCAAGTGTGCATGGGGTGCGCAATATAGGAGCTACTGCATATGTGTATAACAATGACTAAAAAAGATAATATGTCATAGTAGTCTATATTACAAGCAAAACCCAGCAGTTTAGATCAAGTGGTATGGTGTCAGAAGTCCATATGGATGTCTTTTTTTTACAAAAAATGTTTCAAATCTGTCAGCAGTCCAGCTCAGTTCTGACAGCTCTCGCTTTGCTCCTATCCTTCCTTCTCTTTGTTAGCCTCAGGAAAGGGGTTGTACACCGTGTCCAGACGGGAGAAACTTCAGTCCCATTGAGGGCAGGGGAAAAAGGCTGTTTACACAGAGAAAAGCACCAGGAGGAAATAAGCACAAGACAGATGCTGTGTTGGTACATGAAAGCAAGTAAAGACAGCAACACCTATACACCCAGAGCTCGCATCCACTATGTATCACTGTGAGCTGCACTGCCACAAAACAAAAATCTAGTACTTGGATCAAGCTGTACACTGGATATCATGGGTCCTGAAATTGAAGAAACCTGGTGCAATTTTATTAACTAAAAATTCACTGCCATCTAAAAATTGTTTTCACAGCAAAGGTGCATTGAAATTAGAATTGGTCAAAAATCTTATGTTTATGGGGTTTTCAAACTCTTAAAAGGGAATGTCGGCTAGTATTTACTACCCCATCTGAGAGCAGCATCATTTTGGGGCAGAGAGCCTGATTCCAGTGATGTATCACTTACTGGGTTGCTTGGTGTAGTTTTCATGGTATCTGTTTTCTTTGCTGTAGATGTAACACTGCTGTGTCTACTGAGTTGTGTATAACCCCCTTCCCCACCCCTAGCCCTGATTGGCAGCTTTATCATATATTTTCAGCTGCCAATGAGATGGGGGCGGGGTTATACAGATTAGCTGGACTTTGCCATGCCCAGGAGTCAGAGACCGGCGTATACGACACTGTTAGCATGCGCAAATGGGGTTTTACTTATCCTTCTACGGCCATAGATACATGGGTGTACACTGTGGTTCTTGCTAACTTTAGCGTTTCTACCGCTAGGGTGATGCAACTGATTACGGCACCATTATGGCCACTTGTGTTATTGGTTATCTTACACTATATGATTTGTTCATGAGAATGCCACTATCGGCCTCTTTTGGCTGCTCCCGTCTATATGCACCAATGATGCATTGGTAGATGTGTTGTTATACCTTAACATACACACCCTTTTGTTTACATCTAACCATGTGGCACGGCATTATCAGTAGGCGATTAATCATAATGAAAATTACACTATCTTCATACTGAAAGGACAATTCTAGGCTACTACTCTCCTTCTTTAAATAGTATGCCATGACTTGTGAGTTTTCGGCCCGGCACAAACAACCACGTGGGTACTCGTCTGACTCTATCAAGCAGTTGCCAAATAAGACCTCCCCAACCTTTCTCATTGGTTGGGGGATTATTTAAATAGTGATGATGCTCCCCATCCAGATATGCTCCCCAGGAAGAAGCACTAGCGAAACGCGCGTCGGGGTTCAGGAGAGGCAGAGTGCAGCTTAGCAGTGACCCATTACTCTTGGCATTCACAGGTAGCCCAGCATGTTTGTACTACAGTTGGGTCTTGCATACTATGTCTCCTGGTAGCCTGTGTTGTTTTGGTACATTCCTCTTGTCAAGGCTGACAGTGTATCATGGGATTTCCCCCTTGCAACAATCATTTATTTTCACATAGATGTCCTGAATGTATCTCGATCTGTATTTATTTTAAACAGCCATTGTGTGTGAATTGCTTTTCATCTTTATACACGAATGGAGACATCATGTCTCCAAACATTTTTCATACCTTTTGAGATTGAATACTTAATTCATTTTGGTGATTTTTGATGATTGCATTTCCACACACTAAGGTAACAATTACACTGCAGCTCTACACCTGCCAATATTAAGATTTAATATACTGACTCACAGGTTATTGTAGCAATAATTCCGTAGTCTCTGCAGTTATATTAATTTAACATTGGACACTAAAGCTGTCTCTCCTGTGTTGTGGTTTGAGGCACCTTTTTATCATTTTCATGTTTCTTATCTTTGTGTATTATTTTAATCTTTATTAATAAAAATGTGTATGTTTTCTCAGATTAGCTGGACTGAATAGCACATGGCATCTAGTATACAGTGATAATCTCCTGCTGATAAAACACAGATGGTATTGAAACTACAGCACAGAGCCCAGTAAATTACATATGCCTGAAATAAGGCTCTGTGCACTTACTTTATGCTGCCCTCGGATTAAATAGCAAAAATATGCTGACAGATTCCCTTTAACCCCCTGGCCTTTTTGTTATCCTGGAGGTAAGTCACTTCCAGAGCTTTCCTGTAGGCTCTTTCAACTCTCTTCTCATTGAAAATACATTGCTCACCTAAGCCAAACATTCATGTGTGCGGATAACTCAGGAGAGACAAATGTTATTCGTCTGACAGCTATTAAGATTTTTTTTGGGTATGTGCACACGTTGTGGATTTTGCTGCGGATCCGCCGCAGATTCGCAGCAGTTTTCCCTGCGTTTACAGCACCATGTAAACCTATGGAAAATAAAATCCGCAGTGCACATGCTGCGGAAAAAAACACGCAGAAACGTAGCGTTGCTTATTCTGGAGCATGTCAATTCTTTGTGTGGATTCCACAGCAGTTTACACCTGCTCTATAATAGGAATCCAAGAAAAAAACCGCAGGTGAATCACAGAGATATGTCACACAAAATAGTTAATAACATTTCTCACGTCTCCTTTGCACAGCACAATTTTTAAACATGTTTTTTTTTTTTTGTTATGTTTAAACTTGATCAGCAATTTCTCATTTTTTCAACAAAATTTACAAAACCATTTTTTTAGGCACCACATTACATTTTACAAGTGACTTTGTGGGTCCTATATGAAAGAAAATACCCAAAACTGACGATTCAAAACACTGTACCCCTCAAGAAACTCAAAACCACATTCAAGAAGTTTATCAACTCTTCAGGTGCTACACAGGAATTTTTGTAACGTGGAAGGAAAAAAAGTGCTATTTGACTTTTTGAACGCAAAATTTGCTGGAATCATTACCAGATGCCATATCCAGTTTGGAGAACTCTTGATGTGCCTAAACAGTGGACACCCCCAACAAGTAACTCCATTTTGGAAACTAGACCCATCAAGGAATTTATCTAGATGTGTGGTGAGTACCTTGATGCCTAGGTGCTTCACAAAAGTTTATCATATTGAGCTGTGAAATAACATTTTTGTGGGAATTTTTTTTTTTTATTTTGAAATTTTATTATGAAATTGCACCATACAATTTGTTGCGCAATTTCACCTGAGCACGCCGATTCCCCATATTTGGAGGAAAACTACTGTTTGGGCACACGGCAGGGCTGGGAAAGGACCACCGTTTGACTTTTTGGACTAAAATTTGGCTGGAATCATTAGTGTATGCCAAGTTATGTTTGGAGAGCCCCCCGATGTGCCCAACGAGTGGAAACCGCCCCACGAGTGACCCAATTTTGGAAACTAGACCCCCCAAGGAATTTATATAGATAAGTGATGAGCATCTTGAACCCAGAGGTGCTTCCCAGAATTTTACATTGAGCCATGAAAATGCAAAACTTTTCTTACAATGATGTTGTTTTAGCCCCAAATTATTTTCATTTTCACAAAAGTAGCAGAATATGGACCCCATATGTGGAGGGGAAACCACTGTTTGCATGCATGGACTTAGAAAAGGAGTGACATTTTGGAACACAGATTTTGATGGAATAGTCTTGAATCATATTTTTTATTTTCACGACTCTACAATATAAAACTTTAGTGAAACACTTGGGGGTTCAAAGTGCTCACCACATATCTAGATAAGTTCCTTGGGGAGTCTAGTTTCCAAAATGTCACTTGTGGGGGGTTTCCACTGTTTAGGCACATCAGGTACAAGTTAAACTGCGCTCCTTCCCTTCCAAACGCTGCTATGCGCATAAACAGTGGTTTTTCCCCATATATTGGGTATAGACATGTTCAGGAGAAATTGTGTTATAAATTATGGGGTTCATTTTTTCCTGTTACCCTTGTGAAAATAAAAAAATAGTCTAAAGTTACATTTTAGTGAAAATAGGTAAAATGTTAAGCTTCTTGAACCACACCTTGGCTTTTCTCAAAGCACTGTACGGCTGGAGGAGTTGATCAGCGAGATCAACACCTATGTTTTTGTTGTACCCCAGTACACCGTCCGGTTTGTTGACCTGTGCAGAAGTACCTCGTACAGTACCGAGGGCGCTGCCATCACCGTGTACGGTGGTCAAGAAAAAGACATCTTATTTTCCTTGACCACCAGCAGGTGGTTGCTGCATTGGGCTCTACTGTCACCCCTTCTGAGCATCTGCCTAATTAGCGTTTTCGGAAGGCCTCTGATTTTTGAGGACAGTACTGCAGGCTACAGAACCTAGCACAGAGAGGGTTTTGAAGAGTAGGATGCTGGTATAAAAGTTATCCACGAAGAGGTGATAACCTTTATGCAGCAGAGGGTGCACCAAATGCCACACATTTTTCCCACTCACTCCCAGGACAGGGAGGCATTCAGGGGGTTCAATCTCGGTGTCCTTCCCTTCATAAACTCTAAACCCATGGGTGTACCCTGAGGTATCCTCTCACAGCTTATAGTTTAATTTACATAACTGGCCCTTTTACTGGGCAGGTACTGACGGAATTTGAGCGTTCCCTTGAAATGAATTAGGGACTCATCCACATAGATGTCCCTTTGGGGCAAGTACACTTCAGCAAACGTTTTGTCAAAGTGTTCGATGACCGGCCGAACTTTGAACAGACGGTCAAAGTTGGGGTCCTGTCGGGGAGGACAACATGCGTTATCGTTATAATGTAGGAATTTGTGGATGGCCTCAAAACGTGTCCGGGCTGTGACCATTCGAAACCCTGGAGTGTTGTATAAAATATCAACACACCAATATTGCAGAAGTTCTGGCTTCTTCAGGATCCCCATGTGAAGGACCAGGGCCCAAAACTGCATGATTTCAACTGCGTCTACAGGAGACCAGTTAGAAAATGATGAATTGGGGTTTTATGCCAAAAATTGATGAGCATACAAATTAGTTTGGCCCACCATGAGGTTAACAAAATCAGGAATCAGTGGCTCATAATTTTCAGGGGGAGAGGTCCATATGGGGTCCGTAATGGGGTGTGCTGCTTGATCTTCTGTCCTGGAACTTTTGCATGGTGGTTCAGCAGCACCTGAGGAAGAGGATGAATCTGAAAAATAAAGAAATATGGGATCCTCTCCCTTGCTATATTTTGGGAGGAAAGGGAAGACATTTTTTTCATGAATGTTATGATTGTGTCAGTACTTTACTGTTTGTTAGAGAGAAAAGTTTGTGAGAGATAGTGCTTGATATAAACTTATTTGTCTCAAAAGATAAAGCTAAAGGAAAAAAAACTGCAACCAGGGAGAAAATAAAAGTATAAAACAGCGGGCACGAGATCTGATGAGTGAACTGCGTCACTAATCAAAGCTTGGCGGCTGCTGGATGTGCCATGGAGGTAGCGAAGTAGAAATGTGTCTAAAACAGCAGACACGAGCTCTGATGAGTGAACTGCGTCACTTATCAAAGTTTGGCGGCTGCTAGATGTGTGCACGGGGTTGACGCAAAAGGGGGGTGATTGGGGTGGAAGAGGAGAGATCAGGCAGGGATCAAAATACTTACACTTGTTGCCTCTCTTCTGTTTTATCTTTTTTCTTCAGCAGGGATTGTGGTGTCACAGGCTGCTGTGGCACCACAAGGCACAGCACAGCAGCAGATCCTGTAGCGTGACCGCTCTGCAGAAATCCTCAGCTGTGAGGACCTGCAGCACCGTTACAGAGCGGTCATACCGCTGCTATGCTGTCATTGGAGCGATTGATGACATTGATCCCACCAATCAGAGCCGGCCCTGGTGATGCTGGCGTTGCCAAGCAACAGCCTAGGATCGGAGCTCCGATCCTAGGCAGAGCACAGACAGGTCACACTGCGGCTGAGCCCTGTGATTGGCGCGTTTGATGTAATCATCAATCGTGCCAATCAGCGGGTCCAAAACATGCCTGGCATTGCTAGGCACCAGCCTAGAATCGGTGCTCTTACAGCTCTGATCATAGGCAGGTCACAGCACGGTCACACCATGGCAGTGCCCTGCGATTGGCGCGATCGATGAAATCATCGATCGGGCCAATCCGAGTAGGTTCAAGTGATGCTCGGTGCTCCTGGAGCACCAATCCTAGGCTAGGACATCAGTGTTTCAGGCAATCTAATTGGCTAAAACGGAGAAATGCTGCAATTGGCTGTTCAGAATTGAACAGCCAATCACAGCGATCGTAGTTGTGGGAAGGCTGCCATACCCCCAGTATGATGGCACCATCTACCCAGAGGTAAGATGGTGCCGGAATTTTAATGCGATCACCTAGACTTCGGGCTCAGTAAAAAATTACGTAATATTCCGTCCATGGTCAAATAGGCCCAGGTCACATGGATGGAATATTACGTCCAATGTCGGAAAGGAGTTAATCGTTCCTCGCAGATCATACTTTGGAGTCCGCTTAGCATCCTGGTAGCATTTCTCTGAACTTGCTCCAGTTTTTCAATGTCTTTTTTAAAATGTGGTGCCCAGAACTGGACACAGTATTCCAGATGAGGCCTAGGGAGTAGAGGGAAATAATAATAATTACTTCTTGTGATCTAGACCCTATGCTTTTCTTAATACATCCTAGAATAGTGTTTGCCTTTTTTGCTGCTGCATCACACTATTGACTGCAAACACTTTTCCAATTGGCTGTGCAACCATTTATTACCATTCTTTGAGTACGATTATCGAGCCAGTTATGAATCCACCCATTGTTTTGTCAATCCCATACATTTTTTTCAATAAGGATAGTACGAGATATTTTATCAAATGCTTTGCTGGGGTCAAGACACGTTTCCCTGAATCATCCAGTCAGCGATTCCATCGCAGAAGGAAATTAGTTTAGTCTGGCATGACTTGTTTGCTACAAACACATGTTAAGTGTGTGAACTGAGGCATATCCCAAATCCTGCTGCATATCAGTGATTAGGATATTAAGACAGTTGGACCACTCAAGCGCAACAGCAGAAGTTGCAGGAGCAATAGCAGCAGACCAACAATTTGATTCTGCAACAGATTTCGTCTCTGAGATAGACGTCCTCCCCAACGACCACGATCCGTTTGGAGGCCTGGTATAAACTACGGTCAGCCTTGAGGAAGGAGTCCTGAGGACGATTTGGAGGCTTTCCTCACCGTGTTTGAAAGCACAGCAGAGCGGGAGAGCCTGCCGATGACCCAGTGGGCTGAAGGGGTGACCTCCTTCCTGACGGGAGTTGCACAGGAGGCCTACCTGGACCTCAGTCGGGACGACACACTGGATTATGAGAAGCTGAGAGGTGAGATCCTTGCCAGACTTGGGGTTAATACATACATTTGGGGAAATAAGTATTTAATCCCTTGATGATTTTGTAAGTTTGCCCACTGACAAATACATGAACAGTCTATAATTTTAAGGATCAGTTAATTTTAACATTGAGAGATAGAATATCAAAAAATCCAGAAAACCACATTGTATAAATTATATAAATGTATATGCATTTTGCAGTGAGAAATAAGTATTTGATCCCCTACCAACCATTAAGAGTAATGGCTCCTACATACCAGTTAGCCCTCATCAACTTGTTAGGCTACTTTCACACTAGCGTTGTGCACTGCACGACGCAATGTGTCGTTTTGTAGAAAAAACGCATCCTGCAAAATTGTTGCAGGATGAGTTTTTTCTCCATAGACTTGCATTAGCGACAGATTGCCACACGTCACAACCGTCATGCGACGGTTGCATCGGACCGTCGGCACAAAAAGTTACATGTAACGCTTTTTGGTGCGTCGTGCCCACCATTTCCGACCGCGCATGTGTGGCCGGAACTCCGCTCCCTCCTCCCCGGACATCACAATGGGGCAGCGGATGCATTGTAAAACTGCATCCGCTGCCGTTGTTTTCTACTCACAGTTTGCGTCGGAACGTCACCACGTCGCATTGCGACGTGCGTCGTACGACGCTAGTGTGAAAGTAGACTTACCTGCATTAAAGACAGGTGTCTTACATAGTCACGTTTATAAAAGACTCCAGTCTACAGACTCAATTAATCAGTCAGACTCTAAAGGTATGTGCACACGTTGCGGATTTTGCTGCGGATCCGCTGCGGATTTGCCGCACGGATTCGCAGCAATTTTCCCTGAGTTTACAGTACCATGTAAATCTATGGAAAACAAAATCCGCAGTGCACATGCTGCGGAAAAAAAAGCATGGAAACGTAGCGTTGTTTATTCTGCAGCACGTAAATTCTTTGTGCGAATCCCTCAGCAGTTTACACCTGCTCCATAATAGGAATCTGCAGGAGTAAAACCGCAGGTGGAATCCGCACAAAAATCGCTGTATATCCGTGGTAATTCCGCAGATAACCCGCAGTGCAGTTTACCTGCGGATTTACCAGAATCAGTCCGGAAAAATGCGCACCACTTTCCGCAACGTTTGCACATGGCCTAATCTCTACAACATGGGCAAGACCAAAGAGCTTGATAAGGATGTCAGAGACAAGATCATAGACCTGCACAAAGCTGGAATGGGCTACAAAACCATAAGTACGATGATGGGTGAGGAGACAACCGTTGGTGCAATAGTAAGAAAACACAAGAAATACAAAATGACTGTCAATCGCATCGATCTGGGGCACCATGCAAAATCTCACCTCGTGGGATGTCATTGACCATGAGGAAGGTGAGAGATCAGCCTAAAACTACATGGGGGTAACTTGTTAATGATCTCAAGGCAGCTGGGACCACAGTCACCAAGAAAACCATTGGTAACACATTACGCTGTAAAGGTTTAAAATCCTGAAGTGCCCACAAGGTCCCCCTGCTCAAGAAGGCACATGTGCAGGCCCGTCTGAAGTTTGCCAATAAACACCTGGATGATTCTGTGAGTGATTGGGAGGTGCTGTGGTCAGATAAGACAGAAATTGAGATCTTTGGCATTAACTCAACGTGCCAGTTGGAGGAAGAGCAATGCTGTCTATGACCCAAAGAATTGTATGCTGCCCTTCCCGTGGTTGTTCCTTCCCAGTGAAAGACCAGGCTATTCATTACTTGCGTTGAGAAACACATGATGGTGTCTCCGCGGCTTTTCTACATGCATATGCAAAGAACACCGTTCCCACTGTCAAGCTTGGAGGTGGAAACATGTTTTGGGGGTGTTTCTCTGCTAACGGCACAGGACTACTTCACCGCATCAATGGGAGAATGGATGGAGTCATGTACCGTAAAATCCTGAGTGACCTCCTTCCCTCCGACAGGACATTAAAAATGGGTCGTGGCTGAGTCTTCCAGCAAGACAACGACCCAAAACATACAGCCAAGGCAATAAAGGAGTGGCTAAAAAAGAAGCACATTAGGGTCATGGAGTGGCCTAGCCAGTCTCCAGACCTTAATCCCATAGAAAACTTATGGAGGGAGTTGAAGAACCGAGTTGCCAAGCGACAGCCTCAAAATCTTAATGATTTAGAGATGATCTGCAAAGAGGAGTGGACCAAAATTCCTCCTGATGTGCACAAATCTTATCCTCAACTACAAAGAAAAGTCTGACTGCTGTGTTTGCCAACAAGGGTTTTGCCATCAACTATCAAATCTTGTTTGATAGAGGGATCAAATACTTATTTCTCACTGCAAAATGCAAATAAATTTATATAATTTCTACAATGTGATTTTCTGGATTTTATTTTTGTTATTACATCTCTCAATGTTAAAATTAACCTACCCTTACAATTATAGACTGTTCATGTATTTGTCAGTGGGCAAAATTACAAAATCAGCAAGGGATCAAATACTTATTTCCCCAACTGTATGTGCAAGTTCAGTGGGTGTACCAGTGGTCCTTTTGCAGTCTCACCCAGCCAGATCTCAGGCCTATGACTTGCTGCAGCTGGTAAAAAAAAAATGGCTCCAGCCTAAGACCTTAACCCCTCTCCAGATGGTAGAGGGTGGTGATTATTATTATTTATTGTTATAGCGCCATTTATTCCATGGCGCTTTACAAGTGAGGAGGGGTATACATAATAAAAACAAGTACAATAATCTTGAACAATACAAGTCATAACTGGTACAGTAGGAGAGAGGACCCTGCCCGTGAAGGCTCACAATCTACAAGGGATGGGTGAGGATACAGTAGGTGAGGATAGAGCTGGTCATGCAGCGGTTTGGTCGATCGGTGGTTACTGCAGGTTGTAGGCTTGTCGGAAGAGGTGGGTCTTCAGGTTCTTTTTGAAGGTTTCGATGGTAGGTGAGAGTCTGATATGTTGCGGTAGAGAGTTCCAGAGTAGGGGAGATACGCGAGAGAAATCTTGTATACGATTGTGGGAAGAGGAGATAAGAGGGGAGTAGAGAAGGAGATCTTGTGAGGATCGGAGGTTGCGTGTAGGAAAGTACCGGGAGATGAGGTCACAGATGTAAGGAGGAGACAGGTTGTGGATGGCTTTGTACGTCATGGTTAGGGTTTTGTACTGGAGTCTCTGGGCAATGGGGAGCCAGTGAAGGGATTGACAGAGGGGAGAGGCCGGAGAATAGCGGGGGGCTATTGACCGGCTGGTGAGGGCTCTGCCAGTGGCCATACAGCGTTGGGTGGGGCAAGGGGACCGGGCACTCTGGACCAGGTGATAGGACTGGTTGAGCGGTATATGGCCACTCAGGACTTTATACAGGACACTGCTCCATTTCGGCTGTCACGTAGGGCTCCGCCAGCCCAGGAAAGATCCCCGACTCTCTGCTGGGGCCAACCAGGAACGAGCCTGTAATGAAGGGGTACCCCTAAGTAAGGATGACAAAAGTCCCATATCCCCTAAACTGGTTCCGAGGTCCAGTCGTGCCACCATCAATAGGTGTTGGCGGCATCAAGGGCCCTGACATGTGTCTGCCAACTGCCCCATGATGGCTGAACCCATGGACTGCGGGTTTATGCCTAGAGACTCTATGTACGCCCAGTCTGCACCATGTCCCCAAGCGCTGCAGGCAGCGAACCCCCAACTGTGTCAGGTACTGGTCAAGGAGTACCAGAATGAGGCTTTTTTGGACTCAGGGAGCTTAGTGATTCTGGTCCATGGGTCACCAGTTGCCAGGGACAACCCCAATAGTCGGAAAGTAGAGGTGGTGTGTATCCATAGGGACCTCTGAGAATACCCGACTGCGGAGGTTGTTTTTTTCACTCCGTGTGGGGAGAAAAAACGTGATGTGTGAAGACCCATCCTTATGGGACTTTGTTGGGAAGAGACTTACCCGTTTTCTTCCCTGTGGGAGAACAGAGTTGACCCTCTCATATTAAATATCATTTCTGGAGATTCTGACTCAGATACCTGCCGTAGGGGCCGCCAACCTAGGGACAGAGTGTATCCCCAATAGGTTTCCCCTAGAGGTATTGGCAGATGTCGATACCATACCGATCCCTGAGCTGAAAGTGTCCCCTGGTACGTTTGGGACAGCGCAGCTTCAGGATCCCACTCTGACCCAGGCACGAGAAAATCGGTATTAGTCTTACCGGTAATTGGTTCCAGGAGTCCATACTGACAGCACATTGGAGGACGTCCTCCTCCTCCTTCCAGGGACAGGAAACACACGAGAGTTTAAATATCCGGCTCCACCCTCTAATCCTCAGTGTTGTAGCAAGAACCAATCATGGAATCATGCAAATAAAATATCTTTAATGACAGAATTATAATACAAATAGTATATAGACAAAATCCGAATATACTTGAGAATATTACATGAACGGGGGGGAACTACCGGTGCTGTCAGTATGGACTCCTGGAAACATAATTACCGGTAAGACTAATACCGATTTTCCAGGACGTCCCTACTGACAGCACATTGGAGAGTACCAAAGGACCTCCTCAGGGTGGGATTACTGCTTGGAGGACTTTCCTCCCAAAAGCCGTGTGCTGACCGGATGTAACGTCAAGTTTATAGTGTCTACAAAAAGTGTCAGCCCTGGACCATGTTGCGGCATTACAGATCTGTTCTACAGAAGCTCCTGCACGCTCCGCCCAGGAGGCGGACACCCCACGGGTAGAGTGGGCTTTTAAGCCTATAGGAGGGGGCATACCTTCTGACCGATAGGCGTCTGTGATCACTTCGGTGATCCAACGAGAAATTGAGGCCTTAGAAGCCTTTTTCCCCTTATTCTTTCCCCCAAACAGAACAAAAAGGTTTGGATCAGTACGCCAAGAATCTGTAGCACTTAGGTAATCTAGAACCCCTTGCCTAACGTCTAATGAGTGGAGGGCCCTCTCTTTCTCGTTAGCAGGGTTATTACAAAATGAAGGGAGAATTACTTCCTGATTCCTATTTTTAATAGAGGCTACTTTTGGGATAAAGGCTGGATCTAATCTGAGAATTAGACTGTCATCCCTGATCTGCAGATAAGGATCTCTGATACATAGAGCCTGAATCTCTCCCACCCTCTTGGCTGTAGTTATCGCTACTAAAAACGCGGTTTTACGAGTGAGAGTAGAAATAGGCATACTATCCCCGGAAGAATAAACACCTTTACATAGTGCCCTAAGAACCAAGTTAAGGTCCCAGGATGGTGAAAGCTGCCGAATAGTGGGACGCATTCTCTGAGTGGCCCGAATAAACCTTATTATCCATGGGTGAGATGCCAAAGGGTAGTCCAGAAATGAGCTTAGCGCAGACACCTGGACTTTCAGTGTGCTGGGTCGGAGGCCCAGGTTAAACCCTTTTTGTAAGAAGTCCAAGATACCAGGGATGTCCAGGGAACCTGATACCGCATTGGACCTGCCACCTTCTAAACAAAAACGCTTCCAGATCTTCTGGTAAATGGCTGAGGTAACGGGTTTTCTACTACCCTGGATGGTAGAGATGACTTGGTCAGACAATCCTTTGGACCTCAGGATGTCCCTTTCAGGATCCAGGCTGAAAGACGGAGTCTGCTTGGGTCTGGGTGATACACTGGACCTTGATGGATGACTCTCCCCTTGATGGGTAATTCGACTGGGTTGTCGGCTGCTAACGACCCCAACACCGGAAACCAGCTTCATCTCGGCCAAAACGGGACGATTAAGATGACCATAGCCCGATCTTCCTTGATCTTCCGAAGTACGGCTGGAATTAGTGCCAGGGGTGGGAATGCATATGACAGCGGTTGGTTCCACTGCTGACTCAGGGCATCTACCCCTTCTGGAAGGTCCGAGGGGTTCAGGGAGAAGAACCTTGGGGTCTTCGCGTTCCTCCTGTTCGCAAATAGGTCGATGTTGGGGGTTCCCCATCTGCGACATAATTCTTGAAAGATGCTTTGTTCCAGTTCCCACTCTGTTGGGCACAGATTTCGTCTGCTTAGGTAATCTGCTATCACATTTTGGGATCCTTCCAGATGGATAGCTGTAATGGATAGCACGTTGTCCTCTGCCCACCTGAAGATCATCTCTGCTAGATCCTGCAGTGGTTGATAATTGGTACCTCCCTGATGGTTCAGGAATGAAACTGTTACATTGTCGGAGAATATTCTTACGTGCTGGTCCGAGAGTATGGACTGATTGTGCTTTAGTGCTTGCCATACAGCGTAGAGCTCTCTGAAGTTGGATGATCTGCTTCTTATGCTTTCTGGCCACTTGCCTTGCAAGATTCGGCCCTGCAGATGAGCTCCCCAGCCCCAGGCGCTGGCGTCCGTAGTGATAACTACGTAAGGATGGGTGACCCATAGGACTCCCACCTCTAAGTTCTCCGAACGTGTCCACCAGACGAGAGATCTTCTCGTTAGATTGTTCAATCTCAGAGGAGCTTCTAGGGAAGACTGGCGGCGATCCCAAGCTGATAAGATCTGTTTCTGTAGGTGTCTTGTGTGAGACTGCGCCCACCTGACGGATGGTATGCAGGCCGTCATAAGACCTAAAACCTTCATAGCCATTCTTATGGTAACTCGATGTTCCAATAGATACCGGACCTGAGTCTGAATTATCTTCCTCTTGGCACCGGGTAGTAACGATATTCTGCGTCTGGAATCTAGTTGCACACCCAGGAAGGTTTTCTTCCGCTCTGGTAGAAGGTCGGATTTCTGCCGGTTCAGTACCCAGCCGAGATGCTCCATCAGTGCGATAGTCCGCTCTCGGTGATCTTCCAGGAGCTTTACGGAATCTGCCACAAGCAGGAAATCGTCCAAGTACGGGATTATTATGATGCCTTGTTTCCTTAGGAAGGCCACCATCTCTGATACAAGTTTGGTAAAAACGCGAGGAGCGGAAGCCAGACCGAAGGGAAGGCCCTGAAACTGATAGTGGCAGGTCCGGGTGGGCAGAGCTACGGCAAATCTCAGCAGTTTCTGAGATGAGGGATGTACTGGGACCTGGTAATAGGCCCTTTTTAGGTCGATAGTGCACATGACCGCATTTTGGTTTATAAGCGGAATTGCTGACCGAATGGATTCCATGCGGAACCTTCTGTATCTCACCCATGCATTCAAAGGCTTTAGATTTATTATTGTGCGGGTGTCGCCTGATGGCCGCGTGACCGTGAACAGGGAAGAGTAGTGGCCTTTCCCCAACTCTGACTGAGGGACAGGAATTATTACTTCTGTCCTGAGCATGTCCTGTAAGTCCTTTAGTATAGCCGAATCTGGTTTGACTGCCGTAGGTGTAATGTATCTTTCTGGGGGAGGTGAGTAAAGTTCTATGCTGTAACCTTCGGAAACAGTACTGAGAATCCACTGATTCTGAGTAATCTGGGCCCAATTTCCTGCGAACATACGGAGCCTCCCCCCAATGTTAGTGGCGTCATAGAGATTTATTTTTATAGGATGGGCTAAAGAAAGAAGCTCTGTTCCTATTATTCTGTCCACGGGAGCCTCTGTAGGATCCCCTGCTGGACCGACCCTGATTTTTAGGATCGAACTGCTTTCTGGAGAAGAAACCTCTCCGAAAGGGCTGTGGACGCTTAGGTTTGTCCTCCGGAAAACCTTTCTTTTTATCGGACGCTGACTCGAGGATAGAGTCCAAAGCCGGTCCAAACACCCTCTGTCCTGAAAATGGAATAGAGCAGAGTTTGGATTTAGAAGCATTGTCACCAGACCATGACCTAAGCCAGACCGCCCTCCTAGCTGCATTAGATAGTGAGCTATTACGGGCTGAAAATCTGACAGATTCAGCCGTCATATCAGATAAGAAGGCCATTGCGGACTTCATTATAGGAAAGGAGTGCAGAATATCAGCTCTGGGTGTCTTATTGGATAACTGCTCTTCTAACTTCCCCATCCATAAGTACATAGACCTGGCCACCGAAGTGGCTGCTATGTTCGTTGTAATCAAAGCTGCAGAAGATTCCCAGGCCCTTTTAAGGAGGATGTCGGCCTTCCTATCCATAGGGTCACGAAGACTGGAGGAGTCTTCGAAGGGTATCGCAGTCTTTTTAGTGACCTTTGCTACGGGAACGTCAATTTTTGGGATCTCTTCCCATAGCTTGACTTCCTCCGGATCGAACGGCAGGCGGCTTTTGAAGTCACGAGAAAGCACTAATCGGCGCTCGGCCTCCTTCCATTCTTCTATGACCATAGCCTTGATATGATCACTAATGGGAAACACAGTCAGGTTTCGTGCCACGAGTCCCCCGAACATCAAGTCCTGCCTGGACTGTGGTTTAGCAGTATCCTCGATCTGCATCGTATTCCTAACAGCCTGGACAAGTTCGTCTGTCTCCTCAGACTGGAAGAGATACTTCCTGGCTCTGTCCTGGTTTTCTACGGGAATTTCACCTTCCTCTTCTGATAGTGAATCCCTAAGTTCGGAACCTTCATCAGAAGAATATTCTGGCTCCCCCTGGACTTCCTCCTTCCTGGCGCGCTTGCGACCGGTTATGGGACTGGCAGGCCGAGAATGCGAAAGGCTAGATATAGAAGCCTGCACCTCTTCCCGTATAAGGGATCTCATCTCGGAGAACATTGATGACTGCTCGTCGTTCATAACTTTAGACGTACAGGTGGCACAGAGCGTCTTGCCATGGGAGTCTGGGAGTTTAATATGGCATACAGGACATCTGATGCTCTTCATTGTGGCCTTCCCAGATTTTTTAGTCGTGGCAGGGGGAGCAGCGGGGTTTCCCTTATCCTAAACGGTATAAGATAGGGAGTAATAGGCTAGAGGGAGCGAGGAGCTTAGATAGTACAAAGGGTATACTGCCCAGGGCAGGCTTACCCCTTCCTCGTCGTTCCTGTCCTCCATAGCCGGTTCCAGATGCAGACGGTACCACTCCTGATGCAGGTGCTGGACGCTAACGCAGAAGCGACCGCTCTGACAGCGTTCTCCAGTCTGGAGCGTCTGTTCCCCGTTCATAGAACGCCACCGGAAGTGACGTTTCACCGGCTCCTGAGACCGGAAGTGACGCGGCTCCCCAGAACCCGGAAGTGCCGACTGGCTGTAGCGTCTCCTGACCGCACGTTCTGCCGGATGGAGGCTGCCTGGATCGCCGCCGCGTCCTGAACCGAGAGCCCCCCAACGGGGGGAGCGGTTCACTCCCGGAGCATCGTCCCGCTCCGGGCCTCTGGGGTAGAGGGACTCCCCTCCGGGGAGTTTCGACCCTGAGCCGCTTGACAGGGGGAAGGATTGGAGGACCGCTCGATCCCCCTGAGCTCGGTAAGCTGCTGCTTCTCTACGTGTGTCCCTCCATGCAGGGACAGGAAAAACACTGAGGATTAGAGGGTGGAGCTGGATATTTAAACTCTCGTGTGTTTCCTGTCCCTGGAAGGAGGAGGAGGACGTCCTCCAATGTGCTATCAGTAGGGACGTCCTGGAAAGAGTAATATAGGTAAATGCAATGTACAAGAAGAGTTGTCTCCAACGACCACAGGAGATATGGTTCTTAAAACTTGATGTTTATTTAGCCATCATGTTAAAAAGCGCAGACATGAGCAATCCCAGTGAGCAAATCTTATGCATTTCAACCTACACGATCTTATCTATGATTAAGACCATGTAGTTTGAAACATGTAGGATTCGCTCCCTGCACTGGGATTGCCCATATCTGCATGTCTGTGCTTTTTAACATGATGGCTAAATAAATGTCAAATTGGAAGAACCATATCTCCTGTGGTCGCTGGACACAACTCTTCTTGTACATTGGATTTCCTCACCGTCTGGGACCAGGGCAGCTCCATGCACTGATGACCAGACAAGGAACTAGGACATAACGGGATGAGCTGAATATTTTTATTTTTACATAATATAGGTAAATGGAGTGGCTCAATACAAGGTTGATAAAAATCCAGAACGAGGTGGTAGAACTGGTAGTGCCCCAATCCTACTCTCTGGCGGTGCTCGAAATGGCTCACACCCACATGCTGGGAGGACACTTAGGGGCCTAAAAGATGCAGAAGCGCATACTGTTTTTTTTGTCCTGGGATCTACGCGGAAGACCAGAGGTACTGAGACATGTCAGGTGTGTCAACTGACCTCACCCACCACAAACTACCAGAGTACATTGGTACCTCTGCCCATCATAGAGGTACCATTTCAGCGAGTTGCAATGGATCTGGTGGGGCCGATAGTAAAATCCGCCCGGGGCCACCAACACATTTGTGGTCGTAGACTATGCCACCCAGCACCCACTCCGCTTCGGCACACTTCAGCCAAACTTATCGCCTGGGAGTTGTTTGCCATGTTCTGTCGCCTTGGGCTACCGAAGGAGCTCCCCATTGATGAGGGGACTCCTTTCATGTCCAAGGTGACAAAGTAATTGTGCAAGCTTCTAAAAATAAAAGTTTTGCATGACAGTGTATCACCCTCAGACCATCGGATTAGTTGAGCACTTCAACAGAACCCTCAAATCCATGTTGAAGAAGGTAGTCTCCAAGGATGGATGGGATTGGCACATGTTGCCCTACTTGATGTTTACCATTCATGAGGTACCGCAGACTTTCACCCTTTTGAGCAACTGTATGGCAGGTATCCTAGGGGTCCACTGGATGTAGCCAAAGAGACGCGAAAGCAGGAACCTACGCCACATAAGTGTCATTGAGCACGAGGCCATTATGCAGGTCCAAATTGCAGCATTCATGCCTATAGTAAAGGGGCATTTGGTGGATGCTGAGGCAGCGCAGAGCTGCGTATATAATAAAAAGGCCGCAGTCCACTCCTTTAAAAGGAACCTGTCACCTGAATTTGGCGGGACCGGTTTTGGGTCATATGGGCGGGGTTTTCGGGTGTTTGATTCACCCTTTCCTTACCCGCTGGCTGCATGCTGGCCGCAATATTGGATTGAAGTTCATTCTCTGTACTCCGGAGGACAGAGAATGAACTTTAATCCAATATTGCGGCCAGCATGCAGCCAGAAGGGAAAGGGTGAATCAAACACCCAAAAACCCCGCCCATATGACCCAAAACCGGTCCCGCCAAATTCAGGTGACAAGTTCCCTTTAAAGCAGGAGAACGGGTGTTAGTTTTGGTGCCCACCACCAAAAGCAAGCTTATGGCCAAGTGCTGTATGAGGTTCGGAAAAAGTAGGGGAAGTAAACTACCAAGTTTACCAGCCCGGGAAAAGAAAACTCGAACAGTTGTATCACATTAATCTGTTGAAAGCATGGAAGGACTGAGAGTGTATGCTTATGGACGTAACTCCCGACATGTCATCTGGGAACCCTCAGATATCAGCCTGGAAGGGGGCCGAGGGAGAGGTAAAGATAGGCGTCTACCTCTCAAAACAGCAGCGGCGAGAGGTGTGGAAATTGGTACAAGAGAATATGGATGTATTCTCGGGACTACCAGGTCGTACCTGTCATCCAGCATGACACTGTCACCGAGGCTCACGTTGAGTGTACAAATGAAACTACCGTATGCCCGAGGCCTGGAGACAAGCCATCACGAGTGAGGTAAGACAAATGCTCCAACTGGGAGTAATTGAGGATTCCTGGAGCGACTGAGCAAACCCGATTGTGCTAATCCCGAAGCCGAAACGATCATTACGGTTCTGTAATGACTTCCACAAATTAAATGAGGTGTTGAAGTTCGACCTTTACTCAATGCTCTGGGTAGACGAGGTGATTGAGTGACTGGGTGAGGCTCAGTACTTTACCACATTCTATCTGCCAAGGGTTATTGGCAGGTCCCTCTTACGGAGTTGGCAAAGGAAAAGACTGCATTCATAACACCGGAGGGTCTGTACCACTATGTCATCCTGCCCTTTGGACTACATAGAGCCCCAACCACTTTCCAGAGGTTGATAGACATAGTGCTGGAACCCCTTCGGAAATATGTGTCAACATTAGTGATGAGCGAGTATATTCGTTACTCAAGGTTTCCCGAGCATGCTCGGGTGGTCTCCGAGTATTTTGGCGTGCTCAGATATTTAGTTTACGTCAACGCAGCTGCATGATTTGTGGCTGATAGACAGCTTGAATACATGTGGGGGTTGCCTGTTAGGGAATCCCCACATGTATTCAAGCTGTCTAGCAGCTGCAAATCATGCAGCTGCATCGACAAACTAAATCTCTGAGCATGCCAAAATACTCGAACTCACCCGAGCATGCTCGGGAAATCTCGTGTAATGAGTATACTCACTAATCGCTAGTCAGCATACTTGGATGACATCATCTTTAGTACTGACTTGCATACCCACTTGTCCCAGGTGCAAGAAGTAGATTCGCTCATAGACGCGGGCTTGATGGCCAATCCCAAGAAATGTGCGGTAGGGCCTGAGGAAACCCAGTACTTGAGATACGTGATTGGCCATGGGGTTATTAAACCCCAAATAAATAAAATCGAGGCCATCAGAACAACCCCCGACCTCTTACCACCAAACAGGTGAGAATGGTTCTCGGAATCGTGTATTACCGGAGGTTTATACCTAATTTTTGGGGGAGAACAACACCCCTAACTGATCTCAAGGGAAAGTTCGGTGTAACCTCCAGGCAGAGGAAGCGTACCAATCCATGAAGGTGGCGCTGTGCGGACAGCCCATCTTCATTAGCCCCAACTTGGTCCTCTCTCCTCCTGTACCAGTTGTGACTTGCATTGTTTAAGATTATTGTGCTTATTTTTATTATGTATACCCCTCCTCACATGTAAAGCGCCATGGAATAAATGGTGCTATAACTTCTAGAAATGCTTCATCGTACAGACGGATGCCTCTATCATGGGCCTAGGAGCGGTCCTGTCGCAGGAGGTGAATGGGGAGGAACATCCAGTCACCAACCAAAGTAGGAAACACCCCGGCTGAGAAAAATTATAGTGCAGTAGAGAATGAGTGTCTTGCCATTAAGTGGGCTTTGGAGTCCCTACGCTATTATTTACTCGGTCGACCGTTTCGATTGGTGACAGATCATTCACCTTTGGTATGTATGAGAAATGCCAAGAAGATAAATGCTCGGTCACCAGGTGGTTTCCTTCTCTGCAGAAATTTAATTTCACCGTTGAACATCGGGCAGGGAAATCACAAAGAAATATGGATGCCCTGTCACGGGCCTCCTGTATGTTGACAAATGTTCAACCCCACAAGACTGAACAGAGGGGGTATGTGAGGCAGTGACAGGTGTTATAAGGGAGGGTCACTATGTGTCCCCCTGGATGCAGACAGAGTCCGATTAGACCTGCCAGAGTGCGTTGTATTTACAGCAGGACGCCTGTGAGTCACGAGGCAAAATAAGTGTGAACATACTCAAGTTATTTGACCAAGGCAATGATCAGAAAAACCCGTTAAGGGCTTTTATTTTTGAAGCGGACTACAGGATGGTACTGCGGTGGTCCGCTTCCTCCAGACCAGGTCTTACAAGTGGCCCATGGCTACAGATTCCAGTTTAAAACCATTCAGAAAAGGGTTGGGCGTATCAGTGTTTGTCTGCAAGTGGCAGAGCAGGTGGCTCTGCAGCGTCCATCTTGTAAGGTAACAGTACCAAGGCAACGAACGCCTGGCACCCCACAGCGTGATACGGTGGTGCAGTGGCCCTCGGCAACCGGTCTCGTGCATGCACTGTTGACACCTCGGCTGCTATCCGGAGGATACCGTGCTGTTCACTGTGCGAGTTTTGTCTGGACATTAAAGACATTTCCTTTGAACATTCCTGTGGTCCCTGTTTATGTCACACTGCACTACATAGAAGAAAAATGTCTACCAAATATGTGTTTTCCTGTTTTCGTAAGATGCAACCCATCTCTAGCAAGGAGTTTATCATATAGGTAATTCACTCCATGGTCAAGAAACTCAAAACGTTGCTCACAGCATCATCGATGTAGCCAGTTGTTCACCTGTAGAATCCTGTTCAATCTCCTTGGTCCATGTTTATCCACTGGGATGATGGATGAGAAGACGACCAGTGCTCCCAGTTCCTTCACTTACCGGCCTAGGTCTAAGTCTCTGCATAGTTTCCAGGTACTTTTTGTGTCATTTGTTACTACGTGTATTGATAGGCAAGGGTAGTCATCGTTAACACTTAAGTGTCTTTATACCCTATCAGACACATCTTTGATTTGGGTACCTGGAAGACTCGTACTTCTCGTGAAGTAATGACCGGTCGACAGCGGCTTCTGTTCCGCTCAATAGGTAATCCCCCCCATGACCACCTTTTTCTTCTTCACCACAGTGCTTCTTTCCAGGACGTCCCTCCTGACAGCACCATCAGGAGTTTGTCCTTCTTATCCTTGAACAGGACAGGTACACAACAGATTAAAAGGCCCCTCCCTCCACCACCCCTCAGTGTTTTTCCTGTCCCTATCAGGGACGGACGCAGAAGAGTGTACTTATCTTCCTAGCGAGATGGAGCTCCTGACGCCACACACAGGAGGATCAGGACGGGTCCTCGTCATGTCTCCCCTTCTTCCTGCATAAGGACTGGAGACAGAAACCGAACAAGGGGTCCCTCAGCCTGTCCATTTGAGTGGGGGCTCCAGAAGTGAATCGGTTCCCCTCCTGAAGGGCTTTTGGCTCATGTGGCTCATCCATGCACGTGACTGATATATGCACTGAAAATTCAAAGGCAAGGTTCCACTTACAGAGGGATGACGAGCAGGCCTCTAGTATCTGATGTGCGTTCCACCGTGGAATGCACTTCCAGATTTTTTTTTTTTTTTAAAAAAAAAGCACAGAATCCTAATTTAAAGGTGAACCGCCTTTTGAGGATTCAGATGGAAGACAGGTGAGACAACACTATTTAAAGTATGTGCAGAGGGGAGCTAAAGTTCCAGTGCATCTAGTCAGCCAGCTATGGAAGGTCAAACCACTGGCCGGTCTGTTACCCCTGCTGAAACACTGGTACAAGTGAGTTTCTGGAGGTTTGGGCCTCACACATTGTCTGTCATCCAGAGTGTAATTCATAGAACCTTCCCTAGTTCCTTTACAGGACAAGGAAGCCCCTAAAAGGTCCATGACACCATCCGCACCTAAAAAGAAAGATGTACCAAGTGTAATACTAAACTGCTGGACACATGGGAAAGTTATGCCACGAGTGTATTGCCAAGGTGGTTAAAGATGAACACACCTCATTTATGACCAATATAAGGACCATAATAAGAGAGGACGTTCAGAATTCCGTCACAGAGTTAGCTCCCCCACAATCCTCCCGGATGGCTCCCATGCAAAAAAGGCCATGATGAGATGGAATCCTGTTCAGAGGGGGAATAGTTATCAGATTACTCTGACCCTAAACAAGAAGGGAAGAATTTATTACAATGCACCCAGAGGAAAAGAAGTACCTTTTCTCTTGGGAAGATACTGACGCTCTGATAGCAGCAGTCAGAAATACTATGAAGTTGGAGGATACCCACCAGTCCCTCTCCTCAATACAGGATGAAATGTTCAAAGGGTTAAGGAGCCATATCAACAAGGTGTTCTCAGTCAATAAGCATATTAAAGCCATGATCCTGGAACAGTGGGAAGATGTGGAAAAAGAGACTAACAATTTCAAGTTTCAGATCACATCTACCTTTTGAGTTGGAGGACATAAAATTATGGGAAGAGATCCCTAAGGTGGATATCCCTATAGCAAAGAAAACTGCTATCTCCTTTGAAGACTCATCAAGCCTAAAAGATCCTATGGACAGAAAGGCAGAAGGTCTTCTCAAAAAACATGGGAGACCTCTGCAGCCATAATTAAGGCCAATATAGCCTCTACCTCATTGGCAAGAACCATTAATATATGGTTGGACGAGTTGGAGACTCATCTAAGAAAGATACCCAGATAGATCTTGGAATCTATGCCGTTGCTGAAAATGGAAACAGGAATTATGGCAGATACCTCAGCAGAATCCATTAGATTCGCCCCAATGAATGGGGCACTAGCCAATACAGCTAGACGAGCAATATGGCTGAAAACATGGTCAGGGGGTTGTCACTAAGAATAAATTATGCTCCATCCCCTTTTCTGGCCTTCGAATGTTTGGTCCGGTACTGGATGACATGTTGGAAAGGGTGTGGGATAAAAAAAGGTGTTTCCCAAAAGAGAAACCTAAAAAAAAGTTTCAACCTTTTGAATGCCTTATTCCCATTAGAAACCAGAATACAAAGGGAAAGGGAAGACCGGTAGATGGAGGTACCCGAAGGGTGGTAAAGGAAGTGCCTTTTCCAGTTCAGCAAACAGTATCTGTAAACAATGACTCCAAAACTTTCTTCCAAAAAAGGTATCCAGGAACCTATGGATACTGCAAACTGTAGCAGAGGGTTACAAGATACAATTCGTGTAGATACCCTAGGGAAGATTCTACATGATAACTGTCCAATCTCCCCAGGTCGCAAGACATGCATGGCCAGCTTCTTGCACTACACCTTAGGAGAAAGAAATAGGGAGAAAAAGTCCTGTAAAACAGGGAGTACAAGTGCAGATCAGTGACTGGTGTCACTGATCGGTGCTCGGCCCTTGCAGGGCGCACACACATAGGTGGTGTAAAGGGGTGGTGGGGAGAAAAAAAAAATCCTAGTAAAACAGCGAGAATGTGTGTTGATTAGCAATTTCCGTCACTGATTAGCATTCGGAGGCAAAAGAGTTAGGAAAAATTAGGAATGTCTTCTTTCAGGAACAGCAGCAGCAACACCAGCAGTGATGGCACAAGGCCCAGCACAGCACTAAGACCGGTCATTGTAGGGTCAGAAGGCATCTGTGCCACTTGGCTTGTCCCTGCACAGTTGACTTGGATTGTCCACATAAGGAAACTTTTCAAGAACCTGGAGTGAAGAAGACAGCCAGGGTCAGCACCGAACTAGTCCCCATCTGGACCTTTAGGCTATATTTTTTGAAGTTTCAAAGAACACCCTACCTGTCTCCAATAACGCACCCAGGCTCTGATTCATGCTGCCTGCTGTTTGGAAACCATGAGACAACTTACTGTTTCCATTTAAATGGTTATTTCCCAAAATCACAATGTGGTCTTATATTATAAATTATTTTTAAAGCACCATTGATTCCACTGTGCTGTATAATGAGAAGGGGTTGCATCATCTCCTATGGTGTTGAAGTGAAAATAATTGCAGGCAGTAAGCTTTCTTGAAGAGATATCAAGTTATCTAAAAGTTCTAAACGTGGTCGATCGGACATGTTGGGGGAGAATTCCACAAGATGAGGGATACCTTGTAGATTGTGAGCCATCACAGGCAGGCTCCTCTCTCCTGTACCAGTTGTGACTTGTATTGTTCAAGATTATTGTACTTGTTTATATTATGCATACCCCTCCTCACATGTAAAGCTCAAGGGAATAAATGGCACTATAATAATAATACTCGGGAGTTTTGGAGGCAATAGGATAAGGAACATACCAGTGCAAAAGATAGGTGTTGGGAGAACTGGAGATTGTGTTGGAAAATATTGGACTATTTCAAAGATATATGAAGGAGACAGATTATGGACAACGTTATAGGTCAATGTTAGTGGTTTGTACTGGATACGATGGGGATTGCGGGCCAATGAAGGGCTTTGCAGAAGGGAGAAGGAACGAGGTGAGAGGCAGATTGGTCAGGCAACAAAGTTAAGGATGGACTGAAGAGGTGCAAGAGTGTTACTAGGGAGGCCGCAGAAGATATTGCAAGTTGACAATGAGAGCATGCACCAACATTTTAGTAAAATCAGGGTTGAGGAAAAGGTTCTAGTAATATTTTTGAGTTGGACGTGGCAAGAGCTTGGACACGCAGATTGAAGGACAGGGCAGAGTTGAGGGTTACTCCAAGGCAGTAGACTTCTAATGGCTTTTTATATATATTTTTTTTTAAATCTGCACAGTTTAGCACATTTCAGCTTTGAAAAGATGCCCCTTTTACTTTCAAATTTCCACTGCAACAGTCCTGTAGTTCCAGTGCTCCTGGTGAATCATGTTCAATGCAGTCTCTCTCAGCACTTTCATAGAATTGTTTGTCAATGTTGTTTTTAGAACAGAGTTGCTCCTGTGAAGGATGATGTCATAGGACCCATTACAGAATGTGACTCTCTCTCTATACACCACTCACAATAAGATAACAATATTTGGCTTTCAGGTGAAATTCATGGAAAATGTAAAAAGTTCACGCTACAATATTTAATTTTATCATGAAAGTAGGGCATTTATGTGAAAGCATGCAATGGTGATTTCCTCATCTTACACAATTTATTAAAAAAGCCAACAGTGGTGGGTATACCGCAATAAAAAATATCACTGTCTCACTAACTTATGTGGCCTTTAGCATCAATTACAGCTCGATAACATCTCATGCTGTTTGCAAGTCAAATTATTGTCTGCTGAGGCATCTCACTCTTTTTGAACAGCAGCCCTCAGGTCATTGAGGTTCTGGGGCAAAGAGTTCCGAGTCTCTACACAGCGACTGTTCATCTCACAGGTTACCTGAGGTTAAGGTCTGCAGAAAGTGCAGGCCACTCCTTTTGAGGTACCCCAGTCTCCAGCAGGCATTCAATAATGATGCGACCTTTATGAGCTGGATTGTTGTCATCCATATAAATGAAATCAAGCCTGTGCTGTTCGTGTAGAGGCACAATGACTGGATTATTGACGTTATCATAGTAGGTGCTTGTCACTTTGTCTAAGGCAGTTCTGTATTGACTAGACACACCTGCCCACACTGTAACACCACCGATGACAACAGTGGGTTATGCTTAGCGCTCTCCTTGACGTCTCGAATATCATTGGTGGCCATCATTTCTGCTCAGCGTGAATCAACTTTCAGCAGTGAACAGCACTGAGGCCCTTTGTTCCCTCGCCTAGTGTCGATATTCTCTGCCCCATGCAAAAAAATGTCCCATGTCTGGTCGTGCGGCCAGGCACCCTTGCAAGTCATCTAGCACACAGTTGTAAACGGTTTTGAATGGTCTGATGTAACACTTCTGTGCCCCTCATCTCCCTTAAGTGTGCAATTCATCATCCAGTTCCAAGGGGCATTGTTCATAATGAGGTGGTCCTCAATGTGGGATGTGACCAAAGGACGTCCACTTCTTTGCCTTTCTGTGACTCTTCCAGTCTCTCTCTTTCACCCTGCTGACGACTGACTCTAAGCTCAGTGACCACTTTTGTCCAAGAACATCCTGCTTGAAATCTCACATGGCAAGGTACTGTTGATGAATAGGTGTCCTCTTGGTCTCATTATGTCAAAAAGTGAACAGCATAATGTCTAATACACATTCTAATTGAACCCTGAAATTTATTGGCCAACTCATGGATTAAACACCTGTTGTGAATTTTGCCATTAAGCAACGTTTGTGAACAGCAAGTTGTGCAAAAAGATCTGAAACATTGAACAGTTGGAAATGTGTATTCAAAGGTTTAGAGACAATCACATTAAGTTCACATGAAAAGGTTAGAGTGCATTTTAGGCTCATCCTGTAATTTTGGCCAAAAGCTAAATATCCCTAACTTTTTGTGAAGTGTAAATTCAGTCGCATGTGACTTGTTTTAATGGAGAGCGAGTCACGTACAATCAACGACTAAACACCCAACACTTCTAGAAATGTTTAATACTATTATAGTGACAATGTGATACCATAGGCAATCATTACCTGCAACATGTTACCATTTAGCCTTAGCCTGGAAGGGCACTGCAGCAGGTTTTATTTTTTTGACCCATCTGTTAGGGATGAATGTTTACAGCGTGTACATTAAAGGGACTTTGTCAGCACAGAATGACTGCTGAAACCAGGTACAGGGGCTCCGCAGCATGGCCAAACATTAAACCACACCTTACCACCTGCTTGGTTTTCCTCTATCACCATACTTAAAGCCAAAGTCATCAAATAAGGGAGAGGGTGGAAATAAGAGGGACAACAAGCAGGTGGGAACTAGTTTGAACAGTTATTCTGTGCTGACGGGAGTCCCTTTATAGGGGAATCTGTAACAAAATTGGAGTTACCTAAACTATTAATATGGGAATACAGGTTATAGCATGCTGAAAAAAGTCCTACCTGTATGCCTCATAACAGATGCCTTGTTGTTGATAAATCATCTATCACTTTATGTAAATGACCTCTTCTAGGTTCTGGAAAGGATGGTGCCTGGAAGATAACTACCTCCAGAGCTTATTTTCCATATTAGAGCGCGTTATCAGTGTGATGGCAGCTCTCTGCAGAGCAGTGTGTGTGTGTGTGTGTGTGTGTGTGTGTGTGTGTGTGTGTGTGAGATTATACCCAACATCTTCAGGTTCCTCTCAACTTCCAGTTCATAGGTAGACATGTTGTAATACAGCAGAGCCCAGAGAGAAGCAAAAATTGTGTTTGTAATTAGACAAATTTAAGCTCTCCTGTTATGCGTTAGTTACTTATCACACTATTTCCGCACTGTTCCGGTCTTCTCCTGCATCATGTGACCTCAATTTTGACCAGCCCGCTCACACAGCATCTTCTGTGTGAACCTGAAGAAATTTTCTTAATTTATATGAGAATATGAGACTCAGAAAGAGGTAAATTGGAGATGGCAAACACATAATGCGGGAAAGGAACAGAGCAGTGCAGGAAACATCACAGGGTAATTTAATGCGCAAACTATACACTTTATTGATCACTAACAGAGTGGGCTGGGCACTATAACGTACTGGGCACTACAAAAGCAGATTTGAAGCTTTCACTCTGCAACATCCACTGCTGCTTATTTCAGGAAAACACCCATGGAGTCAAATCATCACTACACCTGTAGATAAATTCCAAAAGGGGTATAATTTCCAAAATGGGGTCATTTGAGGGGCCATTCTACTTTTCTTGCACATAAGAGCTCTGCATATGGAGTCTACAAAATATTCCAGAAAAATCTGTGCTCCAAGAGCCAACTAGCACTTCGTCCCTCCAGAGTATCGCTGTGTGGCTAAGCAGTACTATCCTGGGGTAGTTACATGTTCAGCAGAAACTGTGTGGCAATTCTTGCTGCCACTTTCACCTACGTCTCTGTGTGAAAATGTAAAATCTGGGGCTAAAATAAAATGTTTGAAGAAAAAATGTAATTATTTTTTCGTCAATTGTACTAAATTCTATGACATCTCTGGTGTCAATATGATCACTGCACCCCTAGAAGAATTCATTGACAGGTATAGTTTGTAAAATAAAGTCACTTATGCTGTTCTGGCACTTCAAACTGTGCTCCTTCCTTCTGAGCCCTGCCATGTGCCCACACAGCAAGTCCACCACCTCCCCCTTCCCCCCCCCCATGAAAAATTGCACATCGAGGTCTGGAGTCCATTTTCTCCTGTTATACTTGTGAAAATAAAAAAATTGGGGCTAAAATAAAATTTGAGTTAATTCCTGTGAAGCACCTGAAGGGTTAAAAAAAAAAAATGTATTGATGTGGTTTTGAGCAGTTTATGATTTAGTTAAATTTGTTGGAAAAGTGAGAAAGAAAAGCCATCCCTGGACCAGAACTGCACTGCTAACTACAGACCTGTATCTAACCTTTCCTTCATCTCTAAACTCCTGGAACGCTTGGGTCCACTCCCGTCTAATCCGCTATATCTCGGATAACTCTCTTCTCGACCCCTTACAATCTGGTTTCCGCTCTTTACACTCCACTGAAACTGCCCTCACTAAAGTCTCTAATGACCTACTAACAGCTAAATCCAAAGGTCATTGCTCTCTACTGATTCTCCTGGATCTCTCTGCCGCATTTGACACTGTGGATCACCAGCTCCTTCTCACTATGCTCCGCTCCATAGGCCTCAAGGACACAGCCCTCTCCTGGTTCTCCTCCTACCTCTCTGACCGCTCCTTCACTGTATCCTTTGCCGGCTCCTCTCCTCTCCTCATCCCCTATCAAGGTTCCGCAAGGCTCAGTCCTAGGCCCCCTCCTCTTCTCTCTATACACGGCCCCTTATTGGACAAATAATCAGCAGATTTGGGTTCCAGTATCATCTCTATGCTGATGACACCCAATTATACACTTCTTCCCGTCATCACTCCTACCCTAATTCAAAATACCAAGGATTGTCTGTCTGCTGTCTCTAACATCATGTCCTCCCTCTATCTGAAACGAAATCTCTCCAAAACAGAACTTCTTGTGTTTCTCCCTTCTACTAACCTCACTCTTCCCAACATCGAAATTACCCTGGAGGGTTCAACCATAACTCCCAAGCAGCATGCCCGCTGTCTTGGGGTCACATTCGACATCGATCTTTCCTTTACTCCCTATATCCGATCACTCACTCGCTCTTGTCACCTGCATCTTAAAAACATCTCCAGAATCCGACCTTTTCTCACCTTTGAAACTGCTAAGACTCTTAGGCCGGCGTCACACTGGCGTATTGCATCTGATGTGAGAGCATCGGATGCGATATGCTAATGACACTCGGCTCCTGCTCGCAGCAGAGCAGGAGCCGAGTGTCATGCGTCTGTGCTCCGATTCTCTCGCACAGGGAGGATTGGAGCACAGCTGCGGAGGCGGAGAAATGAATTTCTCCATCTCCTCCATTGCTGTGGTCCGCTTATAACGCACGTCACTCGGATGATATCCGAGTGGTGTGCGCTGTCTCACTCGCACCCATAGGTTTATATGGGTGCGAGTGAGCCGAGATTTTTCCTCGGTCCGAGACAATCGCAGCATGCTGCGATTGTCTCGGACCGAGGAAAACGGCCGACAAAAAGTCGGCTGCTGGGAGCTGCCCCATAGCCTAACATTGGTCCGAGTGCAATGCAATTTTTTATCGCATTGCACTCGGCCGTTTAAAACTCCAGTGTGACGCCATCCTTACTGTCGCTCTTATTCATTCTCGTCTGGACTACTGCAACTCTCTTCTGATCGGTCTCCCTCTTAACAAACTTTCTCCTCTCCAATCCATCTTGAATGCGGCAGCCAGGGTCATATTTCTGTCCAACCGCTTCACCGATGCCTCCATCTTGTGCCAGTCATTACACTGGCTACCCATTCGCTACAGGGTTTAGTATAAACTCATCTCTCTCACCCACAAAGCCCTCCACAGTTCTGCACCGCCTTATATCTCCTCTCTCATCTCGGTCTATCGCCCTACAATTGCCCTCCGTTCTACAAATGACCTAAGGCTAACATCCCCCGTTATCCGAACCTCGCACCTCCGTCTACAAGACTTCTCTTGTGCTGCGCCAGCTCTCTGGAATGCACTTCCCCAGACGATCAGACTGATACCTAGCCCAGACCTATTCAAGCGTGCTCTAAAATAGTAGTTACTCACCGATAACGGTGTTTCTCTGAGCCCATGACGGCACCACGGAGAGAGGGGATCCGCCCACCAAGGACAGGAAACCTACAGATAAAAAGGCGGTACCTCTCTCCCGCATCAGTTTGTTTACAGAGCATGAAGAGAATATCAGGTTAATGATTACAAATGTTTCAACATTACTAAACCTTAATAAAGATACCGCGTGCTTAAAGATTATATACATAACTAAACATTATAAGAATGTGCACACCCACGCGTGAGGGAGGGAATGTACGGGTGCCGTCATAGGCTCAGAGAAACACCGTTATCGGTGAGTAACTACTATTTTCTCTGTCCCCCATGACGGCACCACGGAGAGAATTGCAGAGACTGTACATTAGGGAGGGACTACCGCTTCCAGAACCCTTCTACCAAAGGTAAGGTCTGAAGAAGAAGTTAAGTCCAACCGATAGTGCTTAAAGAAAGTTGAGGGTGAAGACCAAGTAGCAGCTCTACATATCTGGTCTATTGTTGCTCCGGCTCTCTCTGCCCAGGAGGCCGCCATCGCCCTAGTTGAGTGAGCTTTAACTTCCTCTGGGGCTGGCATCCCGCTTGAGGAATACGCGAGGTTGATGGCATCTCTGATCCATCTTGCCAATGTACCCTTGGAGGCCTTTTTGCCTTTCCGAGGGCCCTGAAAACACACAAAAAGAGATCTATCCTCCCTACACTCCCTAGTAGCCTCCAGGTAATGGATGAGACACCTTCTAACATCCAGTGTGTGTAGTGATTTTTCACCCTCGTTCGTAGGGTTAGGACAGAAGGAGGGAAGGGAGATCTCTTGGGACCTATGGAACCGGGAGGCCACTTTTGGTAAATATGCCGGATCAGTTTTTAATACCACCCTGTCCTCCAATATTTGTGTGAAGGGTGGCCCGGCTGACAAGGCCTGTATGTCACTAATTCTTTGGGCTGAAGTGTGGGCTACCAAAAGGGAGGTTTTGAAGGATAGAATCTTTAAGGGGAGCTCTTTTAAGGGCTCAAAGGGGGTTTTGGTAAGGGCTGTGAGAACTAGATTTAAGTCCCACTGTGGGGCTCTACGTAAGGGTAGAGGTCTAGATCTTTCTGCCACCTTAACGAATCTGGAAACCCAACAATTCTTTGCTAGATTGTAATTAAACAGTGCCCCAAGTGCGGCAATATGAACCTTCAGTGTATTAGTGGCTAGGCCTTTTTCCAGCCCATTTTGCAAAAATTCTAATACCGATTTGAGAGGGATTCCCTCGGATACCTTAGCACCTGAGGAAGAGAGGAATTTTTTCCAGATTTTACCATACTGTTTAGTAGTCGTTAATTTTCTACTTTAAGAGGGTTGATACTAACCCTTGAGAAAAGCCTTTTTCTATCAGTAACCCCCTCTCAAATTCCAAGCTGTCATGTGTAACCTCGCTACCTGCGGGTGTGATACTGGTCCCTGGAATAGGAGATTGGGTAGGTCTGGGAGTACCCAAGGGTCTGTTATGGACATCCTTCTGGCCCAGGAAAACCAAGTTCTCTTCGACCAGAAAGGGGCAATCAATATCACCCGGGCGCTGTCCTCCCTTATCTTCCTCAGAACCGCTGGTATCAGTGTGATAGGGGGAAACGCATAAGCCAGTTTGTGCTTCCAAGGAATCAGGAAAGCATCCAGCGCCACCGGGTTCCCTGCTGGGTTTATTGAACAAAAGGTGGTCACCTTCCGATTTAGGTTGTTTGCGAAGAGATCTATTGTCGGAGTTCCCCACATCTCCGTTATCTGATTGAATATGGATGGGTTCAGTTCCCATACCCCATGTTTTAGGCAGACCCGACTTAGGTAGTCTGCCTTGAAATTGTCCACCCCTTTTATGTGAAGTGCCGTCAAGGATGCTAAATTGTTCTCGGCCATCTGCAAGATTGAATGTGTCACTTCCATCAGTGGTTGAGAGTGGGTTCCCCCCTGATGGTTTATGTAGGCCACTACCACCCTGTTGTCTGAAAACAATCTTACATGATGTGAGCGAAGGGGTTTTAGGAATTTTGTAAGAGCGAATTTTACTGCCAGCAATTCTTTCATGTTGGAGGATGCTTCTTTTAAGTCGTCTGACCATGTCCCCTGAACCACTAGATCATGTAGGTGAGCCCCCCAGCCGATGGGACTTGCATCTGTGGTTACCACCTTTGACACTGGGATTACCCATGGTATACCACGGCCCAGATTGCTGTCTTCTGTCCACCAATCTAGTGAGAGAATTGTGTTTGACGAGAAGGTGAACTGACTTTCTAAATTTCCCTTCAGGGAAATTTCTTCTGCTAATATTTGCCATTGCAGTTCCCTTGTATGTGACTGGGCCCATTGGATGGCAGAAATGCAAGCTGTCATGGACCCGAGGAGAGACATTGCCTCTCGAAGCGATATAGAGGGGAGATCCCTTGCCCGGGACACTAACCCTACCATCTTTTGGATTTTTTCTTGGGGTAGGCGACATTCCTGGGAGATGGAATCCAGCGTGATTCCCAGGTATTCCTGAATCTGATTCGGTATTAGTCTGGACTTCTTTAGATTCAGGAGCCACCCAAGTTTTCCAAAGAGTCCATAACCATCCCCAGTTGGTTTTTGCAATGTTGGGGAGAGTCGCCTATTATCAGGAAATCGTCCAGATATGGGACGATTAGGGTGTTTTGTTTTCTCAGGTCTGCCATGACTTCCGCTATTAATTTGGTGAATACCCGTGGGGCTATTGCGAGGCCGAACGGGAGGGCTGTAAACTGAAAATGCTTTACCATCCCTTCTATTTCGATCGCCACCCTGAGGAATTTTTGGAAGTCTCTGTGAATGGGGACGTGGTAGTATTCGTCCTTTAAGTCGAGTACTACCATGAAACAATGCGGAAACAACATTTTGACTGCGGTCTTTATTGTTTCCATTTTGAAAGGTTCCACAATCAGATGTTTGTTTAAATTTTTTAAATTGATAATTGTCCTGAAAAACCCGTCTGGCTTTTTCCTGAGAAAAATCGGAGAGTAGAACCCTCTCCCTTTTTCTCGGAGGGGGACCTCCCGAAGAACCCCTTTGTTCAATAATGTTGTGACTTCCTGTTCCAGAGCTATCCGCTCCTGCGGAAAAGCTCTCTGAGATGTCACCAGGAAGGACGGCTGAGGAAACGTGAGAAATTTGAACTTTAGTCCCGATTGTACCAAGTCCAGAATCCAGGCGCTGCTGGTTACCTTTTCCCAGGCTGAGAGGAAGAGGGACAATCTTCCTCCCACCTGGGGCAAAAGTTCATTGTGAGGGCTTTTTGGTATCGGTGGGGCTCTTGTTGAAAATAAACCCTTTATTCTTATTCTTTTTGTCTTCCCACTTGTCCTGTGTCCTAGGGGGCTTCCTACGGAAAAATGTTTTACTCCGAAAAGGACGTTTGTAAGATGGGTATTGCAGGATGGGAAAGGGACTTCTTTTTGTCCCCTGCTTTCTCCAAAATGTCATCCAGAGTGGAGCCGAAAAGAAATTCCCCCTCACAAGGAATATTACAAAGTTTTGCTTTTGTTTGGAGGTCTCCGGGCCAACATTTGAGCCAGAGGGCTCTTCTGGCTGCATTGGAGAACACCGCTGATCTGGCCGAAAGCCTGATGGAGTCTGCTGACGCATCGGCCAGAAAAGCGGCTGCCCCTTTCATTACTGGTAGGGTACTTAGTATACTGTCTCTGGATGCTTTATCCTTGAGCTGAGATTCCAGCTGGTCAAGCCACACCATAAGGGAGCGGGAGGTGCAAGCTGCGGCCACAGCTGGTTTTAGGCCCCCTCCTGCTGCTTCCCAGGAACTTTTTAGGAAAGCATCTGCTTTTTTATCCATGGGGTCCTTTAAGACCCCCATGTCCTCAATAGGGCAAATTTTTTTGACGCCTTAGCGATTGCTACGTCCAATTTGGGTGCTTTTTCCCAAAAGGAGCATGTAGGGTGTTCAAAAGGGTATTTCCTTTTGGGCGTAAGCAGGGCCTTTCTCAGAGGTTTGTTCCACTCTTTATTGATTAGGGCTTGTATTTTATCATTAAGAGGAAACACCCTTTTTTTCTGCTCCAGCCCGCCAAACATGATGTCTTGGACTGATTTTTTAGAATGAGAATCAGCTAGACCCATGGTGCTTCTGACCGCTTTAATTAGGGAATCCGTTTCTTCTAATGGGAAGCAACTACGGCCTCCCTGAGAAGAGGACGATGAAGAGGATGATGAAGAATCAGAGGAATTTGAACTAATTTCTCCGCTATCCGAGTCACTAGAGTCAGATATAGTTGTTTTTTGTTTAGTTTTTTTACCCTCCTGGAGAGATTTAAAAGGTATCTTCCACCTGAGTTTTAATTAGAGTTTTGAGTTCTGTGGTGAACCCTGGAAGCCCTTCACAGAGTGTTTCCTCCATACAGGATTTACACAATCTCTTTTCCCATGAGGCAGGTAAGTCTTCTTTACAAAGCGCGCAGATCCTGTGTTTGGACTTCCCTGAACATTTTCTTCCCTAAAACAAGCAAGAGAAAAAAGGTAGGCTCTATTAGCCGGAGCATTCACGGAGATCACTCACCACCTGATGTACCCTCAGTACCGGCTGCGGATGATCCATATCGATTAACGGATGCTCTTTTGATGCGGATGCAGCACTAGAATTTTTACTGTGCTGGGATCCTGACCGTGCTCCTGCTCCACGCCGCTGATCGTGAGGGGCTCCCTTCCCCTGCTGTCGGCGTTTCTGTTGCTGCTGTAGGTGCGACGGCTGCGGTTGCTGTGACAGCTGTGCCGGAGAATCCGGCGCTTCTGGGTCACTCATAGCGCTAGGGGAGTGCTGACCGGACTCCATTAGAGCACCGGACAGTAAGGCATTCTCCCCTAAATAACCTGGCCGTGCGTTCCTGACTCCGCCCCCTTTGGGACCATCATTCCCTGCGCACCTGAGTTGTGCGCACGCGCATTACCCGGCATGCAACGCCGTACCCAGCATTCCTAGTGCCGCCCAGCCGGCATGCTAGTGCAGTACCCGCGCGTGCGCATTTACCTGGCAGGAAGCCGGCCGGCTTCCTGATGTTGCTAAGGCGCGTGTCTCCACGCCGCGTTCCACCCTTGGAGGGGCCCCTCACGGTGGTAAAGCGGGTTTTCTATGCCGAAAATGGTCACATGTGGTGACCTTCTGGGAGCGACCACGCTGCTGTTGCCGCTCCCCGCACACCCTAAAGACACGCTGGTCCCAGCGGTGGCGCTTCGGGTGGCCCAGCCCAGCCGAGGCAGGGAACCCCCGCTGCCTGTACCGGTCTGACTGGCCCCGGAATCCACGACGATCCAGGTGAGAATGTGCTGTATGTTCCCCATCAAGGACAGGAAACCAAACTGATGCGGGAGAGAGGTACCGCCTTTTTATTTGTAGGTTTCCTGTCCTTGGTGGGCGGATCCCTCTCTCCGTGGTGCCGTCATGGGGGACAGAGAAAAACCTATCTCTTCAAACAAGCCTACCACATCAACTACTCAGTAAACTAACTTTGCCCTGTTCCCTCCTTCCAAATATTATTGTAAATCTGCACCCTACTATTCATCTGTCTCCACACCCTCCATGCACATGATAACTGCACTTGATACTTGACTATTGCACTTACACACATGGGCTGATGACCGGATCATGCAGCTTTATACGAAAATCCCTATTATAATTGCCAGACCTGAAATAAGCACTTTTCACCTATTGTGTCCCCCCCATTTCCTTGTAGATTGTAAGCTTGCGAGCAGGGACCTCACTCCTAATGTCACTGTTTAAATTGTCTTAACTTGTATTGAATTTGTCTGTATATGTCCCCGCTTAATTGTAAAGTGCTGCGGAATATGCTGGCACTATATAAATATAGATTATTAGTACAGAAAAAACTCAGTGGGATCTGTTGAAGTGTTCCAGAGTTATTACCACATAAAATAACACTGGTGAGAATTGTGAAATTTGACCAGGTCATGAAGGTGAAAACAAGCTCGGGGTGAAGAGGTTAAGATCTATGGGCCGGAAATAGATCTCCCAGAGACTCCGCCTCCAGAGCTTATGTTAAATAAGAGGCAATACCCACTGTGAGACATGTAACTAACAGAGAACAGTAGAACTTACGGTAACTGTCTCCTTACAAACACGTTAGCAGCTGCGGCTCTGCTGTATTGCAACAATATTGCACTCCTGTCTGCCTGTGAGATGGCACTGAAGCTGAGAGGAATATGCAGATGTGTCAGTTATAGTCACGCACAGCTCTGCAGCGAGATCAGGAGCGCCACCCTTTAAACTAAGCTCTGGAGGAACATTCGCAGGGAGATGTGTCTGACCCATATCCAAAACAGCTCATTTTCAGCATAGGATTGATGACCCTACTGACTGATTACCTTTAAAATACTTACATTCTATTTCTAGTGCTGCTCCAGTTCTCTCCTGCATCATGTGACCTCAACTGTGACCAACCAGCCTGCTCAAATAGCATCTTCTGTGTTAACCGGAAGACCTTAAAGAAAGCTTTATACAGCACTCGGCTGCTTCAAGCAGAACAATAAATAATAAAGCAGAGGTGCACATGTGTTGAGCTCTGCTCTATTCTGATGGTGGTCTCCAGTGCACCATTATCAAGATCACTAGGGGTCCAAGCGGTCAGAAAGTTCTCTCATCACACGGATAGTGATCACTTCTATGCTTGGTACAATCCCTTTAAATAAATAGAATGATTTATGGATGAGTCAAGAGAATCTCAACTATGGATGGGTGAAGAGAATCCTAACTGAGCATACTGCTAACATGGCCTGCTGGATGCAATACAATGTCTGTTGCATAAGTACTACTTGCCCAAACCATATAGACTGCGAGCACAGTGAGGTATCAGGTTACCCTTCCTCGAATATTCTATGAAGAGGGGTGAAGCAGCGTGAGAAAAAAATAAAAATAAAAGGCAGTGAGAGGCATACTCACAGGTATTGGACTGAGATTTCAAGTCTTTTACCTCTCTTCAGAGCTGAACTCACATCTACACAGCTCAGTTCTGCTGTGTATTTTCTTCCATGCTGCTGAATACCTGTGTGTGGCGAGAATTCAAATTCACTGGCACTATTTAATACTGCCATACAATCTCCAGGTTCAGAGATAAATGGGTGGCACTTTGTGTCCAGTAAAAATTCTTCGAAGTGTGCCGCTGTGTGGACGACGACCCTTTCGCATACAACTGGATCCGTTGAAGAATAGTTTGTAAGCGAAACGTCCATTGTCCACTCAGTGCCCTGCTTCCATGTTATAAAACTAGCATAAATAAAGAGGAGTTTTTACCGGACACAGAGTACCAATCCATTCATCTCTGAACCTGGAGATATCTCTGTATTGGAATAGAAAAACATCATGGCAGCTAGTCTCCTCCCACCAGCTCAGAATACTGTGTAATACAAGCGAGTCTGCAGAGGGTTAAACTGGTGAAAATTTAGGATTGAAGTCATAAAAACGAGAAATCACATTATTCCTCATGTACACACAAACAAAACCTTATTCTGAAAGTTTATTTGAATGTATAGTTCCCAATTAAGTTACGTATCAGACTAGCTATATGAATGCTCAGTCACAGATATTCTACATTTTTATTAGTATGTTAAAATACCTGGCAAGTGAAGGGAATTAGGTTAAGGCTATAGGTTTTGTGTGATGCTGAAAATCAGGAAAAGTTTTTTGTGGCAGACTTCTCGGAGAATTGCAGTGGTCCTGTTGCCAAAGTCCAAGAGTGCCCATAGTCAGCAGCCATCTCTCCAAAAACACCTCACCCTACTGTAGATAACTGTGTGCTTGTTTTTTTTCTGTATGGAGAGTGGATGGAGAAAGCCCACTCCAGACATATTTCCTCCAGACACCTCTGGAAGCATCTTCTTCCCAACAGAAGAAAAATTGTGTGCTAAAGTTCCACATGGCAGATTGTTCTCACCCCTAAAATCATCTGTCTGTGAAGAGTTGTGATGCCCACTGTACACATATTAGGAGGTCAAGTGATACTAACTAAATTGGCAGATTCTGACAACTTTCCTCTGTGCATAGCACCTTAAATTGGTAATCCTGCAACAACGGCAACTGTCAAGTGGCAGGATTAACAAAGTATCAAGTGACCAGAGTGCTTGAAGTTAATGTGCTAGACAGTTAGAAGCAGAAAAACAGGAAAGCAGAAGGATCTCCGCGACTCTGAAGGGACGCTTTGTAAAAGCTAGATGACTGTCAAATTACCTCCAAACCACCAAATCTTGTGACGTGTTCCTGATATGCAGTGATTGCCACCAACCAAAAGTTGTCCAAGAATGAATCCCCCATAGGGTCATCTGTGCCCAAAGCTCACTGATGTGCATGGGAACACAAGGTTATGTTGTCTGGTCCGATCCCACAGAAGAGCAACAGTAGCACAAACTGCTGAAAAAGTTAATGCTGGCAATGAATGAAAGATTCCAAAACACACAGAATGTTGGGTATTGGGGTGTGTAGTTACAGGTCAACCAAATGCCCATGCAGACCCTTGTCCACACAAAAAAAAAAAAAAAAGTGCCTACTGTGTTCAGATGAGACTAAAAACCCAATCAAGCCTAGATAATAAATCACATACAGTTTGGTGTCTTCTTCATTCATTCAGGAAAGATGGCAAGCCAGTAGAAGAAGTGTGACGCTCTGGAAGATTGAGTAAGCCCAAGTCCTGGCATTCATGGGGATGTCAATTTCACACCGTACTACCTACCTATACACAGCTGCACACCTAATAAAACCCTTAATGGAAGCGGCTTTTCCTAATGATAGTGGTCTTTTTTAGCAGGATAATACTCCCTGCAAGACTACAAATATTCACAAACATCTTAAGTCATATGTCAAAGAGTAAGATTTTTTGACTACCTCCAGAATCCCAAGATCTTAATCTAACCAGGCATCTGTAGGATGTGCTGCAGAAACAAATCAATGGGAATCCTACTTCAAAAAGTGCATGAGTTAAAGGATCTGCTAACTCCTTGGTAGTTGAGGCCACAGTGCATCTTCAGAAGTCTTGTGGAGCCCATGCCACAATGGCTCAGAGATTGTCTTTTGGCAAAAGGGGAACCTATACCAGCATTTTATTTGTGAGACATCAAGACATTCCTAAACTTGTGGCACAAAAATAATGCAGAGACTAGCCTTCTGGATAATTTTTGCCAAATTGCTACCAAATGATTACATCCTGGTAGATTATTTTTATTTTTTTTTTATAGGACAGATCCCATTTTGCAATGTTTACCATAATTTTCGTCATCCCAAAACCGATATCTGGATTCAATTCCTACTTTCTCCATCTGTAAACCATATTTCACCAATATATTTGCTTCGGATTGCAAAAATATTGATCCAAAACGAGTTGCAGTTTTATGTCCATGTTACATTCAGGTCCTCGTTTCATCTTCATCTGCCTATTTTACGTCCAGTGTTAGGTTCAGTTTTGTTAAACCAACTGCATCTTTGTTAGGAAAGTGATGAGAACCGTAAGCACTATTTTTGGATTACTCTGTGGACATCCACCATAGCGCCATTTGATTAACCTAAATGCAAATACATGTATTTGTACATCCAGCATTCGTTGGAGGCGTTTTCATGGAGAGGACTAAACTACCATCGACCTTACATTAAACTGGAGTAAATCTTATGTTCTTGCTTCAAGCTTTTTAATTTTTATATCCCCAGTCTACTTGTCACAGACATACCTAACAAAACCTGCCTTTACGCATTTAAGACAAGTGCATTATACTGATCCTGAGTTGGACAAATAATCCAAACTTCACTTTTGCTCATTTTGTACAATAAGTTTTAGTTAAATAGGATTAAGATAATTCTTGATTCTGTGACCCCCCCTCCCCAAATGACAACTTCCTTATTCTTAGAAAAAAGGGGTATAGAGAGATTTAGTGTACTGCTTACTCCAGGGTGGCAATTAACTGAATGGATATGGTTGCAACAATGACATCTTTAACCAAATGAAATGAAAAAATTTGGTAAGGGAGAGCCACAGTCTTTACAACTTCCTGAGGAATCGTGACCTACATCCAAAATAAGCCACAACATTTAACAAAAATTCAGACCACTATCAAACCAAAACCTACGTGCCAAAAGTTTGTCCTGCGCCAGCTGTCATTTCCATTATTTATAACCTGACATCCTTGTTGATCAGAAAAGTTGGCTTGTGCTTCATCTGTAAAACATATCCCGGGCTTTGCCACTCCAATGTTTAGAGAGACAAACTGCAGATAAGTCACACGGTTTTAGCCAAATTCTTAGGTCTCCAATATCATAAGTTGCTAGATTCCACACTGCATGAAGTTTCCATAGTCCAAATCCTGCAGTTAAACAATGTAGAACCACAATGAACCGATTGAAACCAAAAACTGGTAAAGTGTTAAATATAACAAAGGATTAGCAAAAAACAAACACTAAACACAAGGAAAAAATAGCCCTGTCATCAATTTGCAATTTTTCAAAATAAACCAGGGTAACAACAACACAAAGTACACAAGCAATCCAAAATAGTTAGAAACAATAAAACGCAAGGTTTCCAGGACCTAATATACCTTAAACAATACCAAGTACAGTTCAGTGACTACCCAACTTCCTAGTCAAGCCATGTGCGTTTCCGAATCATATCACAAGCTTCATAGGACAATTCGCATACACATCAGAAAATGTTTGCGATAACTGACCAATTCCAAAACTTGCAACTAGTTTTTTGGCAACAACAAAAAAAAAACTAAAAAAAAAAGCTTAAGCCTCAGATCATTTATATATTAAAAAGAAAATTATAGTCGTCTTCAGTCTAAGCTAAGTCCCAACTTAAGTTTATTTTTGCATACAAAGGTGATGTACCTGAGGTTTGTCAAATAAGTTTGAAGACTTGCTCGGTTACAGGACAACATTTTAATCAAAATGAACCATATAGCACAATAGTAACTGAAGCGAAAACGTGGAATGTGTTCACTAACAAAAATTAGATTTACGTCTTCTTGAGACCAAATGTTTGAAACTACAAAAAAAATCCAACTACTGTTAAACTTCAAACATTTGAGACAGTGGTTAAAAGGAAGCTAAAACCAAGTCCATCCAGTCCTTTCAAATCCTGGTGAGAGACAAAAGAATATTCCGTGATCCAATGGGTCTGTCACTTAACTCCTTCACGGCAATCATTGCTTCTTCGTAGCTGGGGGAGCAGACTGTAGCGTGCCCTGTGGACATTCCTTTTCTATTAAATTTTACATCAATAGAATCGGGAATGATGTTATAGCCATAGAAAAAGTTTAAAATATCTTCATTGGTTATAGCGTAAGGTAGGTTTCTCATACGTATTATTGCTCCTGATGACCCGCCATCAAAGTTTCGGGCAGGAGACGAAAAAGTATTGAAATCATTGTAATTTGCATTTCCACTGTCAAGCCTGTCATAAGACTCATCTCTACCACCCAGCTCCATTGCATAAGAACCATGTTGCCTTTCTGGAGGACTTCTGAACTCCCTACGGTCGAAGTTCGGCCCCATGTAAGAGTTTTCATGGGCTTGTGGTAGTGGAACATTTATGTACTCATCTTTATACCCTTGAGAATGTGTCACTGGAGCATTATTGAAAGCACCAAACTCTTTCGCCTGTTCATCAGAAATACGAGTCAAAAAAACTTCTGTTCCCAAAAAATGTTGACGATTCAATACTTCACTACGCATAGCCTGTTCTTCGGATTGAAACCTAACCAAAGCTTCTCCCAATCCAACTCCTTTATTGTCAAAAAGCAAGAAGATATTATCTTCATGTACAAGAAATCCATCAAAGAATTTTTGCACTTCAACTTTACTCACGTCGAAAGGAAAATTCCTCAAGTATACACATCTCTTTAGATTAGATGATTCTCCTCTTGGATATTCCTCATACATGTCACGTCTCTGTGGATATTCCTCATACATGTCACGTTGCTGTGGATGGTTCTGATGTGGGTTGCGTTGCTGTGGATGGTTCTGATGTGGGATGCGTTGCTGTGGATGGTTCTGATGTGGGATGCGTTGCTGTGGATGGTTCTCATACGGGTTGCGTTGCTGTGGATGTTCCTCAAACGGGTTGCGTTGCTGTGGATGTTCCTCATACATGTCGCGTTGCTGTGGATTTTCTTCATACGTGTTGCGTTGCTTAGGTAGGGCTTGTGTTTCATAAGATTCTATTAACTCCAACATCACCTTCCTAGCAATAGGGAAAATGAACACCTGCCGACCCTTTAATTCCTTTTTGCTTAAAGCAAGACATTTCTCGTATTGCCTCTCACTTTTCAACATGACGAAGCCTTCTCTTGTCTGATTGTTATACTTATCAAGCAGGAATTTAATCTGAGAATCTGTTATATCAGGTGCGGAAAAGAAATGCCTAATATCTTGCTTTACTACTATATATGGTAAGTTTTTCAGATGCACATAAAACTGTTGATTTTGTGGCGACCTAGATCTTGCTCGGCTCTTTGGTTTGCAGTGTAGTTCATCACCGTTGTTTAAGGCCTCCAACCACTTGTCTTCTGTCGATTTCGCTATCGATATAAACCTATGACGAATATATTCATTGTTAAATTTCATAGCTCCATCAGCATCTGTTGCACTTGCAAACTTCACAAAGGCAATTCCGGTCTTAAGACCATTTTCACGCAGTTGAAAAATAACTTGAGTAATATCTAGGCCTTTAAAAAACTGAATCATATCTTCCATTGTTACGTTGAATGGCAGCCCATAACAAGATACATAGACATCATTAGAATATGCATCCTTTTTGTCATACTTCTGTACATATGATTCCTTATGTTTTGACACACTGATTTGATTTCCTCCTTTCTTCGCCATTTCCAATCGGCTCGTATCACCAGAAGGTGGTACAGCTGGATGCTTTGGATTTTTGTTAGTTTTACGGCTCATTTCCAGAGTACTCTGCATTTCTGTCTTGCTGCTAAGCACGAGAGTCACATGTAAGTTCTTAATGACACCACCATTCCGACTCATGGCTCGCCTGGCATCTTCATCCGTTGCAAATATGATAAATGCCTCACCAAGTTTTCCACCAATAATATGCACTCCTCCATCAGGAATTTTCAAACCAGTAAAAAAATGACGAATGTCAACAGTACCAGCAGAAACAGGGAGCCCCTGTAAGCGGATCACTACAGCCATTTTTAAGGGTCTGAAAGATTGTCACCTGAAAACAAAAGTGCACAACAAAAATGGTCAATATATGGTAAAGTAAAATATATGCACATATAACAAAGCATCTGATCTGTGCTTTCTATAGAAATAGTTATCACGCCTACACAAGAACTGCACATAAAAAAAACAAACCAGAAAATAAAAAGATGTACGAAAAGGCAGGATAACTACATTCAAAAGTACTGCACACAACCCAATTACATAAACATTACATACATTATATAGGGGAGGATGTTACGGCTTCTAACGTGAAATGGGTTAGGAGTAGTGTTGAGCATTCCGATACTGCAAGTATCGGGTATCGGCCGATACTTGCTGTATCGGAATTCCGATACCGAGATCCGATATTTTTGTGATATCGGGTATCGGTATCGAAACAACATTAATGTAAAAATGTGTAAAAGAGAGAATTAAAATAAAAAATATTGCTATACTCACCTCTCCGACGCAGCCTGCACCTTACCGAGGGAAGCGGCAGCGTTCTTTGTTTAAAATTCGCGCTTTTCTTTCCTTTACGTGAGTCCCGGCTTGTGATTGGTTGCGTGCCGCCCATGTGACCGGGACGCAACCAATCACAGCAAGCCGTGACGTAATTTCAGGTCCTTCAGGATTTTAAAATTACGTTCCGGCGTTGTGATTGGTTGCGTCGCAGTCACATGGGAGACGCAACCAATCACAGCAAGCCGTGACGTAATTTCAGGTCCTTAAGGATTTTAAAATTACGTCGCGGCTTTGTGATTGGTCCGCGTCCCGGCTACATGGCCGCCATTAACCAATCACAAGCCGTGACGTCACGGGAGGCTGGACACGCGCGCTTTTTAAAATGGGCGCGTGTCCAGCCTCCCGTGACGTCCCGGCTTGTGATTGGTTGCGCCGCGGTCAACCAATCACAAGCCGGGAGGCTCGACATGCGCCCATTTTAAAATTTTAAAATGCGCGCGTGTCCAGCCTCCCGGCTTGTGATTGGTTGACCGCGGCGCAACCAATCACAAGCCGGGACGTCACGGGAGGCTGGACACGCGCCCATTTTAAAAAGCGCGCGTGTCCAGCCTCCCGTGACGTCACGGCTTGTGATTGGTTAATGGCGGCCATGTTGCCGGGACGCGGACCAATCACAGCAAGCCGTGACGTAATTTCGTCACGGCTTGCTGTGATTGGTCCGCGTCCCGGCAACATGGCCGCCCTGACCAATCACAAGCCGGGACTTCACGTAACCAAGTAAAAGCGCGAATTTTAAACAAACAACGCTGCCGGTTCCCTCGCTGAGGTCCAGGCTGCGTCGGAGAGGTGAGTATAGCGATATTTTTTATTTTAATTCTTTCTTTTACACATTTATATGGATCCCAGGGCCTGAAGGAGAGTTTCCTCTCCTTCAGACCCTGGGAACCATCAGGAATACCGTCCGATACTTGAGTCCCATTGACTTGTATTGGTATCGGGTATCGGTATCGGATTGGATCCGATACTTTGCCGGTATCGGCCGATACTTTCCGATACCGATACTTTCAAGTATCGGACGGTATCGCTCAACACTAGTTAGGAGTGTTAAAAGGAAACAGTCAGCAGGATTGTGCCGAGTAACCTACAGATAGTGTCAGATTGGTGCCGTTACACTGATACATTTATACCTGGGTTGATGAAATCCGTCTTGTGATGGTTGTTTAATCTTTGTTTTTTGTTAATGAGATTCTCGTGCTCCGAGGCAGCCAGTGGCAGGGGGGTCATTACGTGGTGCTCTGCTTACATATTCATCTATATGGCTTATGACAGGTCACTTGTTCCCCTCAGTGGCCTGCCAATATTTTACATATTTAATAGGTTTTGAAGGAAAAAAAAAGTTTCACATTCGACAGGCAGGCGCATGTGCAGTAGCATGATCGCATGAATAATACCCATGTAATAATTTTATTTGGTGATATACATGTATTCAGAAAAATTAACTTTCTCAATGGTGGCATCTGCGCAGTAGCATCTATGTGATCACTGATAGAGGCTACTATGCAGGCCACGCCATTTTGGTGGAGACAATTTTTTTCCTCTAGCAGAGTGGCACTAGAGGAATTTTGCTTGAGGAAAAAAAAAAAAAAAAAAGAGTCTCCACAAAGATGGTGCCGCCTGCGCAGTAGCATCCATCAGCGATCCGATGGCTGCTACTGCGCTGGCGCAGCCGGTGCCATTTTGAGAGAGAATTTTTCTTTCCGAATACATGTATATCACCAAATAAAATAATTACATGGATATTTTGAGAAAAACAAAAAAATTCACTTTCAGCAGGCAGGTGCATGAGCTGTAGCATGATCGCATCTATAATGTCCATTTTATTATTTTATTTGGCGATATACAGTGGGTACGGAAAGTATTCAGACCCATTTACATTTTCACCGTTTCATTGCAGCCATTTACTACATTCAAAAAAGTTCATTTTTTCTCTCATTAATGTACACTCTGTACCCCATCTTGACTGAAAAAAAAGTAGAAATTTTTGCAAATTTATTTAAAAAAAAAATAAAAAAAAAAATCACATGGTCATAAGTATTCAGACCCTTTGCTCAGTATTGAGTAGAAGCACCTTTTGAGCTAGTACAGCCATGACACTTCTTGGGAATGATGCAACAAGTTTTTCACACCTGGATTTGGGTATCCTCTGCCATTCTTCCTTGCAGATCCTCTCCAGTTCCATCAGGTTGAATGGTGAATGTTGGTGGACAGTCATTTTCAGGTCTCTCTAGAGATGCTCAATTGGGTTCAGGTCAGGGCTCTGGCTAGGCCAGTCAAGAATGGTCACAGAGTTGTTCTGAAGCCACTCCTTTGTTATTTTAGCTGTGTGCTTAGGGTCATTATCTTGTTGGAAGAGGAACCTTCGGCCAAGTCTGAGGTCCAAAGCACTCTGGAAGGTTTTCATCTAGGATATCTCTGTACTTTGTAGATTGTGAGCCCTTGCGGGCAGGGTCCTCTCCTCCTGTACCAGTTGTGACTTGTATTGTTTAAGATTATTGTACTTGTTTTTATTATGTATACCCCTCCTCACATGTAAATAATAATGGAATAAATGGCGCTATAATAATAATACTTGGCTGCATTCATGTTTCCTTCAATGGCAACCAGTCGTCCTGTCCCTGCAGCTAAAAACACCCCATGCTGCCACCACCATGTTTCACTGTTGGGATTGTATTGGGCAGGTGATGAGCAGTGCCTGGTTTTCTCCAAACATACTGCTTAGAATTATCATCAAAAAGGTCTATCTTTGTCTCATCAGACCAGAGAATCTTATTTCTCATAGTCTGGGAGTCCTTCCTGTGTTTTTTAGCAAACTCTACGTGGGCTTTCACATGTCTTGCACTGAGGAGAGGCTTCCTTCGGGCCACTCTGCCATAAAGGCCTGACTGGTGAAGGGCTGCAGTGATAGTTGACTTTGTGGAACTTTCTCCCATCTCCCTACTGCATCTCTGGAGCTCAGACAGCGATCTTGGGATTCTTCTTTACATCTCTCACCAAGGCTCTTCTCCCACGATTGCTCAGTTTGGCTGGACGGCCAGGTCTAGGAAGACTTCTGGTGGTCCCAAACTTCTTCCCTTTAAAGGGAACCTGTCACCCCGTTTTTTGAAGATGAGCTAAAAATAGCGTTAAATAGGGGCAGAGCTGGGCGTTACATTAGTGTCTTTTGTGTGCCTTTATTACCCACCTATGCTGCTGAAATACCTTTGTAAAGTCGCCGTTTTCTGCTGTCACTCACGCTGGTCTGGTCCTATGGGCGTGGTGACCGCGCTGTTTCTCCCCCAGAATCCTGCTCATCGTTACATTGGTGGCGTAGTGGTGTGCGCATGTCCAAAAGGCGAATCCACTGCCCAGGTGATGAAAAACAGTGCGATCTGCGCTATTCAGCCGTTTACCGGTGGGCGCGGCCATCTTTCCTGTGGCCGCGCGTGCGCAGATGGAGCGCTCTGCTGCCAGGGGCTTCAGGAAAATGGCTGCGGAATTCCGCGCGTGCGCAGATGGAGATCGTGGCGGCCATTTTCCTGAAGCCCCGGGCAGCAGAGCACTCCATCTGCGCACGCGCGGCCACAGGAAAGATGGCCGCGCCCACCGGTAAACGGCAGAATAGCGCAGATCGCGCTGTTTTTCATCACCTGGGCAGTGGCTTCGCCTTTTGGACATGCGCACACCACTACGCCACCAACGTAATGATGAGCAAGATTCTGGGGAGAAACAGCGCTGTCACCACGCCCATAGGACCAGACCAGCGTGACAGCAGAAAACGGCGACTTTACAAAGGTATTTCGGCAGCATAGGTGGGTAATAAAGGCACACAAAGACACTAATGTAACGCCCAGCTCTGCCCCTATTTAACGCTATTTTTAGCTCATCTTCAAAAAACGGGGTAACAGGTCCCCTTTAAGGATTATGGAGGCCACTTTGCTCTTAGGAACCTTGAGTACTGCAGAAATTCTGTTGTAACCTTGGCCAGATCTGTGCCTTGCCACAATTCTGTATCTGAGCTACTTGGCCAGTTCCTTTGACCTCATGATTCTCATTTGGTCTGACATGCACTGTCAGCTGTGAGGTCTTATATAGACAGGTGTGTACCTTTCCAAATCAAGTGCTATCAGTTTAATTAAATACAGCTGGCCTCCAATGAAGGAGCAGAACCATCTCAAGGAGGATCACAAGGAAATGGACAGCATGTGACTTAAATAGGAGCGCCTGAGCAAAGAGTCTGAATAATTATGACCATGTGATATTTCAGTTTCTTTTTTAACAAAATATGCAAGAATTTTTACATTCTACTGTTTTTTTTCCAGTCAAGATGGGGTGCAGAGTGTACATTAATGAGAAAAAAAATGAACTTTTTTGAATTTACCAAATGGCTGCAATGAAACAAAGAGTGAAAAATTTAAAGGGGTCTGAATATTTTCCGCACCCACTCAGTTTATCCAGAGAAAAAAAAACCTCGCAAAATGACGCAGGCCGCGCCTGCGCAGTAGCATTTATAGGCGGTCCAATAGATGCTACTGCACAGACGCCATTTTGCTAGAAGAGGAAAAAAAAAAAAAAAAAAAAAAGCAAAAAAAAAAGTATCCGACAAGATGGCGCCGGTGGTGACTGAGCACATCTATCGGATCGCGTATAGATGCTACTGCGCAGGCGCGTACGGTGCAATTTTGAGAGATTTTTTTTCCCTGAATAAATTTATAGTAAATAATTAAATAGACATTATAGAGGCAATCTTGCTACAGCGCAGGTGCTGTCGCCTGCCTGCTGAATTTTATATATTTTCTTTCAAAACATATTGTATTCAGTATGTAAAATGGAGGCAGGTCACTGAGGGATCAGTGACCTGTCATAAACCATCAGTATGAATATCTAAGTAGAGCACTACATGAAACCCCACACAGGTCGCCACAGAGCACGAGAATCTCAACAGAAAATAAAAGATTAACCCCTTTCTGCCACAGGACGGAATAGTACATCTGATGGCAGATCCCCTGCTTTCATGCGGGCTCCCCGCATCAAAGCCGGGGCACGTCAGCTGTTTTGAACAGCTGACATGTGCCTGAAATAGGCGCAGGTGGAATCGCAATCCACCCGCGCCTATTAACTAGTTAAATGTCGCTGTCAAACGCTGACAGCGGTATTTAACAAGCGCTTCCGCCATCAGGCCGGAAATCTGCGCACCGCTGACCCCAGACACGTGATCAGGGGTCATCGGTGAGTTGGCATAACAACCAGAGGTCTCCTGAAGACCTCTATGGTTGTTGATGCCAGATTGCTGTGAGCGCCACTCTGTGGTCAGCGCTCATAGCAATGCAGCAATTCTGCTACATAGGAGCGATCTGAGCATCGCTCCTATGTAGCAGAGCTGATCAGGCTATGCCAGCTTCTAGCCTCCCATTAAGGCTATTGAAGCATGGCAAGAGTAAAAAAAAAAAAAAAAAAAAAGTTGAAAAAAAATATAAAAGTTTAAATCACCTCACTTTCACCCCCATTCAAAATAAAACAAACAAACAAAAAAAAAAAAATTTCAAACCTACACATATGGTATTGCCGAGTTCAGAATCGCCCGATCAATAAGAAAAAAAAAAAAAAAAAAAAAGAATTAACCTGATTGCTAAACCATAGCGAGCAAATTTTTTTTTTATAAAACGCCAGAATTACTTTTTTTGGTCGCAGTGACATTGCATTAAAATGCAATAAAGGCGATCAAAAGAACATATCTGCACCAAAATGGTATCAAAAATGTTAGCTCAGCTCGCAAAAAATAAGCTTTCACCCGACCCGAGATCCCGAAAAATGGAGATGCTACGGGTCTCGGAAAATAGCACAATTTTTTTTTTCTGTTAGCAAAGTTTGGAATTTATTTTTCACCACTTAGATAAAAAAAAATAAATAAAAATAGCCTAGACATGTTTGGTGTCTATGAACTAGTAATGACCTGGAGAATCATAATGGCAGGTCAGTTTTAGCATTTAGTGAACCTAGCAAAAAAGCCAAACAAAAAACAAGTGTGGGATTGCACTTTTTTTTTTGCAATTTCACCTCACTTGGATTCCCCCCATTTTATAGTACACGACATGGTAAAACCAATGGTGTCGTTCAAAAGTACAACTCGTCCCGCAAAAAATAAGCCCTCACATGGTCATATTGACTGAAAAATACAAGTTATGGCTCTGGGAAGGGGGGGGGGGGGGGGAGCTGAAAACGAAACTGCAAAACCGAAAAAAGCTCCGGGGGTGAAGGAGTTTAACAACAACCACAAGATGGATTTCATCCGCCCCTTGGTATCATCAGAATGACAGCACCAACCTGACACTGTCTGTAGGTTACTCTGCACAATTCTGCTATCAGTTTCCCTTTAAGGCTTCATGCTTGCCAGACTAGCAGCTAGATCAGTTAGGCCGGCGTCACACTAGGCGTATGAAAATATGGTCCGTTTTTTACGGCCGTAATACGCAGTAATTGTCCCAAAACACTGTTCCGTATTCAATGCGAGGATGCGATTTTTACGGACAAATTTATCCGTGTGTCATCCGTATGACGTTTTTTTCTCGCAGGCTTGCAAAATGGACATATCATGGATCCATCGGCTCAAATATTCTAAAAAAAAACACAGTCTAATATATATATTAATATTTCATATAGCGCTAGATAGCAGAAAAGCTGGTAATTCAATTGCCGTCTTTTGCTCTCTCCTTCACAAAACCGACAGGATATGAGACATGGTTTACATACAGTAAACCCATCTCATATCCCTTCTTTTATTACATATTCCTCTTTAGTAATGTAACAAGTGTCTGTGTAAAATTTGGGGTCTCTAGCTATTAAATTAAAGGGTTTAATCCCGGTAAAAATTGGTGTGGGGCTCCCGCGCAATTTTCTGAGCCAGAGTGGGAAAGCCAGTGACTGAGGGCAGATATTAATAGCCAGGAGAGGGACCATGGTTATTGCCCCCCCCCCAAAAAAAAAAAAAAAAAACATCTGCCCCCAGCCACCCCAGAAAAGGCACATCTGAAAGATGCACCTATTTTGGCACTTAGCCTCTCTCTTCCGACTCCCGTGTAGCGGTGGGATATGGGGTAATGAAGGGTTAATGTCACCTTGCTATTGTAAGGGGACATTAAGCCAGGTTAATAATGGAGAGGCATCAATTATGACACCTATCCATTATTAATCCAATAGTACGAAATGGTTAATAAAACACACACACACATTATTAAAAAGTATTTTAATGAAATAGACACATGGTGTTTTAATATTTTATTATACTCTTAATCCACCTGAAGACCCTTGTCACCTGAAATAAAGTTAAAACAAACAATATTCCATACCTTCCGTCGTTCAGTCTTGTCCCACGCTGTAAATCCATCTGAAGGGGTTAAATCATTTTACACCCAGGAGCTCTGCTAATGCACCTGTGCTTCTGTCTGTAAAACTTTGTGATGAACTCATATGAACTCGAGCCTGGGAACTTTTCAGAATATTTTCCCAAGCTCAAGTACATACGAGTTCATCCAGCAGGGGGCGCATCACCGCGATTCGAGGTAACTACAGTACATTCCCCTGCATTTCATTCACTCACCAAGTTTTACAGCCAGGAGCACAGCTGCATTAGCAGAGCTCCTGGGTGTAAAATGATTTAACCCCTTCAGATGGATTTACAGCGTGGGACAAGACTGAAAGACGGAAGGTATGGAATATTGTTGTTTGTTTTGTTTAACTTTATTTCAGGTGACAAGGGTCTTCAGGTGGATTAAGAGTATAATAAAATATTAAAACACCATGTGTCAATTTCATTAAAATACTTTTTAATAATCTGTGTGTGTGTTTTATTAACCATTTCGTACTATTGGATTCATAATGGATAGGTGTCATAATTGACGCCTCTCCATTATTAACCTGGCTTAATGTCACCTTACAATAGCAAGGTGACATTAACCCTTCATTACCCCATATCCCACAGCTACACAGGAGTGGGAAGAGAAAGGCTAAGTGCCAGAATAGGCGCATCTTCCAGATGTGCCTTTTCTGGGGTGGCTGGGGGCAGATGTTTTTAGCCAGGGGGGTCCTATAACCATGGTCCCTCTCTAGGCTATTAATATCTGCCCTCAGTCACTGGCTTTCCCACTCTGGCTCAGAAAATTGCGCGGGAGCCCACGCCAATTTTTTCCGGGATTTAACCCTTTAATTTAATAGCTAGAGACCCCAAATTTTACACAGAGACACTTGTTACATTAGTAAAGAGGAATATGTAATAAAAGAAGGGATATGAGATGGTTTACTGTATGCAAACCATGTCTCATATCCTGTCGGGCTTGTGAAGGAGAGAGCAAAAGCCGGCATTTGAATTACCGGCTTTTCTGCTGTCTAGCGCTATATATCTATTTATCTATCTAGCTATATATCTCTCTCTCTCTATCTCACTGACACACATATATATATACCTATTCTATGGTACACATTTATTCTACCTATTCTATCAGTGTGATTTTACTGTATACCGCACTGAATTGCCAGCTTTTCTAGAGAACACCGCTGCGTATTTCTCGCAAGTCACACGCATGGTCCGTGTGTAATCCGTAATTTTCTCGCCCCCATAGACTTTCATTGGCTGATTATTTGTGCCATACGCTGACAAACGCAGCATGCTGCGATTTTCTACAGCCGTACAAGACCGTATAATACGGATCCGTTGTACCATATGCAATCCGTATTTTCTGCGCCTCTCATACATCCGTAAAACACGCCAGTGTGACGCCGGCCTTAGACAGGCCGACTTGGGACACTAAGCTACCGCCAATCAGATGCTCGATTGCCATTTGCGATTGTGTAATGGCCTATTTACAAAGGCCGACCAAGTTTCAGATGCGTGCTGAAGGATCTGCAATAGATCAGTGCACAAAAGTGTCACTCAACAGCGAGATTCCTATTTACACACTACGACGCACTGCAGAGAACAATAATCTAAGATAATTTCACCAGACAAACATGTTTTGCTTTTCGATGTGGTTATAAGTGAACTGTTTAGAATTATTGTAAAAAAAAAGTGTTCCTAGGAATGATTGTTCTGGATAATTTTGCAATGTAAGTGCACTGTAAAGGGACTGACAGCACGGAATGACTTTTCACACTAATCCTGCCGCTCACGGCGGGGCAAATCATTTATACACAGTTTCCCATCTGCTTGGTTTCCAGCTAGCTCCTCCTCTATGAAGCCAGAGCTGTCTATCAAATGGTGGAGGGGAAGGGGGACATAAGATGTAAACCAAGCAGGTGGGAACATATATTTAAATGATTGGCATCGCCAATAAGCACTGAGTCAGTACTTGGTTTGAACAGTTGTTCTGTGCTGACAGTCCCTTTAGGATCTCAGCCTTCAAAAGTTATAAGTCTCCCAGCATACTTACCAGTTTAATGCCCGAGGCTCTAGGAATTTAGCTGCAAAAATAAAGCAAAATGTAAACATAAAATTTTTAGGTCATTGAGAAAAACAAAAACACAATTACACTTCAAGGCGATTTAAGTCACTGTGGATTATGCATGTTTATGAAGTCGGCATCCACATGTAGAGGAAAGACCTAAATGTTTGGATTCTCAAATCTGAACCATGCTTTTCGCTTTAAAAATAAGAGGTAGATTTCCAAAGCATAATGTACCTAAAGTATTTCTTTATTAATCTCTTAAAGGGAACCTATCACCCCGTTTTTTAAAAATTAGATAAAAATAGTGTGAAATAGGGGCAGAGCTGGGCTTTACATTAGGGCCTTTTCGGTGCCTTTACACCCCCGTTAGGCTGCCGAAATACCTTTGTGAAGTGGCCGTTTTCTGCTGTCACTCAAGGTGGTCAGGTCGGATGGGCGTGGTCACAGCGCTGTTTCTCCCCCAGATCAGGCTCATCATTACGTTGGTGGCGTAGTGGTGTGCGCATGTCCAAAGAGAAGATCCACTGCCCAGGAGATTCAAAACAGCGCGGTCTTCGTTATTCGCCGTTTACCGGTGGGCACGGCCATCTTTCCTGTGGCTGCGCGTGCGCAAATGGAGCGCTCTGCTGCCCGGGGCTTCAGGAAAACGGCCGCGGGATTCCGCGCGTGCGCAGATGGAGATCGCGGCGGCCATTTTCCTGAAGCCCTGGGCAGCAGAGCGCTCCATCTGCGCACGCGCAGCCACAGGAAAGATGGCCGCGCCCACCGGTAAACGGCGAATAACGAAGACCGCGCTGTTTTGAATCTCCTGGGCAGTGGATCTTCTCTTTGGACATGCGCACACCACTACGCCACCAACGTAATGATGAGCCTGATCTGGGGGAGAAACAGCGCTGTGACCACGCCCATCCGACCTGACCACCTAGAGTGACAGCAGAAAACGGCCACTTCACAAAGGTATTTCGGCAGCCTAACGGGGGTGTAAAGGCACCGAAAAGGCCCTAATGTAAAGCCCAGCTCTGCCCCTATTTCACACTATTTTTATCTAATTTTTAAAAAACGGGGTGATAGGTTCCCTTTAATGACCACTGATAAGCATTAATATGGCAGCCGCTGAGGGAACTCAACGGTATAAAACTGTAGCCCTCCTCCCCTGAGTCAGAAAATCTCTGGGTTCTCGGCTCCCAGGGGTAGCCGAGGCTCCCTTGTTAGATAAAAAATAAAAACTTTTATTCTTTATTTTTCCATTCTTTGCAGCTGGGGTTAGGGTTAAGTTGGGGTTAAATTTCCCCCCCCCCCCCAAAGTTAAAAAAAAAAAAAATAGATGCCAACATGACAGCTAGTGTTGAGTGCAAGTGCTCGCTACTCGAGTTTGCATCGGGTTCTCGGGTATGCACGGAGCATCGTGGATTTTTCTTTGGGTGTCTAACAGATGCAAAACATGCGGGGCAGGGATAAGCACCTGATGGAAACTGGAGTAGCGAGCACTTGCACTCAACTCTAGTGACATATTCAATATGACAACCAAATTCTTATCAAAAATTGATATCAAATTCTGTGTCATATTTGTGGGCTTAAAATACTCCCTATACCCCGGTATAAAATCCTTGAGGGGTGTTTCCAAAATGGGTTTCCCCTGTTTAGGCACATCAGAGGCTCTCCAAACGCAACATGGTGTCCGCTAGTTATTCCAGCAAATTAAACACTAAAAAAAAGTCAAACAGTGCTCCTTCCCTTCCGAGCACCGTCGAGCGCCCAAACAGTAGATTTCCCCCACAAATAAGGTAGGTGAAGATTGCACAACAAATTTTGGGGTCCATTTTCTTCCTTTACCCATGTGAAAATAAAGTTTGAGTTTAAAGTAATTTTTTGTGAAAAAAATTAAAATGTTCCTTTTACATTGCAACTTAAGGGTTAATAAACTTCTTGAATGTGGTTTTGAACACCTTGAGGGGTGCAGTTTTTAGAATGGTGTCACTTTGGGATATTTTCTGACAAATAGGCCCCTCAAAGTCGCTTCAAATATTAAAAATACTAAAAAAATTAGTAAGTTTTGCTAGAAAAATGAGAAATTGCTGGTCAACTTCTAACCTAACTGCTTAATAAAAATAAAAAATTATGTTTAAAAAAATTGTGCTGATGTAAAGTAGACATGTGGGCAAAGTTATTTAGTAACCATTTTGTGTGACAACTGATTTAAAGGGAACCTGTCACCCCCAAAATCGATGGTGAGGTAAGCTTACAGTCATCAGGGGCTTATCTACAGCATTCTGTAATGCTGTAGATAAGCCCCCCGATGTTACCTAAAAGAGGGGAAAAAAAAGAGGTTAGAATAGGCTACTTTCACATTTCCACCGCGGTGTGAAGACCAGAAAAGGACGTCATGGAACGAAGATGGAAGGCTCCGGACCGGACCTGAGACACCCATTGGACCCGGACCGCAGCGGGACCGCCCTTGGGCGAGTATAATCTAACCTCTTTTTCTCCTCTTTTAGGTAACATTGGGGACTTAACTACAGCATTACAGAATGCTGTAGATAAGCCCTGATGCTGGTGGGCTTACCTCACCATCGATTTTGGGGCTGACCGATTCCCTTTAAGGGTATAAAAAAATAAAAGCTTGAAAATTGCAACATTTTTGCCAAATTTCTGTTTCTTTTTTTTTCACAAATAAAAGGTCATATCGAAGAAATTCATTATCATGACGTACAACATGTCAGGAAAGAACAATCTAAGAATCAGTAACATATGTTGAAGCGTTCCAAAGTTAAAGGGAACCTATCACCCCGTTTTTTAAAGATTAGATAAAAATAGTGTGAAATAGGGGCAGAGCTGGGCTTTACATTAGTGCCTTTTTGGTGCCTTTACACCCCCGTTAGGCTGCCGAAATACCTTTGTGAAGTGGCCGTTTTCTGCTGTCACTCAAGTTGGTCAGGTCGGATGGGCGTGGTCACAGCGCTGTTTCTCCCCCAGATCAGGCTCATCATTACGTTGGTGGCGTAGTGGTGTGCGCATGTCCAAAGAGAAGATCCACTGCCCAGGAGATTCAAAACAGCGCGGTCTTCGCTATTCGCCGTTTACCGGTGGGCGCGGCCATCTTTCCTGTGGCCGCGCGTGCGCAGATGGAGCGCTCTGCTGCCCGGGGCTTCAGGAAAATGGCCGCCGCGATCTCCATCTGCGCACGCGCGGAATCCCGCGGCCATTTTCCTGAAGCCCTGGGCAGCAGAGCGCTCCATCTGCGCACGCGCGGCCACAGGAAAGATGGCCGCGCCCACCGGTAAACGGCGAATAGCGAAGACCGCGCTGTTTTGAATCTCCTGGGCAGTGGATCTTCTCTTTGGACATGCGCACACCACTACGCCACCAACGTAATGATGAGCCTGATCTGGGGGAGAAACAGCGCTGTGACCACGCCCATCCGACCTGACCAACTTGAGTGACAGGACAAACCGGCCACTTCACAAAGGTATTTCGGCAGCCTAACGGGGGTGTAAAGGCACCAAAAAGGCAGTAATGTAAAGCCCAGCACTGCCCCTATTTCACACTATTTTTATCTAATTTTTAAAAAACGGGGTGATAGGTTCCCTTTAACTAATGCTCCTGAGAGCCACTGGATTCAGACAATATCCTGTATGATAGCATTCACAATATCACAAACTGAATAATAGCCACCGTGCTATCACACCAGTAAAGAACAAAGTGGAAGCGGACTATTGGATACCACAATATTCAGATTGACAAATTCTGATTCGTCTTTAATCTGAACAGCGTATAATGCAGATTCACATCACTAGATAGGATCAGCAGCGTTGTGTCGGTATTTGATGCAATTAAATACTTTGTCAGTGATCCTCAGGATGTAGCACAGCTGCAACTGTTTTACGGATGCCGCAGATTCTGCTATTTAATGCAATCTGCAGCCAAATCTGGGCCACAATTATCAGATTTGTAGAGAAAGTTTTCCACCACATCTAAACTAGTAGAGCTTTACAACAAAAAAAACAGGGCACATCCACACGTACCGCAGTTGGTGTGGATTTTCTCTAGACTCTCGTAAGAAAGTCAATAATTCTCATCAATGTGGAAATTGATCTGTGATGCAAGAATTCTCTTTTAGTCCACAGCATAATTTCTGTTGTGGATAAATCACTGCATGTGTTGCAGCTAACAGCCACGAGACATGCAGCCATGGGGTCTCGAACATTCTTTGAGCAAGCAAAAGACACTGTTAACACCCAAGCATGCTCAGAATAGACCTTAGTATTGAACACATGAAAAGAGAGTGGTGAAAAGTCATGCTGAAATCTATCAGTAATTAGAAAGCAATCCTGCCATTTAGTGAAAAATATCAGCTGGTTCAACTGATGGCCTATAAAATGGTGTCTCTTTACCAAAGTGCCACACAAGAAACATCTCGTAATGGGTAGAAGCAGTGAGTGGTCTCAAGATCTTTGCAACCTTATTGTTGCAAAATGTATTATTTTCATTTGCTGTATGTGATTCGTCCGAAGGCAGATAGAGTGAAGCCAGTACTGATTGGCTTCAGGGATCGTGTGACAACAATGTTACGCAATCCCCTTTAAATGCACCTTCCCACCTACTCGTTTTTCCTTTATCTACACCCTTCTCTGGCTCTATAAAACTAGGGCTGTCACTCAAGAGGGGAGTAGGGGTGGAGATAGAGGGAAACCAAGTAGGTAAGAAGCTGCACTGGAAGGGAACCTGTCACTACGAAAATGCAGTCCAATGTGCAGGCATCGTGTTATAAAGCGGGGAGTTGAGTAGATTGAGATCACGTTTCGTGAGAAATTATTCAGTATAATCTGTGGTTTGGTAAGGCTACTTTCACACTAGCGTCGTACGACGCACGACGAATTGCGTCGTTGCGACGTATCGATGCAAGCAGTGAAAGCGCTGCACAACGGGGGCAGCGGATGCTGTTTTTCAACGCATCTGCTGCCCCATTGTGAGGTGCAGGGAGGCGGAGTTCCGGCCGCGCATGCGCGGTCGGAAAAGACGGTCTCGACACACCAAAAAACATTACAAGCAACGTTTTTTGGTGGCGACGGACCGACGCAACAGTCGCACGACTGTTGCGACGTGTGGCAATGCGTCGCTTATGCAAGTCTATGGAGAAAAAAGGCATCCTGCAAGCACTTTTGCAGGATGCTTTTTTTTCCTACAAAACGACGCATAGCGACGTGCAGTGCACGACGCTAGTGTGAAAGTAGCCTTATCTAAACCTCTGCTTTTCCTGGGATTGTGTGTCCAGTGAGTGGTACTGGGAATTTCGGCTTCCTCTGCTGACATCATATCAACAGAGCGGGGCTTCTTTTCCGCTCTGCCTACGGGCGTGACTTCTGACGTCATTCTGATTAGGGGATCCAGCTGTCAATCAAAATGATGGTCAGAAGTCACACCCTGTCGACAAAGCAGAGCGGAAAAGAAACCACTGTGATGTCAGGTGAGGCAGCAGAATCCCTGGTAAGAGGTGTGTGTGACTGCTCTGTGTCGAGGAAGAACGAGGCTGTGCACAACAGGTAGGTAGCAACTACCTGCCTGTTAGTTTGATATCAGACTTGGGATAGGGTTGCCACCAATTTACAGGTTATATTACTGATAACTGGAGTGGGTGAAGATGAAAAATTATTGTGGGGACCACCAGCAATCTGAGATCAGGGCTGTGTAACCCGGGTTCTGTATAGCCTCGTCTTGAATAACTGGTGAATTAGATGCACATGCTCAACCTCCACTCCATTCACTGGCTATCTGCTGCTGAAAGAGCACAGAGCTCCAATATTTACAGCAGTCCCATAGACCACGAATGGGGTGATGGTTGATAATCTGCATCCTCATTCCATACTATTAGGAGGGGATGCCGTCTGACCACTGGGAACCATACCAATCTGTAAATCGCCTATGGATTGGTGCGTCGTTATATTCCCCAGGTGACCCCCCCACCCTTTAACCCCTTAATGACAGCCAATAAGTCTTTTAACTGACCTGAGATATAGGAGAATAGCCTCCCCATACAGGTGACAATCCCACAACTGTCCGCTGTCCACTATAGTTGACAACTTGCTGTATCAGCCACGATCACGGCTTGCCCCATCCAAATCGGTGGGGGCGGCCATCTTCCTGTGGCCGCGTGTGCGCAGATGGAGCGCTCTGCTGCCTGGGGCTTCAGGAAAATGGCCGCGGGATGCCACTCGTGCGCAGATGGAGATCGCGGCGGCCATTTTCCTGAAGCAGAGTTCGCATCTCTGCTTCAGGAAAATGGCCGCCGCGATCTCCAACTGCGCACGCGCGGCATCCCGCGGCCATTTTCCTGAAGCCCCGGGCAGCAGAGCGCTCCATCTGCGCACGCGTGGCCACAGGAAGATGGCCGCCCCCACCGATCACCAGGGGAATAGCGCAGATCGCACTCTTTTCCCTCCCCTGTGCAGTGGATTCTGGACTTGGGCATGCGCAAACCACTACGCCACCAACAGAAAAATAAGCAAGATCACCCATCTGACCAGACCAGCCTGATTGACAGGCGAAAACGGCTACTTTGGTAACGTATTTCGGCAGCATAGGTGGGGAATCGGGGTCCACAAAATACACTATTGTAATGCACAGCTCAGGCCCTATTTAACAGTATTTTTATCTCATACGGAAAAAACGGGGTGACAGGTTCCCTTTACGTACCATATTTTTCAGACTATGCCCCCACCCTTTAAGGGTAGATCCTCAATATTTAAGTACCATACTTTTCAGACTATAAGACGAACGCAGGCTTACAGGGGATTTGTGTCACAGGTGGGGCAATGTTGTGGCGGTGCGGAGTGGACCTGAGCAGGGTCCCTTCTTCAGGATGCCAGCGGCAGAAATGTGGCGGCGCGACAGCTCGGTGTCCACAGTGAGCAGAGTGCATCACCGGTTTCCCTGCGGTCATCTCCCTGAAGCCATGGGCATCCTGAGGATGGGACTCTGCTCCAGCTCTACCTCACTGCCGACAGCATCGCACCCCAGGACTGCAGAATTGCCCCACTTCTACCACCGGCTTCCTGAGGAAGAGACCCTGCCTTCTGTAACCCAGCTGTACCACCGCCGGCCCTCAGGCAAGATAACATAAATTCGGACAATAAGACGGACCCCCATCTTAGAAAAATCTTTTTTTTTTCTGCTATTTTCCAGCCCAAAATTTGGGGTGCATTTTATGGTCCAGTGTGTCTTCTAGTCTGAAAAATACGGTAACCCATTTAGGCTGAGATACTTTAAGGCATATTGCGCCCAAGTCAGTGCCTCTAGTTTCCACAATGACCATTGGGAGACGCTAATGTGATGACCATCGGAAGCATGGCGACCATCGGTCCTGTCCTAGTGGCCAGTAACGAGCATCCTTGTAGATTGTAAGCTTGCGAGCAGGGACCTCACTCCTTATGTCACTGTTTAAATTGTCTTAACTTGTACTGAATTTATTGTCTGTACATGTCCCCGCTTAATTGTAAAGTACTGCGGAATATGTTGGCGCTATATAAATAAAAACTATTATTATCTATTCTATACAAGCCGTTCAGCACCCGGCAGGTGCAGAACGATAGCCAATATGGCCGCCCTGTCCCCACATACAGTACACACCATCGCCTGCACATCTCTGGGGCGATGCGCTGGCAATAAATTTGTATACCACCAGAAACAAAAATTCAAGTTTTGGCCAGGCGATTATGATAACGGGGCTGGTGTAAGAGGCCATGAGGGAGGCATGCGGTGTGGTGAGCAGTCGGTAATGTGCAGGCATCCATAGAATAACACAGGGCGACACATGCCGAGCGTCACCACCACAACGGCACGTGTAGTACTCACCAACCGTCCGAGGGGCGCTACAGCTGCACCTCTAGGTGCCCAATAAGGCGATTTGGGGGGGAAGAAAATCCTACAGAAATACTAAAAGTCATGCCAGGAAAGGAGCACAACTATGGGGAGTCCTCTCAGAGCAGTACTACAAGTCCCAGCACGGCTCTCCTGCCACTACCACACGAGCTAATAAGGCAACGAACACCACATGACAGCCCCCCCACACAGCTCGGCGCAGGCCCCAGCCAGGAAACAGGCCGCGAACACACCGATAACCCCCACACGACCCCCGGGGCCTCAGAGACCCGCTCCCGCCAGCTGAGCCAGTGTACCAATAAGTAGCCCGTATTTACCAAATCTCACACCCCAGCAGCGATAAGTGCGGCCGCACACTCGAAAATGATGAGCTTCCAAAATGGCGCCTGCAGCTCCGTCCTTGTGAAAAGCCTGGGGCGGGGCTGAGGCGCCAGTGACGTCACTAGTCAGCTATTGGCTCCGGCTCAGCGTCGCTGACCAGGACGGAGACATTTTGTTGGTTGCCAACGGTTATTAATATGAACGGATGGCGATACTGTGCGGAATATAACCATCACATTTGTTTATTTCTATTCGGTTTGACTGTATGGGAAATAAATAGAGGCCAAGGGTTTTATTATTACTATTGTTTTTTTTAAATGGGAGGGGCCGTGAAATGGGGCTGTGCGCATGCGCGGCTCTGAGAGCGCGCTTTCTGCGGCCGCCATTTTCTAATCTTCACACACGTCGTTAGTGGTCGGAGCTGGTGAGGCTTGGCGTCGTGAGCGGAGACCGGGCCGGTGCGGTGCAGCTCACTGTGAGTATTCATAGTGTTATTACCGTGAGGGGAAGCTGCGGTGCGGCCTGCAGCCGGGGCACAGCCTTCATTTCCTAGCTTCCTCAGTACCCGGGCCCCGGCCTGCGCCACATGCTACAAAGCAGGAACTTAAAGGGAGTGTTCTTCTTTTTAGAACCCAAGTTGCATGTCTCTGGGGATACACATTTTTTTCTGCTGGTTTTGATAAATGATGTACTGATTGTCTCCTGTATTACACTGTCTGTTGCTGGCTGCAGAATGAGGTAACTAAGGATCCAACAGTGAGTGAATTGTGATCATCTCAACAGAAAGTTTCATTTATTTTTTTGTCTTTTTCATTAGCTCCTCTCAGTTCATTCATGACCACATTAAAGGGGTTGTCCGGTCCAAATCGTAAGCCTGCAGTCACTCTGTGTGACTACACTTACCACGCACGGGGCGCTCCGGAGATTCGCCGTGGTCAGACCCCAAACTGGCAGGTGTGTTACACGTACATCTGGCCAGTGGGCCCGGCCTCGCTCTCCATACACTTGTATGGCGAAAGGCTGCACCCAGTCTAGTGCTACAACTGACCAGTGGTCACTGGTCATAAACTGGCGAATTGCCACAGTGCGTGCTCTGGTGGGGGGATTCGTAAGTCTGTAGTCACACAGAGTGATTGCAGACTTATCGATTTTTGGATTGGACAAGCCCTTTAGATATGGATGTGCTGGAAACAGTCTGTAAGGCAAAAAAGAGCAATGTTTTACCTTAGTCCAGTTGTCAAAATGACATTTAGTGTGAAATACATGCATCACTACTGGGACAGCCCCTTCGTAACTACTTCTGGATCGCCCATATACTTTGGAGGAAACTTGTCATGCCCCAAAATATTAACTGGCAGTTACGGGGTCAATCAGCAGAGTAATGGCCTAATGCTGTGCGGCTGCTGCACAGAAGGCTGGGAGGATAGTAAAAGGAACCTATCTGGACCCTCCATCTCAGCAGCATTCACTTATGTATCAATTAATGCCCTGCCTAACCAGCCCTGTATTACGTGTTTCTGGTCAAATGAGGGGGTTTGTTTTTTTAAAGCATTTATATTGCCACCAGCTCTGTTTCCATGCCCCTGTGGGTGTGATAACATAATATGCATGAGCTGCCCACTCGCCACTTGCGCAAATCTAGCACGTGTGCGCCGCTCATTTCGGCAGCATCTCTGAAGTAGGTAGACGCTTCCCAGCTTCAGAGGTGCGCACCGTGCATGACCGGAAGCTAACTTCTGAACCTCTGGACATGCACAGTGCGCCTCTGAAGCCACAAAGCGACCACCCAGTTTCAGAGATGAGTCGTGCTGCTGAAATGAGCGGCGCACATGTGCTAGTTTTGCATAATCGGCGATGACGCTGCTTGTGTAAAGCCCTCATTAGTAGTGGTAATGGCTGCTGACTTTTACCTAGCATGAGCTAGTGTAGTGAAGTGTGTTGGTGCACAAAATATCTAAAATATAAGGGTCAAAGTGCACTTTATGGTATTTCAGATAGGACCAAAAATAATACAATAAGCTCCTTAAGGGAGCATTAATGATAGATTCACTAGTATGACTGTGGAAATGACTGGTAGGCAATGATTTGAATTCGGTCACTTATAGATAGACCATTGGGAGTTGGTAACTCAATTTAGATGACTGATACACCAGCTACCATGCCTGTGTCTGACAGGTATTAAAACCAGGTTACCTAGAAGGGGCCAGTCCATATTAAATGGTATTACTACTCATGTTAACAACTGGGTGGCAATAAGTAATAATCAGTGTGGCTTTACTAGCTGACTACACCAAGTGGTTATAAGTAATGCCTATTGAATTGTTTAGGCTCATAAGTAGTGCAAAACACCTATTGGTTCTTTTCAAGCACTACCACTTAAAGCGAACCTGTGAGCTGTGTTGGCCGATATAAGATGTGGCCACTGCCTTTCAGGGCTGATATATAGCATTCTATAACGCTATAGCAAAGCCCCTGATCCAACCTGCAAGATAAGAAAAATAAGTTTTATTATACTCACCCGTTTTTACGATTAAAAAAAACCTGACTGTGCCGGGTCCAGAACGGGGTTAAACGTGCCATGGTTATTTTTTATTATCCCCCCCCCCCCCCCCCCTTTTTAAAATACTTTAGGCTTTTATCCTTATTGGCGCCATTCCAGTGGTGTTGGTGCTGGGTCTCCCCAGGCTAATGTGACATTGTTGCGCCATGTAAGTTGTACGGCTAATGGGCTGCAGTGCTCACACCTCCCCAGACATCCAAAGAAAGTGAGGGCACCGCAGCCTAATATTGGCCTCAGGGCTCATGTGACATAATGTCATGCAAGCCTTGGGCGCCTATGATGCCAATAATAGTGAGGCAAGCTCAGGGTATTTTTATTTACAAGGGGGAATATAGAATTTAAAGAAGGAGTTGTCATTGTGCGTTAACCATTTTAAGTTTAAACAAAAAAAGTGGTGGACCCCTTGGTATAAAAGAACTATAATAGGTCTCCTGGTCATCCTACACATTTTAAAAACACAGATCCCATGTAAAAAGATGAGTTTTGAGTATCCTTTTATGTAGGTAATGAATATGGAATGTCTTCAGATTATAGTGCACACGTGCCATATTTATGCTGCTCAATAATTGATGCCTTGTATGTCAGTGGATTACAGTAGTAATGGGCAGGGATAGACTAATACAGGCAGTCCCTGGGTTGCGAACTAAATAGGTTTGTAATTAAGTTGGCACAAGGCACACACAAAAAAGAAAACTAATACCTTATGACCTCTTTGGCTACATACTGTTTACTGCCCACTGGAGGATGTTGAGTAGTGGGCAGCCGACAAGGTGAGCATTTTAGTTGTTTCTTTTTTTTTTTTTTTGGATATTCTAATGCTTACCTCATTCCTGACCTCCCAGACCTCTTGAATTTTGTGGTTTCAGTTTTCTTTTATTTAGGGCATTTATTATATGTGTAATTCTTTTTAAGTTTATGGGATTTTTTTCTGTGCTTGTGATTCATTTGATTTTTTTTTTTTTTTGCATTTGCAGGTTCTTGTACAAACATAACTAGCAAAAGGCTGCCAGTGATATCGTACAGGTAAGGGATTTGTTGGCATAGTCTATAAAAAAAAAAATGACTAATTGTTTGTACATGAAATATGAACCTTCAATGTTATGGATATACAGATAGAGAGAATGAGTGTGGATACCTGTACTCTGCATGCAACAAGCCCTTTTTCTGTGTCTATCGCATAAACAGGACATGGTTTTTATCTGGTGGAAGTAATCCATGTAAATAACTGAAGGCAGTAAAGAATTCTTACAGAAAAGTCACCATATTTTTCGGACTATAAGACGCACCTAGGTTTTAGAGCAGGAAAATAAAAGAAAAAAAAAATGGAAGCAAAATAATGTGGTTATCACATACCATTATGAAGGGGGGAGAGAATCTGCTGCTGACACTGTTATAGGGGTAAAGTCCCCCATCCTGGTATTTGTCCCTGACCCAGGTATACATGGCATCCCCATCCTGATATACAGGTGCATCTCACAAAATTAGAATATCATCAAAAAGTTAATTTATTTCAATTCTTCAATGCAAAAAGTAAAACTCGTATAGAGTCATTACAAACAGTGATCTATTTCAAGTGTTTATTTATATTAATATTGATGGTTATGGCTTACAACCAAAGAAAACCCAAAAGGCATTATTTCTGTAAATTAGAATACACAGGCTTTCACCCTGTGGAACTGCTGAGGTGTTATGGAAGCCCAGGTTGCTTTGATAGCAGCCTTCAGCTCGTCTGCATTGTTGGGTCTGGTTTCTCATCTCTTGACAATACCGAGTTTGCAGGCCAATCAAGCACAGTAATACTGTTGTTTTTAAAAAAGGCATTGGTACTTTTGGCAGTGTGGACAGGTGCCAAGTCCAGCTGGAGAATGAAACCACTCATCACCTCAGCAGTGCCACAGGCTGATCACCTCCATGCCACGCCGCATTGATGCAGTAATTGATGCAAAATGAGCCCCGACCATGTATTGAATGCATTTACTGAACATACATTTCAGTAGGCCAACATTTTGGATTTTAAAATCCTCTTTCAAGCTGGCATACATGGCCTCCTCCATCCCTGTCCTGGCATACATAGCCCTCATCATGCTGCACACATAAAAAATTTTTTTACTTGCCTTACCTCCACTTCTCACAGTGTCCTGTTCTGATACCAGCAGCTGATTGCAGCTTGTAAGCAGCGCATGGCAGTGATGTCATGCGCTGCTTACAAGCAGAGGTCAGATGTGAGTGGAGAGCAGTGAATATTCATTTTTCTCTAATAGCAGGCACTGTTAGCCGCAGCCGCTGGCTTCCTGCAGATGCCGGGTGATCACGTGTGCTTGCAATTAAGGAGAATGAATATTCACTGCTCTCCACTCCCATGGGTCTGGAGAGCAGTGAATATTCATTCTCTTTAATGGTGGGTGCACGTTGTCGTCCAGGCGCTGCAGGAATCCTGCGGCTAACAGTGTGCCTGCTTTTAAAGAAGATGAATAATAACTGCTCCACATGCCCATTGTCACTCCCAGCTCTCGGTGCCGGCTTCAGTGCGTAGAGGTGGGAGGGATTATGGGCGTAGGGAGTAGTGAACATTCATTTTCTCAGCAATATACAAGAGAAATGGAGCCGCACAGCCGCCGACACAGAGCCAAGAGACTTCAGTCCAATCACGGTTTGTATAAGAACAGGTGCCTCGGACTTAATGGAGGTGCTTGCCAAGAAAAAAGTACATATGAAACTTCAGCAAGAAAGAAAATGCAATAGCACTCACCATTGAGGTACGATGAAAAATCCTTTAATGGACAGACAGGTGCAGAGGAAAAATCTTCACGGCATCGGGGGTGAAATCATGGGAAGAGGTGAGCAGGGGATGTCATCCCCTGCTCACCTCTTCCCATGATTTCACCCCCGATGCCGTGAAGATTTTTCCTCTGCACCTGTCTGTCCATTAACCCCTTCCCTACATGTGACGGAATAGTACGTCACATGTCGGGACCCCCGCTTTGATGTGCGCTCCGGCGGTGAGCGCACATCAAAGTCGCGACATGTCAGCTGTTTTTTACAGCTGACATGTGCGCGCAATAGCGGCGGGTGAAATCGCGATCACCCGCCGCCATTAACTAGTTAAATGCCGCTGTCAAACGCAGACAGCGGCATTTAACTACCGCATCCGGCCGTGCGGCCGGATATGAGCGCATCGCCGACCCCCGTCACATGATCGGGGGTCGGCGATGCTCCTCCATTGTAACCATAGAGGTCCTTGAGACCTCTATGGTTACTGATTGCCGGTGGCTGTGAGCGCCACCCTGTGGTCGGCGCTCACAGCACACCTGCATTTTAGCTACATAACAGCGATCTGATGATCGCTGTTATGTAGCAGAGCCGATCGGGCTGTGCCTGCTTCTAGCCTCCCATGGAGGCTATAGAAGCATGGCAAAAGTAAAAAAAAAAAGTTTTTAAAAATGTTAAAAAAATAAAAAAAATATAAAAGTTTAAATCACCCCCCTTTCGCCCCAATCAAAATAAATCAATAAAAAAAACCCCCAACCTACATATATTTGGTATCGCCGCGTTCAGAATCGCCCGATCTATCAATAAAAAAAAAGCATTAACCTGATCGCTAAATGGCGTAATGAGAAAAAAATTCGAAACGCCAGATTTACGTTTTTTTGGTCACCACGAAATTGCATTAAAATGCAATAACGGGCGATCAAAAGAACGTATCTACACCAAAATGGTATCATTAAAAACGCCAGCTCGGCACGCAAAAAATAAGCCCTCACCTGACCCCAGATCACGAAAAATGGAGACGCTACGAGTATCGGAAAATGGCGCAATTTTGTTTTGTTTTGTTTTTTGCAAAGTTTGGAATTTTTTTTCACCACTTAGGTGAAAAATAACCTAGTCATGTTAGGTGTCTATGAACTCGTAGTGACCTGGAGAATCCTAATGGCAGGTCAGTTTTAGCATTTAGTGAACCTAGCAAAATAGGCAAGCAAAAAACAAGTGTGGGATTGCACTTTTTTTGCAATTTCACTGCACTTGGAATTTTTTTCCCGTTTTCTAGTACACGACATGCTAAAACCAATGATGTCGTTCAATAGTACAACTCGTCCCGCAAAAAATAAGCCCTCACATGGCCAAATTGACGGAAAAATAAAAAAGTTATGGCTCCGGGAAGGAGGGGAGCGAAAAACGAAAACGGAAAAACGGAAAAAGCTCCGGGGGTGAAGGGGTTAAAGGATTTTTCATCGTACCTCAATGGTGAGTGCTATTGCATTTTCTTTCTTGCTGAAGGAACATTCATTTTCTTTTGACAGCTGGCACAAATGTTAGCCAAAGCTGCCAGCTCCTGCCTCTTGTGACCCGCTCGTCCACTGCTGTCGCTCCCTCACACACTATAAATGTGTCTTTTATAGTCTGAAAAATACGGTACTTAAATGGTTTTCACACAAAGTACATTTTAATTAATAGATCTTGGAATAATAATTTCCACCGTTGGATGTGTTAAATATGTCACTATGCTGAAATAATCTTATAAATGTGTCCCTGCGGTGTACTGTGCAATGGCTGTGTCTGACCGTGCAGGAACATGGTCTGATCATACCACATCTGGACAAGTGGGGAAAACAGTATACAGACACTAGATGGTGGCCCAATTCTAACGCATCGGGTATTCTAGAATATGTTTGTATGTATATAGCAGCCACATAGTATATGGCACAGGCCACGTAGTATATAGCAGACACGCAGTATATAACACAGCCCATGCAGTATATACCACTGCCTACGTAAAATATAGCAGAGGCCACGCAGCATATAGCAGTGTGGGCACCATATCCCTGTTAAAAAAAAAAATTAAAATAAATAATAGCTATATACTCACCCGTCGTTGTCCAGCGAAGCTGTCCCGATGCGCGAGACCGCTAAGTTTTCTGGGTAATTTCGCAATGCATCTCTGGGAACGGAATCTGGCGGCAGCCGCGCGCGCATCGGCGGACGACGGAAGGTGAGAATAGCAGGTTTTGTTATTTGTTTTTTTATTTTTAACATTAGATTTTTTTACTACTGCATAGGCAGCATCAATAGTAGAAAGTTGGCCACACAGGGTTAATAGCAGCGTTAACGGAGTGCGTTACCTGCGGCATAATGCGGTCCGTTAACGCTGCCATTAACCCTGTGTGAGCGCTGACTGGACGGGAGTAGGGAGGGACTAATTCTTGGCCGGGCTGTGCCCGTCGCTGATTGGTCGCGGTCTGACAGCCGTGACGAATCGGCGACGAGGGATTTCCGTTACAGAAGTTGCAGACAGACGGAGCTCACGGCTGCTGGTATCTGTAAGGGAAAAAAAACATTTCACTGCCTGTTTAACCCCTTCACCCCCGGAGCTTTTCAGTTTTCGGTTTTTGCTCCCCTCCTTCCCAGAGCCATAACTTTTTTTATTTTTCCGTCAATATGGCCATGTGAGGGCTTATTTTTTGCGGGACGAGATGTACTTTTGAAATATACCATTGGTTTTACTATGCCGTGTAACAGAAAACCAGAAAAAAATTCCAAGTGTGATGAAATTGCAAAAAAAGTGCAATCTCACACTTGTTTTTTGTTTGGCTTTTTTGCTAGGTTCACCAAATGCTAAAACTAACCTGCCATTATGATTCTCCAGGTCCTTACGAGTTCATAAACACCTAACATGACTAGGTTATTTTTATCTAAGTGGTAAAAAAAATTCCAAACTTTGCTAAAAAAAAATTAAAAATTGTGCGATTTTCCGATACCCGTAGCGTCTCCAATTTTCGTGATCTGGGGTCGGGTGAGGGCTTATTTTTTGCGTGCCAAGTTGGCGTTTTTATTGATACCATTTTGGTGCAGATACGTTTTTTTGATCACCTGTTGTTACATTTTAATGCAATGTCGCGGCGACCACAAAAACGTAATTTTGGCATTTTTATTTTTTTCTTGCTACGCCATTTAGCGATCAGGTTAATCCTTTGTTTTTATTGATCGGGCGATTCTGAACGCGGCAATACCAAATGTGTAGGTTTGATTTTTTTTTTATTTTTTTTTTAATTATTTTATTTTGATTGGGGCAAAAGGGGGGTGATTTGAACTTTTATATTTTTTTTTATTTTTTTAAACACTTTTTTTTTTTTTTTTTTAATTTTGGCATGCTTCAATAGCCTCCATAGGAGGCTAGAAGCATGCCCTACACGATCGCCTTTGCTACATAGAGGTGAAGTACATGTCACCTCTGTTGTAGAAATGGTGGTGTACTTTGAGCGCCGGCCACAGGGTGGCGCTCAAAGCAATCGACCATCAACAACCATAGAGGTGTCAAGGAGACCTCTAAATATGGCAATGCACTGCTGACCCCCGATCATGTGACGGGGTCAGCGGTGCGAGCACTTCCGGCCGGGAGCGCTAGTTAAATGCCGCTGTCAGTGCTTGACGGCGGCATTTAACTAGTTAATGGGCGCGGGCGGATCGCGATTCCGCTCCCGCTCATTGCGCGCACATGTCGGCTGTACAAAACAGCTGACATGTCGCGGCTTTGAGGTGGGTTCACCGCCGGAGCCCACCTCAAAGCAGGGGATCTGCCAGCTGACGGAATAGTACGTCAGCTGTCAGAAAGGGGTTAAAAACTTGTTTTACCTCAAAGAAACAGTAAGTAATGTCTATATACTCATTTGCATTCCTGCCCAGGAGCGGTGGTATGATCAGACTATGTTCCTGCATGGTCAGACACAGCCATTACACAGTAGGGACACATTTATAAGATTATCTCGGCACAGGAACATTTTATGTAAACACTTGCAATTGTGGAAGTTGTTATTCCAAGATCTATTGATTAAATTGTTGATTCAAATTAAAGGTACCATCACATTTAGCGACGCTGCAGCGATCTAGGCAACGATGCCGATCGCTGCAGCGTCGCTGTGTGGTCGCTGGAGAGCTGTCACACAGACAGCTCTCCAGCGACCAACGATGCTGAAGTCCCCGGGTAACCAGGGTAAACATCGGGTTACTAAGCGCGGCCCTGCGCTTAGTAACCCGATATTTACCCTGGTTACCAGTGAAGACATCGCTGAATCCGCGTCACTCAGCGATGTCTGCGGGAGATCCAGCGACGAAATAAGGTGCTGGCCTTCTAGCTCCGACCAACGATGTCACAGCAGGATCCTCTGCGTGTCAAACACAACGATATCGCTATCCAGGACGCTGCAACGTCACGGATCGCTAACGATATCGTTGTTCAGTGTGAAGGTACTCTAACTTAGGTGGGAAAACTCCCTTTGAGAGATCTTCCAGTGAAAACAGTGTCACAATAGCCACACTCAATTAAATGTACATCTTATGTTAGATGATTACATAAACATGTATGCATCAGTACCTGCGCTGGTTCAACTAGGTTCACTAAATTTTAAAACTGACCTGCCATTATGATTCTCCAGGTAATTACGAGTTCATAGACACCAAACATGTCTAGGTTCTCTTTTATCCTAAGGGGGAATCTGTCACTCCAAAAATCGTATATGAGCTAAGGCCACTGGCATCAGGGGCTTAACTACAGCATTCTGTAACGCTGTAGATAAGCCCCCGATGTAACCTGAAAGGTAAGAAAAACAGGTTAGATTATACTCACCCAGGGGCGGTCCGATGGGCGTCGCGTTCCGGCGCCTCCTATCTTCATACGATGATGTCCTCTTTGTCTTCTTGCCGCGGCTCCGGCGCAGGCGTACTTTATCTCCCTGTTGAGGGCAGAGCAAAGTGCTGTAGTGCGCAGGTGCTGGGCCTCTCTGACCTTTCCCGACGCCTGCGTACTGGAGTACTTTGCTCTGCCCTCATCCGGGCAGACAAAGTACACCTGCGCCGGAGCCACGGCAGGAAGACAAGAAGAGGACGTCATCGTATGAAGATGGGAGGCCCCGGACCGTAGCGGGAACGCCCCTGGGTGAGTATAATCTAGCCTGTTTTTCTTACCTTTCAGGTTACATCAGGGACTTATCTACCGCATTACTTTTATATATTTTTATTTTTTTTATATTTTACCATGCTTCAATAGTCTCCATAGAAGACTAGAAGCCAGAACAACTCGAAGCTCTGCTACATAGAGGTGGTGGTCAGATCGCCTCTATGTAGTAGAATTGCTGACTTGCTATGTGTGCCGACGACTGGGTGGTGCTCACAGCAATCCAGTACTGACAACCATAGAGTTCTTCAGGAGACCTTGCGTTGTCGTAACGACACACTCGTGATCACGTGACGCACGTCACCGGTGTGCGTATTTCTGGCGCGATTGTCGGAAGTGACATTTGAATACCGCTGTCAAACACTAGTTAAGTCGCTGGTGGATCGCGGCTATATTGGAAAGATGTGGGCTCACCGCCTGAGCCCACATCAAAGGGAGAGATACCGACATCGGCGTACTATTACGCCTGATGTCGGTAAGGCTACGTTCACATTTGCGGTCGTCGCCGCATGCGTCATGCGCCCCTATATTTAACATGGGGGCGCATGGACATGCGTCGCACTTGCGTTTTGCGCCGCATGCGTCCCTGCGGCGCCCGCGTCCGGGCGCAGAGGACGCAGCAAGTTGCATTTTTGCTGCGTCCAAAATCAATGAAAAAAAGGACGCATGCGGCGCAAAACGCAGCGTTGTGCATGCGTTTTGCTGCGTTTTTGTTTGCGTTGTGCGTTGCGGCGCCGACGCTGCGGCGCACAACGCAAATGTGAACGTAGCCTAAGGGGTTCAAAGGGTATTTGCATCGCAGCCATTCATGACTAAGATGGGAATACCTGTCCTGTGGTGGGCAAAAGTATAGAAGAAGCTGCGGGTCAAATTCCCTTTATAGAATGGGGTTGGGAGTAAGGCCAGTGTAACATTTTTTTTATACTAACTGTTAATTCTTCACTGGCCATTGGTCTCCTGTTCAGAACTTAATAGCCTTTTATTTGCTCATGAGGCTGTTTGTTGAGTTGGGTCAGGAGACCAGCGGCTAGTCTAGCCAGTGTGCTCATCTGTGTTGTGCTTTTTGTTATTATAATACAAGCTGCAGCGCTTTGTTGGATCAAGTCGATGTGTTGATCGTTCTCATCATACAATGTAATCTGCTATGGAGCGTCCGACACTAATTATTGGTGACGGTTCTTCATGATTTCTACTACCTTTTTATCTGTTTCAGATATTTAGCCAATATTGGTTTCAGACAAGTTATGGACTATACTTTGTGGGACAAATGTTTGTTTTATGATTTTCTAAAATCTTGCATATTTGACTCCTCAGCATGCCTTATAACTTTCCACGTTTTATGTGGGTGTTTTGTAGATGTCTTCCATTCAAATAAGGAAATATGCCTGCAATAGTTTATGCTAATTTTATAATGTATAATGTGTACATTTTACCATGTTGTTCCGAATGTTACCCTGTTTTTCTGCCCATTGATTATATAGTGATGGAGCTGGGCAGTACATCCCATGATTTTGTCTGTATGGTTCTGTTACATGTTTGTGAGAGCCTACGTCATGTGTTTCACAGTGATTTATTGGGCTATGTGCACACGTTGCGGAATGGGGTGCAGAATTTTCTGCACAAAATCCGCATCTCCTGGCAGAAACAGCAGGTGCAGATTTTATTCGGATTTTGTGCGGGTTTTTATGCGGAATTGATGCGGATTACTATAATGGAAGTGTGCAGAAACGCTGCAGATACACACAAAAGTGACATGCACTTCTTTTAAATCCACAGCGTTTCCGCATGGATTTTTCCGCACCATCTGCACAGCTTTTTTTTTTTTTTTCAATTCATTTACATTGTACTGTAAATCACAGCGGATCTGCAGCATTTCTGCGTGGGAAAATCCGCTGCGGATCCGCACTAAATCCGCATCGTGTGCACATAGCCTTAAGGTTCATTTACGCTGCATAATTGTCATGAACGAGCGTTCCTAGGAAAGATTGACAATAAGGCTATGTGCACACGTAGGTTCGGGTCCCTGCGGGTTCTCCCGCAGCAGATTTGATAAATCTGCAGGGCAAAACCGCTGCGGTTATCCCTGCAGATTTATCACGTTTTGTCTTGCGGTTTCCGCTGCGGGCTTTGGTTTTTCTATTGATGCTGCATATGCAGCATCAATAGTAATGTTAAAAAAAATAAAATAAAAAAAAAAATGGTTTATACTCACCCCCTCTGACGTCCCGATCTCCTCGGCGCTGCACGCGGCAGTCAGTTTCCAAAGATGCTGTGCGAGAAGGACCTTCGTGACGTCACGGTCATGTGACCGCGGCGTCATCACGGTCATGTGACTGCGACGTCACCGCAGGTCCTGCTCGCACAGCAAACCTGAGACCGGACGGCCGCGTGCAGCGCTGAGAGGTGAGTATAGCATTATTTTTTATTTTGATTCTTTTTTTTTTTTTACCACAAATATGGTTCCCAGGGCCTGGAGGAGAGTCTCCTCTCCTCCACCCCGGGTACCATCTGCACATTATCCGCTTACTTCCCGCATCGTGGGCACAGCCCCATGCGGGAAGTAAGCGGATCAATGCATTTCTATTTGTGCAGAATCGCTGCAATTCTGCACAAAGAAGTGACATGCTGTGGGTTGTAAACCGCTGCGTTTCTGCACGGTTTTTCCCACCGCATGTGCACAGCGGTTTCCATAGGGTTTACATGTAAATGTAAACGCTATGGAAACTGCTGCGGACCCGCAGCATCAAAATCGCCGCGGATCCGCAGTAAAACCCGCAAAGTGTGAACATGGCCTAATTCTGCGGTTTACCTGACGAACAAGCAAAACGCTAATTCGTCCGGTGAAATGGTCTTTTTCTTTGCACAAAAGTGCATTGTGTAAACAGGACCTGTGCTTCCAAGAACAAGGGCAGTCTATATTCACAGAGGGATCTGTCATAGATTGTTCAGTGCGCATCTGCAGCACAATCTGCCCGTATAAACAGGTTCTCAAACAACCGCTGATCAACGGTCATTTAGTGCCGCTTACCAACAGATGCAAACACAACTTAGAGGGACCCTGTCGGCACAGCATGACTGTTCAAACCACAGCGTGGCCAGTCGTTTATATACACCTTCCCACCTGCTTGGTTTCCATCTATTTCCATCCTCTTACTCTATGAAGCCGGTTCTGTCAGAGGAGGATGAAGTTAAACAAGCAGGTAAGAAGGTGTATATAAATGATTGGCTCCGCCATGAAGCAGCGGGACTTACTTCAAACTGTCTATGCTGAGAGTTCCTTACAGGGACTCTGTCAGTAGGATCAGTCCTGTATAGACTTATAGGTCATAGAAAGTTGAATAAAATTATACCTGAGATCTGACGTCTTTTCTAGAGAAATTCATGCTCGTATGCAAATGAGCTGTTAAACTCTATTGGCCGGACAAAGATGTGCATGAGAATCTTCTGAGCTACATGTCTCGCACTAATAACTTCTCCTAATAACCCCCCACCCCCCACCCCCCCAAGCATTTGTAACTAAAAGGGCCACCTTGTGCCGCACTAATTATAATAATAATTTTATTTAAATAGCGCCAACATCTGCCGCAGCGCTTTACAAATGATAGAGGGGACTTGTACAGACAATAGACATTACAGCATAACAGAGATCACAGTTCAAAACAGATACCAGGAGGAATGAGGGCCCTGCTCGCAAGCTTACAAACTAGGAGGAAAAGGGGAGACACGAGAGGTGGATGGTAACAATTGCTTTAGTTATTTAGACCAGCCATAGTGTAAGGGTATGTGCACACGCTGCGCATTTTGGTGCTGATCCGACGCTGCGGATCCGCAGCAGTTTTCCCAACGTTTACAGTACCATTTAAACCTATGGGGGGGAAAAAACGCTGTGCACATGCTGCGGAAAAATCCACGCGGAAACGCAGCGGATTATTTTCCGCAGCATGTCAATTCTTTCTGCGGATTCCGCAGCGGTTTTCAATATGCACCAATAGGAAAGTGCAGTTGAAAACCCGCAGAAGAAACCGCGAAAAAATCCGCAGTGAAAACCGCAGTGGTTTTGCACTGCGGATTTTCCAAATCCGCTGCGGAAAAATCTAAGACTCGGGTGTTCATGTAAAGCTGCATGAACCAGTTAACTGCCTAAGTATGTAGCAGTACAGACACAGAGGCTATTAACTGTATAAAGTGTATGAGAACATGATGCGAGGAACCGGATTATGGTTTGTTTTTGTTTTTCCTTGAATGGGCCACACAGGGATAGTTAGGATAATGCGTTGAAGCGGTAGGCTAGTCTGAACAAATGAGTTTTTAGGGCACACTTAAAACTGTGGGGAATAGGGTTTAATCATAATATCCTGGGTAGTTCATTCCAAAGAATCGGCGCAGCACTTGAAAAGTCTTGGAGACGGGAGTGGGAGGTTCTGATTATTGAGGATGCTAACCTCAGGTCATTAGCAGAACGGAGAGCTCGGGTAGGGTGGTAGACTGAGACCAGGGAGGAGATGTAGGGTGGTGCTGAGCCATGGAGTGCTTTGTGGATGAGGGTAATAGTTTTGTACTGGATTCTGGAGTGGATGAGTAGCCAGTGTAATGACTGTCACAGGGTTGAGGCATCGGTGTAACGATTGGTGAGGAATATGATCCTGGCAGCAGCATTCAGGACAGATTGGAGCAGGGAGAGTTTGGTAAGAGGGAGGCCGATTAGTAGAGTTACAATAGTCCAGACGAGAATGAATGAGTGAAACAGTAAGAGTTTTTGCAGTGTCGAAAGTAAGAAAAGGGCAAATTCTAGATATGTCTTTAAGATGCAGATAAGAAGAGCGAGCCAGTGATCGGATGTGGGGGGTGAATGAAAGCTCAGAATCAAGTATGACCCCCAAGGCAGCGGGCATGTTGCTTTGGAGTAATGGTGGAACCACACACTGAGATGGCAATGTCAGGCAAAGGCAGGTTAGTAGAGGGAGAGAACACGAGGAGTTCAGTTTTTGACAGGTTCAGTTTCAGATAGAGGGAGGACATGATGTTAGAGACAGCGGTAAGACAATCACTGGTGTTTTCTAAAAAGTTCGGCGTGATAACAGGAGCAGAAGTGTATAATTGGGTGTCGTCAGCATAGAGGTGGTACTGGAAACCAAATCTACTGATTGTCCAATAGGGGCAGTATACAAAGAGAAGAGGAGGGGGCCTAGGGCTGATCCTTGAGGAACCCCAACAGTAAGGGGAAGGTGAGAGGAGGAGGAACCAGCAAAACATACAGTGAAGGAGCGATCAGAGAGATAGGAGGAGAAGCGATGTCCTGCTGAGAACAATGATTTTTTTTTTATTCCGGCATAAACAATCCAATCACCCAATAAATATGCAACATTTTGCTTGTTTAGTATAATACACTCCATACTCCTCCATATATTATAATGTGCACCACAGCACAGTCCTCCATATTGTAAAATGCACACCCCATAGTCCTCCATATAATATAATGTGCCCCATAGTCCTCCATATATTAAAATACACTCCTCAGTCCTCCATATAGCAAAATACACTCCTCACAGTGCTCCATATAGTATAATGCACCGCCAGTCATCCATGTAGTACAATTCACTTCCCATAGTATAATGCACCCCATAGTTCTTCATATAGTATAATGTATTCCCCATAGTCCTCGATACAGTATAATTCAGCCCACATATAGTATAATGCAGCCACCACCCCAGAGTATAATGTAACCTCCCCATAGAATATAATGCAGCCCCCCCCCCCCCATATAGTGTTCTGTAGCCCCCTCATAGAGTATGATGCAATCACCCCTCATAGAATATAATGCTGCATACTGACAGGTGTCTCTTTTAGTTCTGGGCACTGCTGAAATAATCATTTTTGAAATTTGTCCCTCATACCTCGAAATCGCCACGGGGGCATGTCTTTCCCCCCTAATCCAGACGCCTCACAGCTGTCACTCATGGCCTTTGTGTGCCGGGCACCGCCGCCTCTTCCTTTATTAGTGTCCCCCGGTGCCTGCGCTGTTTTTTTTTGTTTTGTTTTGTTTTCCGGGCATGCGCAGTTGCGCTGCCCTTCGAACTTATAGTGCAGGCGCTGGGGATGCTAATGAAGGAAGAGGAGCCGGCGTGCACATGCCCCAGGGACGATATCGAGGTATGAGGGACAAATTTAAAAAAACTATTATTTCAGCAGTGCCAGGGACCCGAACTAAAAGAGCCACCTTGTCAGAATCCAGCATTAGTGCGGCACAAGGTGGCTCTTTTAGTTACAAACGCCTTGGGGGGGGGGGGGGGGTGACAGGTTCCCTTTAAAATAAAATCTGGAGTTTGATTCTCAGGCAGATCTATGTTCAGCCCATAGATATTAACAGCTCATTTACATATTAAGGAAAATACGGATTTCTCTGCAATAATCCGATATCAAGGTATCATTTTATTGAACTTTCTATGACCTTCGTAACTATATAGATGGCTTAGCAGGGTTGATCCTACTGACAGATTCCCTTTAAATGTACATAGCAGACAGCTGCATCATGACTGTGTTCTTAGAAATTTGCACAGGCTCAGTGGTTTCCATTTCTGTACTGTTTCCTGTGATTTCAAACACTGCAAATGCCCCCTAGTTTGCAAAGTGAATTTTACGTACGGGCCAGAGAAACTTACAAGGGTATGCCTGAACGTCTTAGGCCTCTTTCACACTTCAGTTGTTTGACGTCAGTCTAAAACCGTAATTTTCCTCAAAAAACGGATCCGTTTTTTTTTTTTTTTTGACGGATCCGTTTTTTCCCCATAGACTTGCATTAGCGACGGATTGTGACGGATGGTCGTCCGTTCCATCCGTCATGCGACGGATCCGTCAAAATTTAGCGGACGTCATCTAGACATTGACGTTCATCTAGACGTTTTTTGTCTCCGTTGAAATGGCGGATCGCGACGGATCCGTCGCGTCCGTCATTTCATAGAATGGCCCCCTATGGGCGACGGATCCGTCGCGATCCGTTTTTTGGCGGATCCGTCGCCCCAATCCGTTTTTTCAAGTTTTTTCAATTGCGCATGCTCCAAAAAGTATATACAACCCCCGAGTAACGGATCCGTCAAAAAAACGGATCCGTTACATCCGTTTTTTCAACAATTGTGACGGATCCGTCGATCCGTCACTTTGTCGGAAGTGACTGACGCCAAACGACTGAAGTGTGAAAGAGGCCTTAGGCTTCTTTCTCACTTCAGTTGTTTGGCGTCAGTCTGCTCCGACAAAGTGACGGATCCGTCACAATTGTTGAGAAAACTGTTCTAACTGATCCGTTTTTTTTGACGGATCCGTTACTTGGGGGTTGTCTGGGAAAAGTATCTACTTTTTGGAGCATGCTCAATTGAAAAAGCGGATTGGGGCGACGGATCCGCCAAATGACGGTCGCAACGGAACCGTCGCCCATAGGCGGCCATTCTATGGAATGGCGGACCCATCGCGAACCGCCATTTCGGCGCAGACAAAAAACATAATGTCCGTCAATGTCCAGATGACGTCCGCCAAATCTTGACGGATCCGTCGCATGGCGGATGGAACTGACGACCATCCGCCACAATCCGTCGCTAATGCATGTCTATGGGAAAATAGCGGATCCGCCAAAAAAAAATGGCGGGTCCGCTATTTGACGAAAATGGCGGTTTCAAACTGACGCCAAAAGACTGAAGTGTGAAAGAGGCCTTAGGCCCCTTTCACACATCAGTTTTTTGCCGTCAGTCATAATCCGTTGGCTCGACTGATCCGTCGCAGATTGTGAAACTGATGCGACTGATCCAGAAAAAAACAGGTGCACTGGGTCCATCGAGGCTATGTGCACACATTGTGTATGCGTCTTCGCCGCGTTTTTCCGCTGCGAAAACACATACACAACCCAGGTTAAAAAATAAAAAAATAAAAAAAAAGTGATATTCTTACCTTCCGGCGTCCCCCGCAGCCTTCGCGATGCTGCCGGCAGCTCCCTTTCCAAGTAATGCCTTGCAAACAATGACCTGTGATGACGTAGTGGTCTCGCGAGACCGTTGCGTCATCAGGTCATTTTGCAAGGCATTACTGGTAACTAGAGCTGCTGGCAGCATCGCGAGCATCGGGAAGGCTGTGGGGGATGCCGGAAGGTAAGAATATCACGATTCCTTTTTTTTTTTTTTTTCTTTTTTCTAACTCTATATCTTTTTACTATTGATGCTGCATAGGCAGCATCAATAGTAAAGAGAGAATTTCCCTGACTGGAAATTCTTCCAGACTTGCTCAGTTTCAAGATGGCATCCGTCGCTGGTTTCCTGCTTTCTGGGTCCATAGGCTTCCATTATAGCCAACGATGGACAGCGCAGGATTCATCACTGTCCGATTTTTCGACTTATACAAAAACGTTACTATGTCCGTTCTCTGGGCGACCAACACAGAATTTACGACGGATCCGTCAAACGACAGATGAAACGGAATCCGTTGCTACAAGTCTGAGAATAATAACGGATCCAGCAGCAACATTTGCTGGATCTGTTTTTTTTTTTTTTTTCACAGAACGACGGATTTTGATGGAAACAAAAAGACTGAAGTGTGAAAGAGGCCTTAGTCGCAGGCCCTATTAAACCCCGGATGTGCTCAGAATGCTACAAATCTTTTTGATCAGTTAGGCCTCTTTCACACTTCAGTTGTTTGGCGTCAGTCTAAAACCGCCATTTTCCTCAAATAACGGATCCGTTATTTTTTGACGGATCAGTTATTTTCCCCATAGACTTGCATTAGCAACGGATTGTGACGGATGGTCGTCCGTTCCATCCGTCATGCGACGGATCCGTCAAAATTTGACGGACGTCATCTAGACATTGACGGTCATTGCAACGTTTTTTGTCTGCGTTGAAATGGCGGATCGTGACGGAACCGTCACGTCCGTCACTCCATAGAATGGCCACCTATGGGCGACGGAACCGTCGCGACCGTCATTTCGGGCGGATCCGTCGCCCCAATCCGTTTTTTCAATTGCGCATGCTCCAAAAAGTATATACAACCCACAAGTAACTGATCCGTCAAAAAAACGGATCCGTTAGAACCGTTTTCTCAGCAATTGTGACGGATCCGTCGATCCCTCATTATGGCGGAGCAGACTGACGCCAAACAACTGAAGTGTGAAAGAAGCCTTAGACTGTTTGCTTTTTATTTTCTCTGTGGTGGCTAAGGTCTCTTTCACACTTCAGTCTTTTGGCGTCAGTTTGAAACCACCATTTTCGTCAAATAGCGGATCCGCCATTTTTTTTTTTTTGCGGATCCACTATTTTCCCATAGACATGCATTAGCGACGGATTGTGGCAGATGACCGTCCGTTCTATCCGCCATGCCATGGATCCGTCGAGATTTGGCGGACGTCATCTAGACATTGACGGACATTATAACATTCTTTGTCTGCGCCGAAATGGCGGTTCACGACGGATCCGTCGCGTCCGCCATTCCATAGAATGGCCGCCTATGGGCGACGATTTCGGCGGATCTGTCGCCCCAATCCACTTTTTCAATTGCGCATGCTCCAAAAAGTAGATACTTTTCCCAGACAACCCCCAAGTAACGGATCCGTCAAAAAAACTTATCCGTTAGAACCGTTTTCTCAACAATTGTGACTGATCCGTCACTATGTCGGAGGTGACTGACGCCAAACAACTGAAGTGTGAAAGAAGCCTTAGTCTGACATCTCCTGTACACCCTAGCTAATGGTTGTCTATACACAATCACTATAATGTAGTTTTACATGCTTTTCGGAAGTTTTAATATTTTGCTTCGGCAGTCCTAAAGCTGCTTTTACACCGTAAGATAATCGTGAATGAGCGTTGTTAAAAAAATCACTTGTTCCACTATTATCGTGCCGTGTAAACAGCCTTAATCACTTAATGAACGAGCAAGTGTACAGTTCTGGTCCTACTGAAGCAAAACTCACTATGTATAAACATATATGAAAATGTGAAGAAATGTTCCAGCATCAGGACCTTCTTGAAACCAATAAGTTTATTAGGTAAGTATAGACATATGACCATCATGTCACAACCCCGCACGGAATTTTAGCGTAGCAAACACATTTCAGACTGTGCGTGTTTAATCATTGTATATGTAGAAAAGATGAGTAAGTCTGCGTTTCATGTCATATGCTGTCAGGACCACATGGTCGAGGTCGACCAGACCAATCATATAGACACACATAAAAAATATATGAAAACAGAATACAAGATGATTGGAAATTCACATAGGGAAATGCAGAACTAAGTCCTTCATAATGGTAAATTAGGTTGTCTAATGTCGTCCATGCCTTGCAGCATGCTTGTATTTAGAATATAGATCCACCAAGATTATCTATGGAGAAGCTTCCTGTGGTGATCTCCCCTTTATGGTCTCTTAACCCGTTCAGTGCCGGTCACCACATGACACTGTCCCCTCCATGTTTCATTGTGAAATGTTTTGTGGCAGCAGAACACTCAGATGTCTGATGTGTGCTTTTAAAGGGCCGCTAATGCAGTCTACATACTGACTGTAATAGGAAATGATGGAAACCACGTAAGACACATTACAATTGATGAAACTGGATATATTGTATGTTTTGGGGTTTTTTCTTGGTGACAGAAGAAATAAAATTAGGGTTATTCACCACATGTTTGTGGCATGTACCTATGTGATATTCCGATCATCTTGTATTCTGACTTGTTTTTAATAGTTTTCATTTATATTTTTTGTCTATATGATGGTTTCTTATTAATTTGGTCGACCATGTGGTCCTGACAGGATATGACCAAAAATGCCAGCTTGTCTTTAACTATTCCATGATTAAAGATGGTCTTAAACACATTTTCTACAGTAAAATACCATGTGAGGTTGTGACATGATGGTCGTATCTTTTATATTTACCTAATAAACTTGTCAGGATTTAGAAGATCCTGGTGCTGGAACATTTCTTCACTTTTTCATTGATTATCCGGCGGCACAGATGATTCAGAGCCTCTGACTGGGTGAGCTAACTTAACTTTTTATGTATAAACATAGGCAAGGCTGTGGGAGTAAATAAGTAATCTCGTCCGCCACATGCATGTGCTATGTATGCCTCAATCTCATATTTAAAATTAGCTTTTATTACTGCCACATGTCCATTTTGCAGAATAATTACAAACTTTTATATACTGTTTTTCCTATCTGCAGGTATAATAGCTTTTGACCTGAAAATGTCGCTAGTCGTCCGGCTGCAGGGTCTTCCTGCCGTGGCAGATTCCTTTGATATTCGACAGTTCTTTGGTGGATTGAATATTCCCAGAGGTGGTGTGTATATCACTGGTGGAAAGTACGGTGAGGCTTATATTGTATTTGCAACATATGAAGATGCCCGTCAAGCCTTGAGCATGTCGTGCCATCTTCTTAAGGATTCATGTGTCCGTCTAACATACAGCAACGAAGAGGAAATGAGACGTGCGTTGGAAGTATACCAGATAGGTCTAAAGCCGACAACAAGTGCTCCATATAATCCTGACGGCAGCGCAAGAGGTTATGAAAACAATTATTTGCCAACCTTTTCATATATCTACATACATGGCATGCCACTCAAAGCCACAAAGGTGGACATACGAGAGTTTTTCAAGGGACTCCTTGTGTTAGATGTCTTGTTTTTGAAATTCATAAATGGAATAAGGAATGGAAATGCCATTGTCAAGTTTGGAAGAAGCACTGATGCCAGTGAAGGGCTGAAACTTCACCAGATGGTCATGTGTGGTTCGCCAGTAACACTCAAGCTTTCTAATGAGGTCGAATGGAAAAAAAATGGCGGTGTACATTTGGAACCGAGGCGGTATTCTCCTCCACCTTTATATGGCTATGCAAGACGACGGAGCAGAACTAGATCCAGGTCTAGATCCAGATCACCACGAGTGAGAAGAAGAACTAGACAAGGATCACCATATGTACGTGAATACTTTGTGCATATTATTAATTTGAGCTACAGAGCTGAGAAAAGAGATATCAAGAAGTTATTTTTTGACCTTGACATGAAGGATTCTCAGATTACCTTCTTAGTTGACAAAGAAGGTAAAAGGACAAGAGAAGCTTTTGCCATGTTCACAACAGAAAAAGATTACAGACGAGCGCGCAACTTGGACAAGGAAACCTTCAAGGGTCACACTTTAACCATATTGCCCATTTCCAAAAAGGACATGGACGTGTTAATCGATCGAATGAAATTGAGAGTCTGCAAAGATCACGGCAAGAAGAAAAAGTCTCCAAGTCGTTCCCCACAAGAACGAAGGTTCTTATATCTTCGAAATTTTGCATTTGATATCACTAAATCGGATGTTAAGAATTTCTTTGTTCGGCTAAGGCTGCAAGACGACAGCGTTACTCTGTTAAATGACAGTAAAGGAGTTGGGCTTGGGGAAGCGTTGGTTGAATTTTCAAGTGAAAAAGAGGCATCAAAAGCTGAAAAAGAAAACAAGCAAACATATCTGGGGATTAAAATAGTCTTAAGTCGCATCAGTGAGGAACAAATGAAGGCATTAAAGGAGGCCAATCAAGCAGATGAGTCCATGGTTACTGAAGCCGATGACATGCCTGATTTTACTTCAGATTTAACGTTTAATATGGTCACCAGCGTGAACACGCCTCCAGCTCCAGTGAAAACCAACGGAGAGTCTTCAACGCTGGAGTCCAGTGAGGTAGTGATTCCTTCCAAATCGGAAAGTGTGCCCCCTTCAAATAATGAACCGGAATCCAAGGAGGAACCGGAGGAACCAGAGTTGCCACAGAAACCACAGGAAATAACATTGACCGAGAACAATTCTACAGAGAACCATTCTACAGAGAACAATTCAACAGAGGACGGTGTGGATGAAGCCAACTGTGGCGATGAGGAATCTCTCTACGAAGGTGACAACACCAAGAAAGCTGAAGTAACTTTACTGTTCATTCGGAACTTGCCTCCTACTGTCACCACTACTGAGATTTTTGACTTCTTCCATGACTACAAAGTGAGCACTGTCAATCTGAAAAATATTGAAAGAGGCATTGCCACTGTGCGCATGCTAAATTACGGGGAAGCGGTATCTGCCATAAATACCCTTAACAAGAAAGAAGTGGGCAGTAAGCAGGTGTTCCTCAGTTTAATTTGAGTTCTGGTACAGTTCCCTTGGTAAGTGTTTGCCTATAGCCATTCCCTATTTCCTAACGCTGGGGCTGTTTTCACTCGTTTCAATGTTGTTTCATTTTTATTTTCAGAAATGAATACATTGTACAAATCAAAATAAGTAGTAACACCAAAAAGGGGTTAATCTTTTTTTTTTTTTTTCTCATTTTTGTAGATTAGACTATAGCTATACATGTTACTAAAGCAGCAAAAAATCAGTTTAGAAAATAACCTTTCTGATGTGATTTTGGTAGGACTTGGCATTAAAATAGCTTTCGCGAACCCTTGCGAAGAATGTTTTGCATAATTTTCCGTTTCTATTTTTCATGCCTTGCATCTTTAATAGTTTGAAGTAGATAGATTGTGAGCATCACCCTACAAAAGTCTTGTATCGTAAAATTAGTAGTCACAATAAAGCAATGTTTGCTGTATATAAATACATGTGTAAGTTCCGGTGTCACCTCTGAGCTTTGTTACATGGAAAGTTAGATAAAATTAAAAATGGCCTTCTGTAGTTAAGATTTTTTTTTTCCTGAATAAGTCCTGTCTTACTGTAATTGTTCAGTTATTAAAGGGATCCTGTCAAGTCCCCAAATGCTATTGACCTGTAGATATGAGGTTAATATGTGCCAGAGCGAAATCGGCCACCGCTCACTGTGTACTGAGTGGTGAAGCCACGCTTCATTAATAGCCACAGAATGCTGGGAGGGATGAAGTGAATTTCCTCCTGGTAGCCGGGCTTTCGGAGTGGTGATCATGCAGCTTCAGAGCGCTATTAACCTGCCGGTTAATGGCATTTGGGGACATGGGATTGGTTGCCTTTAATCTGTAAAACTCACCCGTTGTCCTTTTTTTGCAACAAACTACAGTACAAAGCCAGTTCATGTAGTTATATGAAACCCCGCTCACATTGACAAATACGCATGACCACATTGTATAATGTTCTAGCCTTTCCTCAATTAGTCTTCATATTTTGTATCCTGCTGCAATTAAAGCTGAAAAATAGAATTTTTAACGTTTGTGCCCTCCTACTTTTCAGAATTTTGTCTGACTGTTAAGACAGGTGGCTGCAAAAGAGCTTCCTCCTGTCTTCTCTGCAGAAGGGCAAAAAGATTAACTATGCTTCATCCCCCGGTCGCTGATATGTTTGATTTTTTTCCAACATGGTTTTAGAGACCTGCAGAAATCGGCATCGGAGTGTAGTATAAGTGTTATTTTACCAGGGGAGGGGGATTGTCTGAGTTGTGGACAATCCCTTTAAAATTCCGAGCATTTCACAATTTTGTGTGCAGCAGATCTAACGTGATGATAAAGTGCAGTACTATTTTGCCTTGACTGGCAGCAGTTACTGTGAATAACTAGTATACAGTTTCTCATTTTCAAGATGCTTGAGGCACGTTTTACTACTGGACTATAGCTACTATTTTTATCTATATACAATGTATAGCAGATTTTTCTTGTAAATAGCATGGATTGTGCAGCTTTCCTTTTGCACCAGTGCAATATAAATGTGATTCCACAATGCCCGAAACGGGAGCTTAGGACCACTGCAGGTCCATGCTTCTAGTTAAAAATGAAATGCGTTGTATTTAGAAAAAATATTACGCAGACTACCGGACAAAATTATTATTTTTTTAATGTAATCAAACTTATGTAGCATTCCAGGTTTTTTTTTTTTTTTTTTTTTTTTTATTCATCCGCTCGTTAGGTCCCCAACATATACAATTCCGCTACCATTATTTTTCTATTTAGTATATTTCCCTTAAGTCATGTAATCTCATGGTAACTCATGAGACGAGGATCACAATCTCGGTCACAAGAATTTCCTGTATTGTGAAAACAGCATAGATTGTACCATACACTTCATGAATAGGAGAGGGCAGAAGCTCCTATCGCAGTTACTGATGATGATCACACAGCTCCTATCACACTGTAGTAATGTGCTGGATGCCAACTCAGACTACTTTATTGTATACTTATAATCTGTTTCCTTTATGCTCTGCTAAAAAGCTAAGGATAACTGTGTCCTCTCAGCAGATAGAGATGATATTGGCTCTAGCTGGTAATGTACTGGTGCATAATAGGAAAAGCAGAATAAAATGCAGAATGAGAGCTTATAATGAAAATTGAGGTTGAAAAGAAAAAAAAAGCAGGGGCTAAACTGCAGGGAAATGAGCTCACCATATTTGAGAAGTGCAAAGTGGGGGTGATGGAGGGTAGGAGTGGAATGATTTTTCAGTAAAAGGAACCTGTCAGCAGGATTGTGCACTGTCAGGTCGGTGCCGTTGTGCTGATTACAATGAAACCTTGGGAGATGAACTCTGTCTTGTGGTTGATGTTTAATCTTTATTTTCAGGTTTGAGTTAATGATATGCCGGGGGGGGGGGCTTCATGTGGTGCTCTGATTAGGTATTTATAATGCAGATTGCTGACAGGTCACTGATCCCTCACTGACCTGCCCCCTAGTTTGCATAATGAGTACCTGTACATACTGAAGAGGAGGAAAAATATAAAAAAAAATAGCCGTGGCACCTGGCTGCAGCATAATCGCATGTTTAATGTCCCAATAATAAATGTCGTTGATGCTATTCAGATAGGGGGAAAAAAAGTGCCATTTTGGAGAGGTTTTGTTTTTTCTTCTCCAACAAGATGCCGCATGCGCAGTAGCAGTTATTTGAACACATGTATACACCAATAGCTGCTACTGCGTAGGCGCCCGTTTAAAAATTGATTTTTTTTTTATCTGACCACAATTATTATTAGGACAGTAAACATGAGATTATGCTGCAGAGCAGAGGCCACGGCTGGCTGGCACCTCCATGCAGAAGCGTTTGTTTTGTTTTTTTCATTATGTCCATGTATTCATTATGTAAACTAGGGGTCAGGTCAGTGAGGGAACAGTGACTTGTCAGAAGCCATACTGATGAACACCTAATCAGAGCACCACATGAAGACCCCCACTAGCTGCCCTGGAGCACGGGCATATCATTAACTCCAAGCTGAAAATAAAGATTAAACAACAACCACAAGACGGCTTTCATCACCAGGTATCATTATAATCAGTATAACGGCGACAATCTGACACTGTAGGTTGCTGTGCACAATCCTGCCGACAGGTTCCCTTTTAAAGTCGATTCCCTTCTTCATAGATGGCTATGGTCACTGTTTGTAAAAACAGGCACTTTGTAGATCATGCAAAAAAAAAAAAAAACTATTCGGAGGGGATAGTGACCTGTTGCCAGTACCAGCCAGATTGCAGCATCGTAATGTCATGGGTTACACCTCTATTTATTTTATTTTTTTCATTTGTAAGCAAAACAAAACCTTTCACAGTGAGTGGTAAGGGTGGGTGAGATAGGGAGGGAAAAAGGCAGAAATCTTCTGTGTACAATGAAAGACAACCTCCACGTGATGATGTGGAAAGGAGTGATTGGTGAGGAGGATTTCTAAGGACACTGGATGAAGAACGTGACCTGCTGGGATCTCACGCTGGCTTGTGCTGCTGAGGACAAGGATGTGCTGAACGTTGGAGTATCTCGAGGAGCGTTGTGTGTGAGTATCTTTTGAAAACTTGGTCTTCCGATGAATGTTCACACATGTTCTACCTTTTACAGAGTTGCTTTCCATTTTATTTTTTTATTTAAATGCTCAGATAAATTAACAGCTCTTTTGATACAGCCTAGAGAAGTTAGTAAATACTATTAAGCACATATAATGCTAATGCCTTCATAGCATCGTCTTACAGGGAAGGGCTGCCTTGGCCTCAAAAATAAAATCAGAAAAGGGTTCTCTACATTGCTTTTGTTTCCCACTGCTTTTCCGAAGAACTACGGCTGATTTCCTTTGTAATAGACTATGAACATCTCTGTAGTTTTCTTTATTCACATTGCCACCCATCTGTTTTTACTGAGCAAGATGGAAGGGGGCAATGCTACAGACAGTGACGGATACAAAATAGTATGATATGGCTGCAAAAAGGTCGGCCCTTCCCTTGTTCAATGGCACTTTCCAAATATTGTAGCCAAAAACCCAAATGCACATACTACAAAATTTGTGGATGAACAACTTTACTATTTAGGATATGTTTAGAAAGGGTAGATATACTGTAGATCCTGGTGAAAAATCCACATCGTACTGCACTACTAGCAAAGTGGATGATAACTTACCCAAATCTCATCCACACACAAACATTTGAAGAAGCACATAAAGGGGTTTTCCCATGTCATACATTTATTATATATTGAAATGATATGCCTTAATTGTATAGTAGAAATGGATCCTACCATGTTTCTTGAGAATAGTGTGCTGATGGGTATGGCTGTTAGTGGAGAGGTGGTCTGAATTTCTACAAAAAAAAGTGAATTCTTGCCACTTCCACAGCTTTGCAGCCGTGAAGTGCGAAGCTGTGTGCTTATAGAGAGCGGTGTGGGCAATGGTGGAAGCCAAATCTACTTTACTTTTACCACATTTCTTGTTCATATACCATAAATGTATGAGATGTTTTTAAACAGTTTGTTACTGACCCAGCAGAGAGCGCTCAGATAATGAATAAACAGCAGTAATTACAGGAAAATACTTACCCAGCTGATACTGATCCACTTACTAGTGATTGAAGGGGCAGCCAAGATTCTGGAGGAAAATTTACTTCTTTGGTGTATTAATTATGTTTGTCAGTGTTAATAGAGATTGTGGAGAATTATGAAAGCATGGCTGTTTTATTCTTTAAAGAAAAAATAAGTTCCACTAATATCCAGCAGTTGTTTGTGGTATTACATTAAGGGTATGTGCCCATGATCAGTAAATGCTGCTGGTTGGATGCTGTATACTTGTACAGCGTCCAAACCGCAGCACCAAGCTTTTACAGCATAGTGGACTATGTGTCCAGAGACGCCCGCGGCTCACCTGGGGAGACGGACATGTGGTGCGTCTTTTCAGACCGCAGCATGCCTATTTCTCTTGTGGAGATGCAAGTCTCTGCAAGATAATTAAATATTACCCATAGAATGTATTGGACGGGGTGAATCCGCACGGTTCAGTGAACACATGCGGCTTCACCTGCGTTCAATAGACGGCAGCGCTTTGGATGCAGCAAACATGCGCTGCATCCAAAGCGCTGCCAGTTTCGGATCGTGGGCACCCGGCCTAATGTAGCTAAGCTGCAGTACTGTATATGGATAGATGTGGTGCAGTTTCTGGAAGAATGCAGCCTTTTTTTTTCATAATCTTGTACAACCCTAGAAATTAAGAGGAAATTCACACACTTCAGATTTTGTTGCAGAAATTTTCACAACTGGAAATCTGTTGCACTCCTCTTCCTGTGGTTCCTTGGCTCATTTAGGTGAATGGAACGGATTTTCAGTTGCAGGAACTTCTGCAACAAAATTGGCCAATCGTCACTAGAAGCACGGCTGTAAGTAACGTGGCTCAGTCATATTCCCCGCTGTTCCTAATGCTGGAACACCAAGAAACATCACCCTTTGATTAACCCAAGCTAGTTTAGTTCCCATGGATTATTAGTATATAGGATATGAAAACCACTGCTGGCACCAAGGTCAAAAGCCCTGATGCCAGCAACAACAAATTCTGATGTTTTGGATTTGTCATAGGACAGCCGGCGTACTCGAACCCTGTAATGGATGTGGTCTGGACTTACACATGATGCTCCACTAGCTGATGTTGCTGATCCGGGATGTCTACAAATGATGGGACCAGCGTGGGATCCTATGCTGAAAAGACATGCAGCCATTCATCGTGATGCACCGTTTATTTTAATGGTTTACTTTCTGTTTGAAAATCTGCATATTAAAATTGATTCTCCTTTACCATAAGCAGTCTTCTTTTGGCTTCTGCATTGTTTGTTGGAACAGTAGTGACAGCACAGTTCAGTTCTTCTATATTTTTTGTAAATTCTGAGGCCAGTTTTAAGGTAAAGGCACATGACCAAATGATGGCCTCTCAGAGATCTCCAAATATCAAGCTGTCTATCATCTGCTGTATTATGGAGTTCTACCCAATAATCATTGTGTTCATGGGTTTTTAACTTTGTAATACATTAGCTCACAATGGCTCTGATTCTTCAGTGTTTTTGCCAGAAATCTGGCATAAAATACTGGTCTCAAAATGTTTGTGCTAGTTTTGACATTTGCAAGCCGGTATCACCCTATTTTGCCAAAATGGGTAGAAAGGAATTGTGATGCCATTGCTCATCTATTTCGCGGTGTGCCTCACCACAAATCTTACTCCAGTCACAATCTGTAATAAGATTTGTGGTGAGGGCGCAGGGAGATGCACACCACTTTTCAGATGCCCGGGTTCATTAAGATGTGTTCGACTCTTAGGCCGGGGTCACACTTGCGTGTGCAATGTGAGAAACTCACGCGAGTCTCTCGCATCAATACCCGGCACTCTGGACAGGAGCGTTCAGCTGCATAGAAATACATGCAGATGCTGTGGTCCCGAGTGCCGGATATTGATGCGTGAGACTCGCCCGAGTTACTCGCATTGCACTTGCAAGTGTGATCCCGGCCTTTAAAAAAAAAAAATAAATCCGGAGTGTCTGACTCGTAACTAGAGATGAGCAAATTTGATTTGGTCAAGGCGTATTTGACAAGCTATATCACTTACTGAAAAAGCTGCAGAGGGAACCCGGCTTCCTCGATCGCTCTGGCTGATCAGCTGTTTGGCTCTGCAGCTGCATGTGTCGCAGCATGGAAAGCCCAACACACAGGCTTTCCAAGCATGTGTCGTGACACACAGCCGCAACACATGCAGATGCGGAGCCGAACAGGTGATCAGCCAGAGCGATCCAGGAAGCTGGGTTCCCTCCACAGCTTATTCAGCAAGCGCTGCAGCTTGCCGAATAAGTCCTAACCCGATCAAATTCGCTCTTCTCTACTCGTAACACATTGCCTCATCAAGACAAACATGATCAACACCTATCTTGAATCAGAGCCAGAGTCCTTACTCCCTCTACAGGATGTCTGCCTTATCAATGAGCCCGAGCAAAGTTTGAGACTTATTGGGCTGTTAACATCTGTGTTATGTCCACCATAACCAGACACCATGATGCAGTGCCAGAACCTTTAACATTACAGTAGACCATAATGGTGCCTGCCAGGACAATGGTGAGGACACTGGGTTCTACTGTGGTGAATATGCAGCATTATAGAAGCAGATGGGGAACGTCAAACTCCTGAGATTTCAACGCTGGACCATAAGTTTATGCGCCTTAACAGATGTCTGGTTACTGCTTGTAAGAGGTAGAAATTCAAAGCAATACCACCTGAGACTGGAAATGATCCTTCGCCTAGGCCCACTGTGGTTTGTACATACCCCATGTTTTATTGTGACACCTGCGGGGGACCGATGTTCCTGGACTTTGCAGACCTCCTGCTCTTGGTCACCTGTTATCCAAAGTTGCAGTCCATCTATGAAGAAACCGATAAGGAGCAGATGGCAGGTAAGTGTATCATCATACTCGGACACGGTCTGTTGCTGATAAATGGATGTCTGATGTAGTGGAGCTAAGGTAAGTGTAAATCACGGACTAAGTCACATCCACAGACAAAAACTGTAACATTACATAAACTAAGTATATATGTGCTGTGGCACATACCAGTACCTTGGTTTGCAGCTGTTGTCATAAATTAAAACAAGTGTTACCGAGCCCAGTAATGGCTTACTTTAGTCTGAATCGGTTTATTTCCTTATATCCCTTATTTGGCAAACCGTATTTTGACTTTAATTGATCACACGAAACAAGATAAACAGAGATAATTAGATTTGGGTACTTTAGGTTTTTGCCGCCTTTGGTGAGTGGGGGCTTGTTTGAAGAGAATAAGGTTGGTGCCCTGGTTATAATTATCCACTAGTGCACCATGTACTAATATGCGAGGGGTGTATGATACAGGCTCAAGAGCTACACAGGTGTTGAACTGATATTTAATTTTTTTATGTATGATGACTTTTTTTTTTTCATTAACAACCCCTTTTAAGTAGCTGCTCGTCATTTCTATTTCATTTACTTGTGTTGCAATATATATCCCCACACAGCCCTCTAGGAAATACTAGTTCAGAAATCTTGCTGGTAGTAAGTGAATAAGTCTATTTGGATCTCTGAACCACCTTGATCACTACTATGCTGGTTGTGCTAGATTGTAGCTGAGTTGTAAGGAAAGAAACGAGGTGTAAAGCTGCCCATATTTGATGTGACAGTTCCAATAGAGGGGTTATCCCATGAAATGGGGAGTAAATACAGTCATTGAGCTACCAGGATGGTGAGCAGACTGGAAACCATGTTCTATGAGGAAAGAAAGGTTTGAGGATCTGGGAATGTTAAGCTTGCAAAAAAAGGCTAAGATGAGACTTTAATAGCGGTCTACAAATATCAGAAGGGCTGTCAGTGTAGAGGGATCATCCTTATTCTCATTTGCCCATGGAAATTATTACACGTTTTTATAGCGCCATTTGTTCCATGGTGCTTTACATGTGAATGGGGCAGATATAGACCAGTACAATAAACATGAGTAAAACGAGGCGCACACAAGTACAGGAGGAGAGAGGACCCTGCCCGTGAGGGCTCAGTCTACAGGGGATGGGTGAGGATACACTAGGAGAGGGTAGAGTTGGTCATGCAGCGGTTCAGTAGACTGGGGATCACTGAAGGTTTCTGTGGTAGGTGAGGCCTGATATGTTGGGGTAGAGTGTTCCAGAGTATAGCGGAAGCACAGGAGAAGTCTTGGATGCGGTTGTGGGAGGAAGAGATGAGAGAGGAGGAGATCATGAGACGATTGAAGGTTGCGTGTAGGTAGGTACCGGGAGACAATGTCACAGATGTATGGAGGAGTCAGGTTGTGAATGGCTTTGTATGTCATTGTTAGTGTTTTGAACTGTAGCCCTTGGGCAATGGGGAGTAACGGGGAAGACAGGTGGATTAGTCGGGCAGTAGAGTTTAGGATGGATTGGAGTGGTGCCAGAGTGCTAGAGGGGAGGCCAGAGAGTAGAAGGTTGCAGTAGTTGAGGCGGGAGATAAGGGCATGTACTAGTGTTTTTGTGGTTTCATGGTCAAGGAATGCACGGATCCGGGAAATGTTTGAGTTGGAATCGGCAAGGGCTAGGATATGTGGCTTGAAAGAGAGGGTAGAGTCAAGGATCACCCCGAGGCATCGAGTGTGCGGGAATGGGGAAACTGAGCAGACATTGATGGATAGGGTCGGGTGGAGGGGTAGAGTGAGGTGGGGCAAAGATGATGAATTCTGTTTTGTCCATGTTCAGTTTTAGAAAAGGATGAAATGGCAGACAGACATTGTGGGATTTTGGTCAGTAAGGAAGTGAGGTCAGGTCCAGAAAGATAGATCTGCGTGTCAGCAGAGTAGAGATGATATTGTAAACTGGGATTCTATGAGCTGTCTCAGGCCGAAGGTGTTGATGGAGAAGAGTAGGGGTCCTAGAACTGAGCCTTGGGGAACACAGACAGGGGACGAGGTGAGGAGGTGGTGTGAGAAAGGGAGACACTGAATGTCCAGTCTGTTAGATATGATGAGATCCAGGATACGGCCAAGTCTGTGATGCCAAGAGATGGAAACACGAAGCAATGGAATGAAACTGACAGGCAGAAGATACAGATTAGATATTAGAAAAACATTTTTGACATTGAGTGGAACAGACTACCACAAGAGGTGGTAAGTACTCGTTCAAAGGAAGTCTTCAAACAGAGGCTGGTCAGACATCTGTCTGAGATTTAGTAAATCCTGCTCTGCATTGAGCAGGTGGTTGGACACGATGACTCTTCCAACGCTATGGTTAGAAAAAAAATCTAGTGAAATTCTTGCCCTTTTAGCCTCTTTACTTGCTCCTCAGATTTGGTGTTCAGCATCTGCATCTCCTAGGATTCCATTATTAAGTTATCTGGTAACTTATCTCCTACCTTCCATTTCAGACACACTGCCTCAGCGAACCCACTAGTACATTGAAAAATATAGAATATCTTTTTACCGCACATGTATCTAAAGGCCAAAAAGTTCAACCCTGGTCTCACCAGACTATAGCATGGTTTCCCGCATGCTTGTAGCAGAGTCTGTAAGATTTGAAAAAAAAATAGAAGCCATTTCTTACAAACAAAAATATCCAAGCCAGTTATGTCTTGACACCCTACCCTCAGGCTAGATATATGAAGACTATGGGAGATTGTTGTCACATGGAGTAGAATCATAGTGTTAGATTTGGAAGGGACCTACAGGGTCATTGTGTCCAACCCCCTGCTTACCCCTTCATGACCCGGGGTATTTTAGTTTTTCCCTCCTTTCCTTCTCAGAGCCATAACTTTTAATTTTTTATTTTTCCGTCAATATGGTCATGTGAGGGTTTCTTATTTGTGGGACGAGTTGTACTTTTGAACGACATTATGGGTTTTAGCATGTCATGTACTAGAAAATGGGGGAAAAATTGCAAGTGTGGTGAAATTGCAAAAGTGCAAACCCACACTAGTTTTTTGTTTGGCCTTTTTGCTAGGTTCACTAAATGCTAAAACTGAACTACCATTTTCATTCTCCAGGTCATTACGAGTTTATAGACAACAAACATGTCTAGGTTCTTTATCTAAGTGGTGAAAAAAATTCCAAACTTTGCTTTAAAAAAAAAAAATTTCGCCATTCCCTGATACCAGTCTCCATCTTTCGTGAACTGGGGTTGGGTGAGGGCTTATTTTTTGCCTGCCGAGCTGGCGTTTTTAATGATACCATTTTGGTGCAGATACGTTCTTTTGATTGCCCGTTATTGCATTTTAATACAATGTCACGGCGATCAAAAAAACAATCCTGGTGTTTCAGATTTTTTTCTCGCTATGCCGTTTAGCAATCAGGTTAATTCTCTTTTTATTATTATTATTGATCGTACAATTCTGAATGCCGCGATACCAAATGTGTATATTTTGTATTTTAATTTTATTTTGAAAAGGGGGGTGATATAAAAGTTTAAATCTTATTTTTTCATATTTTTAAGATTTTTTTTTTTTTTTTCTTTTGCCATGCTTCCATAGCCTTCATGGAAGGCTAGAAGCTGGCACAACTCGATCAGCTCAGCTACATAGGAGTGAAGCTCAGATCGCTCCTATGTAGCTGAATTCCTGCATTGCTATGAGCGCCGACCACAGGGTGGTGCTTATAGCAGTCCGGCATCAACAACCATAGAGGTCTCTAGGAGACCTCTGGCTGTTATGCCAAAGCATCACTGACCCCCCATCACTTGACGGGGGTCAGCGATGCGCTTATTTCCGGGCCGGAAGCGGTAGTTAAATGCCGCTGTCAGCGTTTGACAGCGGCATTTAACTAGTTAATAGCGGCGGGTGAATCTCGATTCCACCCACCGCTATTTCGGGCACATGTCAGCTGACATGTCCTGGCTTTAATGCGGGCTCACCGCCGGAGCCCGCATCAAAGCAGGGGATCTGACCTCGGACGTACTATCCCGTCCGATGTCAGAAAGGGGTTAATGTACGATTCACTAAACTCTCAGACAGATCTCTGTTTAGACTTCCATTGAAGGAGAACTCGCCACCTCACGACAGCCTGTTCCACTCATTGATCAACCCTCACTGTCAAAAAGTTTTCTAGTATCTGTATCCTCTCCCTTTCCGTTTCACTCTATTGCTTTTCGTGTTTCAGTGTGCAAATAAGAACAAGGATGATCTACACTGTAACATCCCTTAAGATATTTGTAGACGGCTATTAAAGGGGTTGTCCCACAAATAAGTTAATTTTAACGAATCAATCTTGGAATAATGATTTTCACAGTTAGGCTACTTTCACACATCAGGTTTTCGCCGTCCGCCTAATCCGGCTAATTTTCAAAAACCCGGATCAGGCGAATGTTGCCACCTGATCAGGTTTTTTTTCCCATAGACTTGTATTAGTGCCGGATTGCACCAGATGACATTGCGTTTCGTCCGGTTTTCGCCGGATCCGGCAAATCTGCCGCTTCCGGTTTCTTGAAAAAACGTCCATTGCAACGTTTTTTTTGTCTCTGGCGAAAAAGCCTGAAGCGCTGGATCCAGCGCTTCCGGCTGTTTGCTAGAATGGGAGCCGGAAGGTGCTGGATCCAGAAAAAGGCGGATCCGGTGGCCTGATCCGGTTTTTTAAACTGAGCATGCTCCAATTTTTTTTTTTATCCAATAATCTACATAGTCTAGCCGGATCCTTCTAAAAAAAACTGATCCGTCGCATCAGTTTTTCACAGTCTGCGGCGGATCCAGTTTTTCCAACATTCGCCGGATTTAGCCTGACACTGAAAACCTGATGTGTGAAGGTAGCCTTAGATGTCTTTATCTCCGCACAGGAATGTTATTATTTTTTTTTTTTAATCTAATGTGCCCCGAAACATTGTCAGATCATACCACAGCTCCTGGGGAAGGGAGGAAGGAAGAGAGTATACAGATGGGACAACAGAGGATCACAGCTGATTCTTTCGTTGAAGTAAAACATTGTTTAAAAACGGTGGATAAAAATCAATGTTTTTAAAAAAAAAATCAAAAAAATCGGATTTTTTTGATTTAAATCGGATTTTTTTTATTTAAATCGGATTTTTTTCAATAAACTGCTTTTTGAGGAAAATATTTTACCATCCAAAGGTTCTTCCATCATGAGATAAAGCTGAGTTGTTTAACTCAGTAGAATAAAGGCTGTATATGTGTAACATTCACAATGCCATGCTCTTCCAGAGGTTTCTGTAGGATTAATGGGCAGTTTCTCTCCTATATTATCACAGACGCTCGCTTTACTTACGCAGTTCTCAAAACTGAATTTGACTCCGCAGAGGTCCCAGCCTCTTCTTCATGGCAAAAATGTTACAACATGAACAGAGTTGAGAAAAAGACCTTAATCCTATTGTTCTACAAACCTATGAATACAGAATCAACCCCTTCAGTGCCAAGTCCAAGAAGTTAGACAATATGTTTCTGATTGTTTGGAGTGGAATAGATCTGCACAACACAAGAAGAATGTGAATCTAAGTGTTTTGAGGAGGAAGGGCAAGCAGACAAGAAAGTGAAACTTTGAGCACAATACTGCAGCATAGCCACAGACAGACAAGTCTGGATCTGTTTGTGTGTACGATCTGAGGTTTATTACATTCTTTCCTTATAATGGCAGCAGGCCGTAAAAGAGACCCAGTTTGGGAATATTTTAATGAAGCTCCTTCGCCTATCGGTAAGGCAGGCATGCGTGCAAAATGCTAACGATGCAACAAAGAGATGCAAGGCCTGGTGGCGTGAATGAGGCAACATCATGAGAAGTGCGGTGATGAAGATGACCAAAGAAACACTTCACTATCAACATCTTCATTTCCCTTCTGGTTGCAGTTTTCATAATGTGATTTCAAACGGCAAACAAGTCCTTGGATATCCTTTTGACAGTATTTGCACTTTGCTCTTGCACCTTTCTTTCCAAGATCTGCTGCTGGCATCTCAACAAAATGAACCCAAATAGGGTCTCTCTTACGACCTGCCATGGCTCACACAGATCACTTATGAAGTTTGATTGTTACTACAGCCAAGTACTGCTGACTATCCAACAAGTTATGTCAACTGAATGGAAAAAGAAACTAAACCAAAAGTGAAACCAAGCTAGAAGTGTGGAATTAAAGGGGCAGTATGAACAAAATGTGGAGGCTATTAATAGTTTATACAATTAAGACATGCTGCTTTTAAACACCTACCTATTGCCATATAGTAAAACAAAAAAGATTTTTACTTACTTTGGGGTCCCCCCCTCACCCTGGCGTTAGATCGTTGCCCCTAGTTTCGTCCGTGTAACTATGGGCGCACATGCGCACTGCTCTCACTTCTCATTTTAATCGTGATTTATATTAAAAAAAACCTTTTGATTTAAATCAGTGATTTAAATCATGATTAAAATCATGATTTAAATCGATCCGATTTAAATAGAAAAAAATCTTTTGATTTAAATCGTGATTTAAATCATGATTTAAATCGGCGTGATTTAAATCAATCCACCCTGTTTAAAAACAGGCAGAAAAATGTTTGGTCTCAAAAAGAATCGGCTGTGATCCCGTGCTATGTCTATACTCTCCTTTGCTTTCTCCCCTGCCTACGGTCGGACACAGCCATTACACACAGCAGGGGCACATTTATAAGATCTCGGCACAGGAATATTTTATTTAAACACCTCCAATTGTGGAAGTTATTATTCCAAGATCTATAGAATAAAATTAGCTTTTGTTGGTCTGAAAACCCATTCTCCTCCTAGGCTACTTTCACACTAGCGTCGTGCACTGCACGTCGCTATGCGTATTTTTGCAGAATAAAAACGCATCCTGCAAAAGTGCTTGCAGGATGCGTTTTTTTTCTCCATAGACTTATTTGCGACGCATTGCCACATGTCGCAACCGTCACCACCAAAAAACGTTGCATGTAACTTTTTTGGTGCGTCGTCTGCAGCATTTCGGACAGCGCATGCACGGCCGGAACTCCGCCTCCCCGCACCTCACAATGGGGCAGCAGATGCGTTGAAAAACATCCATTGTCCCCGTTGTGCGGCGCTTCCACACTGCGTCGGTGCGCTGCAACGTCGCATAGCGACGTGCAGTGCACAACGCTAGTGTTAAAGTAGCCTTAGCCTTCTTTTTTTGCAATTTAAACATTCCTAGATCCTTCATCCATTCCTCGTAGGACATACTTTGCAGTCCGTTCATCATCCTGCTGGCTCTTTGAAGTTGCTCCAGTTTTTGGATGTCTGTTTTTAAAAAAAATAAAATAAATAAATAAATAAATTGGCACACATACTGTTATTTAGAATGCTTGACATCATTTTTTTTTTTTTTTTTTTTTTATATTGTTTCTGGTCGTTATTGTTCTAATTGCACTAGAAGGGCTTTGCATTATGGATAGCACAAACCCCTCTAGTGTTAATGTAGTTTGGATAGTGTAGAAGTTTAAGCTAAGGTAAAGAAAGCTGAAGCTGGTGGAGGAGAAGAATTCAGATTGATATTTTTTTGCTCTTTTGTGAAGAAAAAATCTAAATTTACCAATAGCATAAAGTACAATATGTCACGAAAAAAGTTTCAGAATCCGTGGGATCAGTTGAAGCGTTAGTTATTACAACATACAGTTCTTCCCAATGTCACTTTAAGATTGGCCTGGTCAGGAAGATGAAAACTGGGTGAAGGGGTTAAACATTTACATGTTGAAACATTTAAAAGCTGAGACTAACAGTCATCATCATAGGGCAGGTATGAATTGTAAGAGGAGTTAGGTTAAATGACACAATTTAATTTTTTACTAGTTGACAAAGTTGTATTCTGCCTATTCCCATAAAACCACTGACCTATACACAGTGCTTAATTTTCACAACTATGCTAGTCTTAAAGGGATTGTTCACTTTATAGCAAAAATCAATATTCCTGACTATCTCCGCATCCATAAGATACACATGGTGCCAGTCAAATGATTATACTATGTGATGTGCTTTCTCGCTGTTCTTATAATCTTCCTTACATTGACAAGTTAAGCTTCTGTGCAGACGTGGAGGCAGCCCAGGGGTTAAGTCGCATGGTGTAGTAATCATGGTTGCCGCCATCTTTATCACATGGACTTCGACAGCACAATTATCATTGTCGTCTGAGTGCTGACCATTTTTACTGTGAGACACCTTGCTCTTGTAGAAACACCAGTGTTTGAGGGTTTTTCTGCAGCTGTCCAAGTCAAAGCACACTTAAGTCTGCTCTGGTTATTGCCTTTTGGTTGTGTTTTTAATGGGTTTTCTACTCCTTTTTTTTTATGTTACTGAAAAAGATTTAACAATGTTTTTTGGGTTTTTTTGTGTGTGTTTTTAGTGCAGAATTTCTGGGATTCTGTACCGAAAAATTCAGTTGCAATTTTTATTTTTTCAGGTTAACCCTACAAGGATACGAGGAAAAAACTGACATTTCCACAGCATCTTTAGCCCTTTATCGACATTTTACTTACGTTTTTATCACACTGAAGGCATCAAAACTATGAATTAACACATGTGAAATTATATACTTAACAAAAAAGTGTGAAAACAACTGAAATTATGTCTTATATTCTAGGTTCTTCAAAGTAGCCACCTTTTGCTTTGATGACTGCTTTGCACACTCTTGGCATTCTCTTGATGAGCTTCAAGAGGTGGTCATCTGGAATGGTCTTCCAACAATCTTGAAGGAGTTTCCAGAGATGCTTAGCACTTGTTGGCCCTTTTGCCTTCACTCTGCGGTCCAGCGCACCCCAAACCATCTCGATTGGGTTCAGGTCTGGTGACTGTGGAGGCCTGGTCATCTGGCGTAGCACCCCATCACTCTCCTTCTTGGTCAAATAGCCCTTACACAACCTGGAGGTGTTTGGGGTCATTGTCCTTTTGAAAAATAAATGATGGTCCAACTAAACGCAAACCGGATGGAATAGCATGTCGCTGCAAGATTCTGTGGTAGCCATGCTGGTTCAGTATGCCTTCAATTTTGAATAAATCCCCAACAGTGTCACCAGCAAAGCAGCCCCACACCATCACACCTCCTCCATGCTTCACTGTGGGAACGAGGCATGTAGAGTCCATCCATTCACCTTTTCTGCGTTGAACAGACATGGTGGTTGGAACCAAAGATCTCAAATTTGGACTCATCAGACCAAAGCACAGATTTCCACTGGTCTAATGTCCATTCCTTGTGTTCTTTAGCCCAAACAAGTCTCTTCTGCTTGTTGCTTGTCCTTAGCAGTGGTTTTCTAACAGCTATATTACCATGAAGGCCTGCTGCACAAAGTCTCCTCTTAACAGTTGTAGAGATGTGTCTAATGCTTGAACTCTGTGTGGCATTGACCTGGTCTCTAAGGCTACTTTCACACTAGCGTTAACTGCAATACATCGCAATGCGTCGTTTTGCCGAAAAAAACGCATCCTGCAAAAGTGCTTGCAGGATGCGTTTTTTCTGCATTGACTAGCATTAGCGACGCATTGACACACGTCGCAACCGTCGTGCGACGGTTGCGCCGTGTTGTGGCGGCTCCGCCCCCACTTCCCCGCACCTCACAATGGGGCAGCGGATGCGCTGGAAAATTGCATCCGCTGCCCCCGTTGTGTGGCGCAGAGAACGCTAGCGTCGGTAACCTCGGCCTGACGCACTGCGACGGGCCGAGCCCGACGCTAGTGTGAAAGTAGCCTTATCTGAGCTGCTGTTTAACCTGCGATTTCTGAGGCTGGTGACTCGGATAAACTTATCCTCAGAAGCAGAGGTGACTCTTGGTCTTCCTTTCCTGGGGCGGTCCTCATGTGAGCCAGTTTCTTTGTAGCACTTGATGGTTTTTTGCCACTGCACTTGGGGACACTTTCAAAGTTTTCCCAATTTTTCGGACTGACTGACCTTCATTTCTTAAAGTAATGATGGCCACTAGTTTTTTTCTTTACTTAGCTGCTTTTTTCTTGCCATAATACAAATTCTAAAAGCCTATACAGCAGGACTATCAGCTGTGTATCCACCAGACTTCTGCACAACACAACTGATGGTCCCAATCCCATTTATAAGGCAAGAAATCCCACTTGTTAAACCTGACAGGGCACACCTGTGAACTGAAAACCTTTTCCGGTGACTACCTCTTGAAGCTCATCAAGAGAATGCCAAGAGTGTGAAAAGTAGTCATCAAACCAAAAGGTGGCTGCTTTGAAGAACCTAGAATATAAGACATAATTTCATTTTTTTTCACACTTTTTTAAGTATATAATTGCACATGTGTTAATTCATAGTTTTGATGCATTCAGTGTGAATGTACAATTGTTATAGTCATGAAAATACAGAAACCTCTTTAAATGAGGTGTGTCCAAACTTTTGGTCTTTATTGTATGTTAAAAAAAAAAAAAAATTGTGATGTAATTTCCTTGTGCAATCTCTTAAGCCAGATACCCTCATTAATATTAAAGACACACACACTCACCAATCAATGTAGGAGCATTAACATAATTAACCTACATACGCTGTAACAAACCTGCAACTGTCAGAAATCTGCGTAAAATTCTTATTTTTCAAAAGAAAAAATTAAAAAATTGAGTTGGCTCCCACAATTTTCATAACCAGCAGAGGGAAAGCTGAGGGCTGATGTTAATATTCTGGGAAGGAGCCAATAGCAAGATTCCCAGGCTATTAATATCATCACAGCTGTTTCCTTAGCTTTTACTGGCTAGTTTACAGGGGAACCGCAGAAAAAAACTGACATGGGGTCCCCCTATAAAATCTAACCAGCAAAGACTAGGCAGACAGCTGCGGGCTGATATTAATAGCCTGGGAAGGAGCCATGGATATTGGCACCCCCCAGGCTAAATACCCAGAAATGGCGCATCTTATAGATGTGCCAATTCTGGCACTTAGTCTCACTCTTCCCCCTTTACCTGTAGTGGTGGCAAGTGGGGTTCATATTTGTGTGGTTGATGTCACCATTCTATCGTCAGGAGACCTGAAGCCCACAGGTTAGTAATGGAGAAGTGTCTTCGACACCTCTCCATTACTAACCTGATAGTGATATTGTATAGAATACAGACACCCAGAATTAAGTACCGTATATACTCGAGTATAAGCCGACCCGAGTATAAGCCAAGACCCCTAATTTTGCCACTAAAAACTGGGAAAACGTATTGACTCGAGACTAAGCCTAGGGTAGGAAATGCAACAGCTACTGGTAAATTTATAAAATAAAAATAGATACCAATAAAAGTAAAATTGATTGAGACATCAGTAGGTTGTGTTAAAATGTGCCACATTTAATGCTCCATACAGTTCTTTATGGCCCCATAAGATGCTCCATATAAAAATGTGCCACATATAATGCTCCATATAGTGCATTATGGCCCCGTAAGATGCTCCATATAAAAATGTGCCACAAATAATGCTCCATACAGTTCATTATGGTCCCATAAGATGCTCCATATAAAAATGTGCCACATGTAATGCTGCTGCAATTAAAAAAAAGACACTCGCCTCTTGTTGCTGCCCGCTGCTCCTCAGCGTCCCGTCTCTCCGCAGTGACTGTTCAGGCAGAGGGCAGCGCGCACACTAATACGTCATCGCGCTCTCTGACCTGAACAGTCACTGCAGAGGACGCGGAAGATGGAGCGGTGATGGAATGAGGAAAGGTGAATATGAAATACTCACCTGCTCCCGCTGCTGTCCCTGGCAGCTTCTCCCGGACAGATGGTCTCCTTGAGCTGGCAGCTACTTCCTCTGTTCAGCGGTCACTGGTACCGCTCATTACAGTAATGAATATGCGGCTCCACCCCTATGGGAGTGGAGTCCATATTCATTACTTTAATGAGCTGTACCACGTGACCGCTGAACAGAGGAAGAGCTGCGGGCCCCCGAGACCAGGGGACATGCAGGGACCGCGCTAGGAGCAGGTGAGTATGTGACAGTCGTCGCTTCCCCTTACCCGCCGACCATGACTCGAGTATAAGCCAAGAGGGGCACTTTCAGCCCCAAAAAAATGAGCTGAAAATCTTGGCTTATACTAGAGTATATACTGTACTTTATTTGAAATAATCACAGACACCTTTATTGAATCTAAATTTACCATACTGAACGCCTAATCCCCGATGCCCTCGTCTCCTGCAAACAATCAAAAAATAATAAACCAACATATAATACTATCCTGTCCAACGTAGTCCACTTAAGGTTGGGGTCACACTTGCACGTGCAATGCGAGAACCTGGTGCATCAATACCTGACACTCTGGAACGGAGCGTTCAGCTACATGTGTTTCTATGTAGCTGCGTTCTCTGGTCTCGAGTGCCGGTGGCAGTGCCGGGTATTGATGCGAAAGACTCAAGCTGCACATGCAAGTATGACCCCGGCCTAATACAGAGTGTTCCACGGCGATCTCACTTGTAGAACAGTTACCTCGGGAGATGTGACCACTGTACTCGGCCTCTGGCGACACACTAACAGGAGGTATTCGCTTCCGCAGTGTGTCACTAAGCTGCCATGAGAGATCACCAGAGTTCATCAGCTCCAGTGCTCTCACAGCACTATCGCTGTGAGAACTTTCCCACGCAGCGGTGCCATAAGTGAGAGCACCAGAGCTGATCAGCTGATGAAGTCAGGTGAACGCTCACAGCGGCTCAGTAATACACTGACAGGAGGTGATCGCTCCCGCAGTGTATCACCAGCGACCGGGTGAGATTGGCACGGGTCACTGTTTTAAATGGACTATGGCTGACAGGGAGTATATGTTTATTATATTTGATTGTTTGCAGGAGACGCCGGCATTGGGGATTAGGTGTTTGATGAGCATGTACAGTATTTTGTATGTGAATATGTACGTAATTATGTAAATGTTTTGTTTTTTACAATTGAACACAGGCGCCGGATAATGTGACTATGCTCCCATCATCAGCTCATGCGGTTTCTGTTATATGTGGCAAAAGACGTAGCCGGATGGTAGTAGTCCCATCAGACGACGCACACACACTCTTCCGCCATCATTTCCTTGGACAATTCGCAGCGTTTTGGCAGCAAATATGTAAACGTTTTTACACCTGCATTTTTGCTGCGGATTTGACTGACTCCGTTGAAGTCAGTGAGTCAAAAACGCTGCAGAAATTCAAAAAGCATTGAAATGCTGCAGAAAATAAAACGCAATTACTGACAGAAATTTATTGACCATTTGCACAACACTTCAGTATTGTCTTTCCATTACCTTGCATAAGTATTCCATTGCGTTTTTGGACCATTTACGTCCATAAAAAAATGCATCGTGTGCACATAGCCTTTTACAGCCTGTAACAGCAGAAGCCAGAGCTAACCATTGCAGCCATTTTCCTCCTAGCTCTGGGCTGAGGTTCATAGAACCATAATTTCACTATATTCTGCAGTATATTGTATAAGCAATCAAATGATTGCAAGTTCAAGTCAGGATGAAGGGGAACTAAAAAATAAAGTACTGTATATACTCTGGTATAAGCCGAGGCACCTAATTTTGCTGTGGAAAGCATATTGACTCGAGTATAAGCCGGGTATGAATGGCACCCTCATCCCTATCCTTGTATGCATGGCTCCTCATCCCTATCCTTGTATGCATGGCTCCTCATCCCTATCCTGGTATGCATGGCTCCCTCATTCCTATCCTGGTATGCATGGCTCCCTCATTCTCATCCTGGTATGCATGGCTCCCTCATTCTCATCCTGGTATGCATGGCTCCCTCATTCTCATCCTGGTATGCATGGCCTCCTCATCCCTATCCTGATATGCATGGCTCCCTCATTCTCATCCTGGTATGCATGGCCTCCTCATCCCTATCCTGGTATGCATGGCTCCCTCATTCTCATCCTGGGCAGCACGGTGGCTCAGTGGATAGCACTGCAGCCTTGCAGCGCTGGGGTCCTGGACAACATCTGCAAGGAATTTGTATGTTCTCCCCGTGTTTGCGTGGGTACCTCGGTTTCCTCCCACATTTCAAAGACATACTGATAGGGAATTTAGATTGTGAGCCCCATCGGGGACAGTGATGATAATGTGTGCAAACTGTAAAGCGCTGCGGAATATGTTAGCGCTATATAAAAATAGATTATTATTATTATGGTATGCATGGCTCCCTCATTCTCATCCTGGTATGCATGGCCTCCTCATCCCTATCCTGGTATGCATGGCTCCCTCATTCTCATCCTGGTATGCATGGCTCCCTCATTCTCATCCTGGTATGCATGGCTCCCTCATTCTCATCCTGGTATGCATGGCTCCCTCATTCTCATCCTGGTATGCATGGCCTCCTCATCCCTATCCTGATATGCATGGCTCCCTCATTCTCATCCTGGTATGCATGGCTCCCTCATTCTCATCGTGGTATGCATGGCCTCCTCATCCCTATCCTGGTATGCATGGCTCCCTCATTCTCATCCTGGTATGCATGGCTCCCTCATTCTCATCCTGGTATGCATGGCTCCCTCATTCTCATCCTGGTATGCATGGCCTCCTCATCCCTATCCTGATATGCATGGCTCCCTCATTCTCATCCTGGTATGCATGGCTCCCTCATTCTCATCGTGGTATGCATGGCCTCCTCATCCCTATCCTGGTATGCATGGCTCCCTCATTCTCATCCTGGTATGCATGGCTCCCTCATTCTCATCCTGGTATGCATGGCTCCCTCATTCTCATCGTGGTATGCATGGCCTCCTCATCCCTATCCTGGTATGCATGGCTCCCTCATTCTCATCCTGGTATGCATGGCTCCCTCATTCTCATCCTGGTATGCATGGCCTCCTCATCCCTATCCTGATATGCATGGCTCCCTCATTCTCATCCTGGTATGCATGGCCTCCTCATCCCTATCCTGGTATGCATGGCTCCCTCATTCTCATCCTGGGCAGCACGGTGGCTCAGTGGATAGCACTGCAGCCTTGCAGCGCTGGGGTCCTGGACAACATCTGCAAGGAATTTGTATGTTCTCCCCGTGTTTGCGTGGGTACCTCGGTTTCCTCCCACATTTCAAAGACATACTGATAGGGAATTTAGATTGTGAGCCCCATCGGGGACAGTGATGATAATGTGTGCAAACTGTAAAGCGCTGCGGAATATGTTAGCGCTATATAAAAATAGATTATTATTATTATGGTATGCATGGCTCCCTCATTCTCATCCTGGTATGCATGGCCTCCTCATCCCTATCCTGGTATGCATGGCTCCCTCATTCTCATCCTGGTATGCATGGCTCCCTCATTCTCATCGTGGTATGCATGGCCTCCTCATCCCTATCCTGGTATGCATGGCTCCCATCAAAAAAGCATACAAGAAATAATAAACTATCCTACTTACCCTTCCTGCACTCCAGTGTCTTGTTCTGATGCTAGCAGCTGATTTATGCTTGTAAGCAGAACATGGCAGTGACATCATGCGCTGCTTACAAGCAGAGCACAGCTGCCGGAATACTCACTGCTCTCCACGCCGGGACTGCGTGGAGGGCGGTGAGTATTCATTGTTATTAAGTAGCGCGCACTGTTACAGAGAAATGAATATTCACTGCCAGCACAGTGGATATTCATTTCTCTTTAACAGTGGGCACTGACACTCGCAGCAGCAGCCGCCTCCTGTGACCATCTGCTCTGCCGCTCCCCCTCCATGTTCTGGGACAATGTATAAGTTGAGGGGACCGTGCTGAAAAACTCTCTGCTTATACGCGAGTATATACTGTGTGGTTTTTTTTGTTTGTTTGTTTTTTTACACTGTTCAAAAAAAAATAAAGGGAACACTAAAATCCCACATCCTAGATATCACTGAATGAAATATTCCAGTTGTAAACCTTTATTCGTTACATAGTGGGATGTGTTGAGAACAATAAAACCTAAAAATGATCTACGTAAATCACAACTAATATCCCACGGAGGTTTGGAGTTGGAATGATGCTCAAAATCATAAGTGCAAAATGAAGTTACAACTTCAGTGGAAATGCCTCAAGACAAGGAAATTATGCTCAATAGTGTGTATGACCTCCCTACAACGCCTGGGCATGCTCCTGATGAGGCAGCGGATGGTCTTCTGAGGGATCTCCTCCCAGACCTGGACTAAAGCATCTGATGTAACGTGACATTTGTGGATGGTGCGAGGCATGATGTCCCAGATGTGTTCAATTGGATTCAGGTCTGGGGAATGGGCAGGCCAGTCCATAGCTTCAATGCCTTCATCTTGCAGGAACTGCTGACACACTCCAGCCACATGAGGTCTGGCATTGTCCTGCATTAGGAGGAACCCAGGGCCAACCGCACCAGCATATGGTCTTACAAGGGGTCTGAGGATCTCCTCTCGGTACCTAATGGCAGTCAGGCTACCTCTGGCGAGCACATGGAGGGCTGTGTGGCCCTCCAAAGAAATGCCACCCCACACCATTACTGACCCACTGCCAAACTGGTCATGCTGAAGGATGTTGCAGGCAGCAGATCTCTCTCCACGGCGCCTCCAGACTGTCACATGTGCTCAGTGTGAACCTGCTTTCATCTGTGAAGAGCACAGGGCGCCAGTGGTGAATTTGCCAAGCCTGGTGTTCTGTGGCAAATGCCAAGCGTCCTGCACGGTGTTGGACTGTGAGCACAACCCCCATCTGTGGACGTCGGGCACTCAGACCATCGTCCTAGTGTCGGTTTCTAACCGTTGTGCAGACACATGCACATTTGTGGCCTGCTGGAGGTCATTTTGCAGGGCTCTGGCAGTGCTTTTCCTGTTCCTCCTTGCACAAAGGCTGAGGTAACGGTCCTGCTGCTGGGTTGTTGCGCTCCTATGGCCCCCTCCACGTCTCCTGGTGTGCTGGCCTGACTCCTGGTAGCGCCTCTGGACACTACGCTGACAGACACAGTAAACCTTTCCACAGCTCGCATTGATGTGCCATCCTGGATGAGCTGCACTACCTGAGCTACTTGTGTGGGTTGCAGAGTCCGTCTCATGCTACCACGAGTGTGAAAGCACAACCAACATTCAAAAGTGACCAAAACATCAGCCAGAAAGCATTGGTACGGAGATGTGGTCCCTACCTGCAGAACCACTCCATTGAGTGTCTTGATTGGCAATTTTCATCTGTTGTCTATTCCATTTGCACAACAGCATATGAAATTAATTGACAAACAGTGTTGCTTTCTAAGTGGACACTTTGATTTCACAGAAGTTGGATTTACTTGGAGTTATATTCTGTTCTTTATTTTTTTGAGCAGTGTATATAAACATTTAAAATAGACCACCTTTTTGCCAAAAATAAATTACAATTAAGCATTTGGCATTGTCAGGTCTGTATAAGTTTGTTTTATGAAAGCATAAAACTATTTAATGTTGAACTGGAAAGAAACAGAATTGTAATTGCAGAATTTCCATTCATCGGCTGCACTTCCATTAAAAAAAGAAAAACACAAACAAAAGCGATGGAAATGTTGCATGTACCCCACAATGTAAGCAATAAAAAGTGCAACTCTGCACACAAGAAAACAAGCCCTCACCAAACTCTATGGAAGAAAAATAAAAAAAACATCCGAGTCTCAGAAAAAGGCAAACAAAAGAACATTTTATTTATTTTTTATAACCACTAAAGTCAGAGAAAAAAGTATAGGTTTGGGATCACCGTATTGGTACTGACAAGAATATTTATAAGGTCAGGTCATTTTTATCACATAAGAAGCAATGTTTCAAATCCCCCCCAAAAAACTGGCCGAAATTCAGTATTTCAACCCATGTGGAATTTTATTCCTTTTTTTTTGTTTTGTTTTTGTTCAGTATATGAACTACCACTTGTCCATCAAAAACAAGCCATCCTATGGCTTTAGACAGTAAAATAAGAGTTATTTCTGTCTGAAAGAGTAAAAAAAATCAAAGATTTAACCCCTTCATGACCCCGCCTATTTTGACCTTAATGACCTGGCCGTTTTTTGCAATTCTCACCAGTGTCCCTTTATGAGGTAATAACTCAGGAACGCTTCAACGGATCCTAGCGGTTCTAAGATTGTTGTTTCATGACATATTGGGCTTCATGTTAGTGGTAAATTTAAGTCGATAATTTTTGCGTTTATTTGTGGGAAAAAATTGACATTTTGCGAAAATTTTGAAAATTTCGCAATTTTGAATTTTTATTCTGTTAAACAAGAGAGTTATGTGACACAAAATAGTTAATAAATAACATTACCCACATGTCTACTTTACATCAGCACAATTTTGGAAACATTTTTTTTTTGCTAGGAAGTTTATAAGGGTTAAAATTTGACCAGCGATTTCTCATTTTTACAACGAAATTTACAAAAAAAATTTTTAAGGTCAACCTCACATTTGAAGTCAGTTTGAGGGGTCTATATGGCTGAAAATACCCAAAAGTGACACCATTCTAAAAACTACACCCCTCAAGGTGCTTAAAACCACATTCAAAAAGTTTATTAACCCTTCAGGTGTTTCACAGCAGCAGAAGCAACATGGAAGGAAAAAATGAACATTTAACTTTTTAGTCACAAAAATGATCTTTTAGCAACAATTTTTTATTTTCCCAAGGGTTAAAAGAGAAACTGGACCGCAAAGGTTATTGTACAATTTGTCCTGAGTACGCCGATACCCCATATGGTGGGGGAACCACTGTTTGGGCGCACGACAGGGCTCAGAAGGGAAGGAGCGCCATTTGACTTTTTCAATGAAAAATTGGCTCCAATCTTTAGCGGACACCATGTGGCGTTTGGAGAGCCCCTGTGTGCCTAAACATTGGAGCTCCCCCACAAGTGACCCCATTTTGGAAACTAGTCCCTCCCCCCAGGAGCTTATCTTGATGCATAGTGAGCACTTTGAACCCCCAGGTGCTTCACAAATTGATCTGTAAAAATGAAAAAGTATGATTTTTTTTTCACAAAAATTTTTTTAGCCTCAATTTGTTCATTTATACATGGGCAGCAGGATGAAATGGATCCTAAAATTTATTGGTCAATTTCTTCTGAGTATACTGATATCTCACATGTAGGGGTAAACCACTGTTTGGGCACTCGGAAGGGAAGGCACGCCATTTGACTTTTTGAATGAAAAATTAGCTCCAATCGTTAGCGGACACAATGTCGCGTTTGGAGAGCCCCTGTGTGCCTAAACATTGGAGCTCCCCCACAAGTGACCGCATTTTGGAAACTAGACCTCCCATGGAACTAATCTAGATGTGCGGTGACCACTTTAAACCCCCAAGTGCTTCACAGAAGTTTATAACGCAGAGCCGTGAAAATAAAAAATTTCTTTCCTCAAAAATGATTTTTTTAGCCTGCAATTTTTTATTTTCACAAGAGTAACAGGAGAAATTGGACCCCAAAAGTTGTTGTCCAGTTTGTCCTGAGTACGCTGATACCCCATATGTGGGGGGAACCACTGTTTGGGCACACGTCGGGGCTCAGAAGGGAAGTAGTGACGTTTTGGAATGCAGACTTTGGTGGAATGGTCTGCGGGCATCATGTTACGTTTGCAGAGCCCCTGATGTGCCTAAACAGTAGAATCCCCCCACATGTGACCTCATTTTGGAAACTAGACCCCCCAAGGAACTAGATGTGTGGTGAGCACTTTGAACCCCCAAGTGCTTCACAGAAGTTCATAACGCAGAGCCGTGAAAATAAAAAATAATTTTTCTTGCCTCAAAAATTATGTTTTAGCAAGCAATTTTTTATTTTCACAAGGGTAACAGGAGAAATTGGACCCCAATAGTTGCTGCCCAGTTTTCCTGAGTATGCTGGTACCCCATATGTGGGGGTAAACCACTGTTTGGGTGCACGTCAGGGCTCGGAAGGGAGGGAACACCATTTGACTTTTTGAGCGCAAGATTGGCTGGAATCAATGGTGGCGCCATGTTGCGTTTGGAGACCCCTGATGTGCCTAAACAGTGGAAACCCCTCAATTCTAACTCCAACACTAACCCCAACACACCCCTAATCCCAACTCTAGCCATAACCCTAATCACAACCCTAACCCCAACACAACCCTAATCCCAACAGCCCTAATTCTAACCCTAAGGCTACGTGCCCTCGTTGCGAATTCGTGTGAGATTTTTCTGCACCATTTTTGAAAAATACGCAGGTAAAAGGCACTGCGTTTTACCTGCGGATTTCCAGTGTTTTTTGTGCGAATTTCACCTGCGGATTCCTATTGAAGAACAGGTGTAAAACGCTGCGGAATCCGCACAAAGAATTGATATGCTGCGGAAAATACAACGCAGCGTTTCCGCACGGTATTTTCCTCACTATGGGCACAGCGGATTTGGTTTTCCATAGGTTTACATGGTACTGTAAACCTGATGGAAAACTGCTAAGAATCCGCAGCCAAATCCGCACCACGTGCACATAGCCTAGTTCTAACCCTAATTCTAGCCCTAACCCTAGTTCCAACCCTAACCCTAGTGGAAAAATAAAAGTAAATATATTTTATTATTTTATTATCGTCCCTATCTATGGGGGTGATAGGGGGGGGGGGATTCATTTACTATTTTTTTTTTTTTTTGATCACTGTGATAGGTTTCAGATTTGCAGTTTGCAGATTCAGCGGGCACACTGCGCATGCGCCTGCCATTTTGGTAGATGGCGGCGCCCATGGAGAAGACGGATGGACACCGGGAGGCTCGGTAAGTATGAGGGGGGGGAGATCGGAGCACGGGGTGAGCGGACAGAGGGGAACAGAGCACAGGACGGAGGGCTGGGGATGTGGGGGTCAGATCAGGGTTGCCAACCATGGCCGATGATATTGCAGCATCGGCCATGGCTGGAGTGTAATATTTCACCTATGAAAACTGGTGAAATATTACAAATCGCTCTGATTGGCTGTTGAAAGTGAAACAGCCAATCGGAGCGATCGTAGCCACGGGGGGGTGAAACCATCCCCCCCCCCTCCCCCTGGGCTGAAGCACCACTCCCCCTGTCCCTGCAGATTGGGTGAAATTGGAGTTAACCCTTTCACCCGATCTGCAGGGATGCGATCCCTCCATGACGCCACATAGGCGTCACGGGTCGGAATGGCACCTACTTTCATGACTCTTGCATGGCGTCACAGGTCGGGAAGGGGTTAAAGAAAACCTGTCTCTAGGTTTGTCCCATATGAGATACGGCCACCACCTTTCAGCCCTGATATACAGCTTTCTATAATGCTGTATATAAATCCCCAATCTGTCCTGCAAGACAAGAAATAGACGTATTATACTCCCCTACAGGACCGTCGGGTCTGATGGGCGTCATGGTCTCAGCCCATTGCCTCTTCTCTTCTTGTGACACCGTCCTCCTTCCTTTGTCTGAATGATGCGTTCTACGTCATCCACACAGTCTCCCCAGCATCGCGTTCCTACATAGGCGTTTTTTTCTCTGCCCTGTCGAGTGCAGTGTGCATGCACTAGAAAAGATCAAATAGGCCTGGTGCATGCACACTGCAGTACTATGCCCAGGTAAGGTAGCAGTACCCCTGCGCAGGAGTGCGATGCTGCGGACACTGTGTGGATGACTTATGATGCATCGTCCACACGAAGCAGAAGAGAGGAGGTACCAGACCAAGACCATCAGACTGGACCGCCCTGTAGACGAGTATTATAAAAGCTCTTTTTTTTGGCTTGCAGGCTGGATTGGGGGCACATATACTGGGTTTGCTTTTTGCTTCTCTTTCCTGGCCTGGTCATGGAGGGGTTAACCTTTTCCTGCCTCTCTTTGGTTCTTGTGTGGCTATTTATTGGTGCTATTTCTAGTTGCCTTTGTCAGTGATAGTTCATGCTTCCAGGCTAGGGCAGCAGACCCGTATACCCTGGTGATCCTTCTGCCTCTGACTTCCCGTAATTGTGCGAGACCCATTCCCTATCCCTGACTCCGTTTCCCTACAGTGTATGACTTGGTCTGATCTCTGAACCCCGCCTCTTGCTTTCCATCTCTGATACTTCTTTCCCCGACCGGCTTTGACTTCTGGCTTGTACCCCGACTCTCTTACGTCTCTCTTTTTTGGATGCTGGGTTCTCGTTTGGCTCTGACTTCTGGCTTGTCTGTGACTTCATTCATTGCTGTAACCTCTGGTACTTCTGCTCCTGACAGTTTCTGACTCTGCTCGTCTGACCACTCTTTTGTTGCCTGTGACACCTGTGCGGCTGTTCAGTGTTGCTACGCTGTGAGTGTGCAACCTCTCTTCCCTCACCAGCACCCCCCAGTGGAGGTTGCGTTAAATTGCCCTGCATCCGCATCACAATATCAGGGCTGAAAGATGATGGTCTTGCCTCCTATGGGACAAACCTGGTGCAGGTTCCCTTTAATTGTGATTTTGAGATTATTGTTCTATAGCATACTTTTTGTTGAAACCTCATCAACCTGTGGTTCACTCTAGAGACTTGTTTCATACAAACCTTTACGTAAAGGGTCTCTGTCAGCACAGAATGACTGTTCAACCAAGGATCAACCCTCCTTAGCCGTCTATATGAGCATGCAGGTCATAGAAAGCTGAATAAAACGATACCTTGATATCTGCAATTTTATGTCTTAGTAAGAAAAAAATAATTTCTCTATAATATGTAAATGAGCCTTTATGATCTATGGGCCGGACATAATCTCTGAGAATCTGCCTCCAGAGATTATTGTAAATGAAAGGGGGCATTACCAGTGTGAGACATGTAGATCAGGAGAGCAGACTGTCAGTCGTTACATGCCTCACACTAGTAAACTGTTTAATTTAAGATAAGCTCTGGATTTTTAGGGAGATTTATGTCTGGCCCATAGATCTTTCCAGCTCATTTACATATTGAGAAAAATTTGAATTTTATTAGACACATATTTGTTCCTCCTTGAATGCAGTGTGTGAAATCTCTGCTTGCAGTCTTAACCGGACGTTTCTTCACAGTTTTTTCTGGGTACATGCGCTTTCACATATTTTGCTCGAGAAGAATCACGTGAAAATCTTTGCAATGGTGTGATGATGTACAAAATGGATAGGAGAGTCAGAATTAGGGGAGCTCATGGATTTTTTTAAAGTAACTCAATTATTTGAGAAAGTGACAGGTCAACTTTAAAGCAAAGTCTTGCAACTCATAGAACATTATCTAGCAAGTTTAACTGTTGAACAGTGAACTGTAAGTGAGCTAAAGTAGATGTACAGTGTGTGACTGTTGTGCCGTAAATATTCTGTTTTTATAAATGTTTTTCCATATTTCATTTTTTACAGGCTCAAAAAGTGATCGGTAAACAGCAGGTGATATGGATCTGTAAGTATTGAACATTGAAAAATCAAGCCACGAAGAAAAGGTGTTTCAGACCTTAAAGGGATTGTCCCACAAACAAAATACATTTTAATTAATAGATCTCTGAATAATAAGTTCCACAATTGGATGTGTTTAAAAATTTTTTCCTTTGCTGAGATAATCTTATAAATGTGCCCCCACTCTATACTGTTGTTTGCTGTGTCCAACCATGCAGAGCTGCTCCAGTTCATGGTAGACACATACCACTGCTCCAGTCCAGGGAGGGGGGGAGCATAAGTCACTTAAGATAAGTGAATATACTGTATGAGCTCGCAGATAATGCTTTTCAAGGTAACAAGTTTCCATGCTTGCCTGATTTATCACAGGAATAAGTGTTTTTGTCTCTGGAGTTCCTGTGCCACTAACTTGATTTATGATGATCACAGGGGGCTGGAGACGTGGCAGAAACACTTACTCCTGTGATACCTTGGGCAGGGAAATGTGCTTCCTTCTAAAGTAGTAGCAGTGAGCCCCTGCTGTCTTGTCTGAATACTGATAAGTGACATGCTCCCCCCCATTGGCAGGGGTTGGGGTATGTGCCAACCAAAAATTGGAGCAGCTTTGCATGGTTGGAAAAAGCAGATAACAGTACATAGCGGGGTCACATTCATAAGATTATTTCAACACAGGAACATTTCTTTTATTATATCCGACTGTGGACATTATTATTAAAAGATCTATTGGTCAAATGTACACTGCTCATAAAAATAAAGGGAACACTTAAACAACAGAATATAACTCCAAATAAATCAAACTTCTGTGAAATCAAACTGTCCACTTAGGAAGCAACAATGTTTGACAATCAATCTCACATGCTGTTGTGCAAATGGAATAGACAACAGATGGAAATTATTGGCAATTATCAAGACACCCTCAATGAAGGAGTGGTTCTGCAGGTAGGGACCACAGACCGCATCTCAGTACCAATTGTTATGGTCCTGGTGGTTAGGACACATGAAATGACCTGATAGGTAAACTATAAATTAAGGACAAGCTCTGGGAATGTGGGAACTTTACTGACCGCAATCCTGATCCTATCAACACACACTATAGGCAGCCGTGGAGCATTCCTGACTCTGCCTAGACGCCTCATCACAGCCTGAGAACTAGCTATCCCTAGAGAGAAACAAAGCCTCACTTGCCTCAGAGAAATTTCCCCAAAAGTGAAGACAGCCCCCCACAAATAATAACGGTGAGTTAAGGGGAAAACACAAACATAGAAATGAAAACAGGTTTTAGCAAATGAGGCCTGCTAATTACTAAATAGTCAGAAGATAGCAAGGAGTCGGTGCGGTCAGTATAAAACACTACAAAAATTATCCACGCAGAGAATGCAAAAGACCCCCACACCGACTCACGATGTGAGGGGCGCAACTCCGCAACCCAGAGCTTCCAGCTAGCAGGAAAATAGCATATAAGCAAGCTGGACTGAACACATCATATACTGAGAAACATATTCACAAAAGCAATGAGCAAAAATGAACTAGCATGAACTTAGCTTCTCCAAGAGGAGACAGGTCACAAGGGAAGTCCCAGAGAGATCTGAACCAGTACTGAATACAACGACAGCAGGCCACAAGTAAAGGTCCAGGTGGAGTTAAATAGTCAGCCAGCATAGCAGAAAACGAGGCAGCTGGGGCCCAGCTAAGACCAGCCATTACACTCAAAGCCCAAGAACAGAACTCACAAAGTACCACTCATGACCCTCACCAGTGCCCCCAGGACGAGCCAAATGAAAGGCACGCACCAAGTCGGCAGCATGGACATCAGAGGCAACAACCCAGGAATTATCCTCCTGGCCATAGCCCTTCCATTTAACCAAGTACTGAAGCTTCCGTCTCGAAATACGAGAATCCAAGATCTTCTCCACCACATACTCCAGCTCTCCCTCAACCAACACCGGAGCAGGAGGATCAACAGAAGGAACCACAGGCACCACATACCTCCGCAACAATGACCTATGGAACACATTATGAATGGTAAAAGATGCTGGGAGGTCCAAACGAAATGAAACAGGATTGAGGATTTCCGAAATCTTATAAGGACTGATGAAACGAGGCTTGAACTTAGGAGAGGAAACCTTCATAGGAACATAACGAGAAGACAACCATACCATATCCCCCACACGAAGTCGGGGACCCACACAGCGACGGCGGTTAGCAAAGCGCTGAGCCTTCTCCTGTGACAACGTCAAATTGTCCACTTCATTGCCAACAACTCCTGATTACCAACATCATAATTCCGCTCGGCAGGCGAAAACTTTCTAGAGAAGAAAGCACATGGTCTCATCACAGAGCCATCAGAGCTTCTCTGCGACAAGACAGACCCTGCTCCAATCTCAGAAGCGTCAACCTCGACCTGGAAAGGGAGAGAAACATCCGGCTGACGCAAGACAGGAGCCGAAGAAAACCGGCGTTTCAGCTCCTGAAAGGCCTCAACGGCCGCAGAAGACCAATTCGTCACATCAGCACCTTTTCTGGTCAAATCCGTCAAAGGCTTAACCACACTAGAAAAATTAGTGATGAAGCGACGGTAAAAATTAGCAAAGCCCAAGAACTTCTGAAGACTCTTCACAGATGTAGGTTGAGTCCAGTCATAAATGGCCTGGACCTTAACTGGATCCATCTCGATAGTAGAAGGGGAAAAAATAAAGCCCAAAAAGGAAACCTTCTGGACTCCGAAGAGACATTTAGAGCCCTTCACAAACAAGGCATTGGCACCCAGGACCTGAAATACCATCCTGACTTGCTTCACATGAGATTCCCAATCATCAGAAAAGACCAAAATATCATCCAGGTACACAATCATAAATCTATCCAGATACTCTCGGAAGATATCGTGCATGAAGGACTGAAACACGGAAGGGGCATTAGAAAGCCCAAAAGGCATCACCAAGTACTCAAAATGGCCTTCGGGCGTATTAAATGCTGTTTTCCATTCATCGCCCTGCTTTATACGCACAAGATTATAAGCACCTCGAAGATCTATCTTGGTGAACCAACTAGCCCCCCTAATCCGGGCAAACAGATCGGACATCAGAGGCAAAGGGTACTGAAATTTGACCGTGATTTTATTTAGAAGGCGATAATCTATACAGGGTCTCAGGGAACCATCCTTCTTGGCCACAAAAAAGAACCCTGCACCCAAAGGTGACGAGGACAGACGAATATGCCCTTTCTCCAAGGACTCCTTTATATAGCTCCGCATAGCAGCATGTTCTGGTACAGATAAATTAAAAAGTCGACCCTTAGGGAACTTACTACCAGGAATCAAATTTATGGCACAATCACAATCCCTATGAGGAGGTAGGGCACTGGATTTGGGCTCATCAAATACATCCTGGTAATCCGACAAAAATTCAGGGACTTCAGAAGGAGTAGAAGAAGCAATTGACACCAAAGGAACATCGCCATGTACCCCTTGACAACCCCAACTTGACACAGACATTGCTTTCCAATCCAGGACTGGATTATGAACCTGCAGCCATGGCAGACCCAACACGACAACGTCATGCAAATTATGTAACACCAGAAAGCGAATAACCTCCTGATGTGCAGGAGTCATGCACATGGTCACTTGAGTCCAGTACTGAGGCTTATTCTTGGCCAATGGTGTAGCATCAATTCCCTTTAGTGGAATAGGGAATTGTAAAGGCTCCAAGATAAAACCACAGCGCCTGGCAAATGACAAATCCATCAAATTCAGGGCAGCGCCTGAATCCACAAAAGCCATAACTGAGTAGGATGACAGAGAGCAAATCAAAGTAACAGACAAAATAAATTTAGGCTGTACAGTACCAATGGTGACAGACTTAGCGAACCTTTTTGTGTGCTTAGAACAATCAGAGATAACATGAGTGGAGTCACCACAGTAAAAGCACAACCCATTCTGACGTCTGTGATTTTGCCGTTCAATTCTGGTCAGAATCCTGTCACATTGCATAGACTCAGGCTTCTGCTCAGAAAAGACCGCCAGATGGTGCACAGGTTTGCGCTCCCGCAAACGCCGATCAATCTGAATGGCCAAAGACATTGACTCATTCAGACCCGCAGGCGTGGGGAACCCCACCATAACATCCTTAAGGGCTTCAGAAAGACCCTTTCTGAAAATCGCTGCCAGGGCACACTCATTCCATTGAGTGAGCACAGACCACTTCCTAAACCTCTGACAGTAAACCTCTGCTTCATCCTGACCCTGAGAGAGAGCCAGCAAAATCTTTTCTGCCTGGTCTACTAAATTAGGTTCCTCATAAAGCAATCCAAGCTCCAGAAAAAACGCATCCACATTTAGCAATGCAGGATCTCCTGGCGCCAGGGAGAATGCCCAATCTTGAGGGTCACCACGTAACAAAGAAATAATAATTTTAACTTGCTGAGCAGGGTCACCAGAGGAACGAGGTTTCAGAGAAAGAAACAATTTGCAATTATTTTTGAAATTCAAGAACTTAGATCTATCTCCAGAGAACAACTCAGGAATCGGTATTTTAGGCTCTGACATAGAACTGTGCACTACATAATCCTGAATGCTTTGTATCCTTGTAGTGAGATAATCCACACTAGAGGACAGAGTTTGAATGTCCATATCTGCAGCTGAGTCCTGAACCACCCAGAGATCAAGGGGAGGAGAGAGGCTAAACACACTGCAGAGGAAAAAAAAAAACCTCAGAGCTTCTCTTATCCCTCTTTTGCGATGCATTAACACTTTACGGGCCTGCTGTACTGTTATGGTCCTGGTGGTTAGGACACATGAAATGACCTGATAGGTAAACTATAAATTAAGGACAAGCTCTGGGAATGTGGGAACTTTACTGACCGCAATCCTGATCCTATCAACACACACTATAGGCAGCCGTGGAGCGTTCCTGACTCTGCCTAGACGCCTCATCACAGCCTGAGAACTAGCTATCCCTAGAGAGAAACAAAGCCTCACTTGCCTCAGAGGAATTTCCCCAAAAGTGAAGACAGCCCCCCACAAATAATAACGGTGAGTTAAGGGGAAAACACAAACATAGAAATGAAAACAGGTTTTAGCAAATGAGGCCCGCTAATTACTAAATAGTCAGAAGATAGCAAGGAGTCGGTGCGGTCAGTATAAAACACTACATAAATTATCCACGCAGAGAATGCAAAAGACCCCCACACCGACTCATGATGTGAGGGGCGCAACTCCGCAACCCAGAGCTTCCAGCTAGCAGGAAAATAGCATATAAGCAAGCTGGACTGAACACATATACTGAGAAACATATTCACAAAAACAATGAGCAAAAATGAACTAGCATGAACTTAGCTTCTCCAAGAGGAGACAGGTCACAAGGGAAGTCCCAGAGAGATCTGAACCAGTACTGAATACAACGACAGCAGGCCACAAGTAAAGGTTCAGGTGGAGTTAAATAGTCAGCCAGCATAGCAGAAAACGAGGCAGCTGGGGCCCAGCTAAGACCAGCCGTAACACTCAAAGCCACCAGAGGGAGCCCAAGAACAGAACTCACAAAGTACCACTCATGACCACAGGAGGGAGCCCGAGAACGGAATTCACAACAACCAATGCTTTCTGGCTGATGTTTTGGTCACTTTTGAATGTTGGTTGTGCTTTCACACACGTGGTAGCATGAGATGGACTCTACAACCTACACAAGTGGCTCAGGTAGTGCAGCTCATCCAGGATGGCACATCAATGTGAGCTGTGGCAAGGTGGTTTGCTGTGTCTGTCAGCATAGTGGCTGGAGGCGCTACCAGGAGACAGGCCGGTACACAGGAGACGTGGAGGGGACCATAGGAGGGCAACAACCCAGCAGCAGCACCGCTACCACAGCATTTGCGCAAGGAGGAGCACTGCCAGAGCCATGCAAAATGACCTCCAGCAGGCCACAAATGTGCATGTGTCTGCACAAACGGTTAGAAACTGACTCCATGAGGATGGTCTGAGTGCCCGACGTCCACAGATGGGGGTTGTGCTCATAGCCCAACACCGTGCAGGACGCTTGGCATTTGCCACAGAGCACCAGGCTTGGAAAATTCGCCACTGGTGCCCAGTGCTTTTCACAGATGAAAGCAGGTTCACACTGAGCACATGTGACACGTGACAGTGTGTGGAGATGCCGTGGAGAGTGATCTGCCTGCAACATCCTTCAGCATGACCGGTTTGGCAGTGGGTCAGTAATGGTGTGGGGTGGCATTTCTTTGGAGGGACGCACAGCCCTCCATGTGCTCGCCAGAGGTAGCCTGACTGCCATTAGGTACCGAGATGAGATCATCAGACCCCCTGTGAGACCATATGCTGGTGCGGTTGGCCCTGGGTTCCTCCTAATGCAGGGCAATGCCAGACCTCATGTGGCTGAAGTGTCAGCAGTTCCTGCAAGATGAAGTAATTGAAGCTATGGACTGGCCCGCCCGTTCCCCAGACCTGAATCCGATTGAACACATCTGGGATATCATGTCTCGCACCATCCACCAACGTCACATTGCTCCACAGACTGTCCAGGAGTTGGCGGATGCTTTAGTCCAGGTCTGGGAGGAGATTCTCCAGGAGACCATCCGCCGCCTCATCAGGAGCATGCCCAGGCGTTGTAGGGAGGTCATACAGGCACACGGAGGCCGCACACACTACTGAGCATCATTTCCTTGTCTTGAGGCATTTCCACTGAAGTTGGATCATCCTGTAACTTCATTTTCCACTTTGATTTTGAGCATCATTCCAACTCCAGACCTCTGTGGGATATTAGTTGTGATTTACATTGATCATTTTTAGGTTTTATTGTTCTCAACACATTGCACTATGTAATGAATAAAGATTTACAACTGGAATATTTCATTCCGTGATATCTAGGATGTGGGATTTTAGTGTTTCCTTTATGTTTTTTGAGCAGTGTAGTTTGTTCATGGGGAAACCCCCTTTTAAAGTTTTGTGTTTTTCAAGGCAGGAAGTTGGAAATAAACATATGAGACAGCCACACTAATATACGCATAACCTATTGTTTTGGGGTTTTGTTGTTGAGGAAGCTTTGGCCAGGTCCAGACTCAAGATTCTTCCATTGTAAAGCTGCCACAAAATGCTGATTTAACAGTAGGATAAATGGACAGGCTGTGGATTTATGAATTTGGAAGGAAAGTCAATTTGCAGGATTGAAAAGTCTGCAGCATGGGACTTAGGTTTGTGAGGTCTCATCCATATGCCTCTTGGTATTACCCATTTCCGATTTGATCTGTGCAGATCCACAGGTAAAATCCTAAACATTGCTGACACATGTGGATGTAACTTTTTTTTTTTTTTTTTTTTTTTTTTAAGCCAAAGCTCGTGGCTCCTGATAGATGTGTGCCTGTCCATTACAAGTTTGTGATGGGCATTGTGTGGCTTGAAAAACGTATTTCCATTTAGGTGAAGAAGTGGCTAGCGTTAATGACTTGCTGAGGAATAGATAGGCAAAGAAAGCAAAACATTTAAGAGACATATGAATAAATGTATTCCACTTAAGGGGAACCTGTCACCCCCAAAATCGATGGCGAGGTAAGCTCACTGTCATCAGGGGCTTATCTACAGCATTCTGTAATGCTGTAGATAAGCCCCCGATGTTACCTGAAAGAGGAGAAAAAGACGTTAGATTATACTCACCCAGGGGCGGTCCCGCTGGGGTCCGGTCCGATGGGTGTCTCAGGTCCGGTCCGGAGCCTCCCATCTTCATTCCATGACGTCCTCTTCTGGTCTCAACCCTGCGGCGCAGGCGTACTTTGTCTGCCCTGTTGAGGGCAGAGCAAAAAGTACGCCTGCGCCGCGGCGTGAAGACCAGAAGAGGACGTCATGGAATGAAGATAGGAGCTTACCTCACCATCGATTTTGGGGGTGACAGGTTCCCTTTAAAGGCAACGCGTCGGAAACTTTACCTCTTAAAACCATTTATCACTTTTTAACTTTTACATACAATCCGTAGTCTGAAAGTGCATTGGGGCATAATGATGCCCTTCCAGCTCCTCGACCCACAGCTGTATCCCATGCCTAGCACCACCCACCTCAGGATGATCGACAGGTCATTGGCACTGGTAGAAGGCCAAACAGCTTGTAATCAGACAGGAGGGTGACGGGCGGAAGATATAGGGATACACAATCTAAATTGTAAAAGGGGTGTTGACATTTTTTGCTAGTTTCCCCTTTACACCAGCTGGTTCGACCCTACAAACTGCATATGAAACGCAGGAATAAGTACATTGCACTCATTGTCTGAACAGTTGGTGTCAAGAGTTTGGCTCTTTGCAGTGTTACAATATACACAAGTTGAAGGAAGAATCCAGCTCCAGCAGGTAAAATCAGCAAATCTTTAGATCAATAATAAAAGATAGGCATTGTGAATAATCAATTGTGTATAGTTGGTGTGGAAGAGGCATATCTGATAATCAGTAATCTCAACATGGCCCATGGTCACTGGTGAATTTTTCAGTTTGTACTCCGCTTCATTAGATTACTATGTTGTCAATAAAGTAATTTTCTAAAGCCAAATCTATTGTTTCATTTTCTTACCTTTACCTACATGTAGCCCTCTGCAAATCTGTACTGTGATGATGTATAGTGTACAGATATAATATATTTATTTCTGTTCAGAAAGAGGCATGATGGGGCTGGTCATATAGTGCAAGTTTTCATCAAACAATATGTAATTCCCACTTTTGGCTGGAAAAAAGAAAGTCAACAATTCAGAGACCGATCCCTGCTGTACTGGACCTAACTTGGTCAGAAAGGAAACCATAATGCTAATAACTAGATTTATCAGCTGGTGCATACACAGAAAGTTTCACCAACCTGTATGACTACATGAACAATCTTGAAGTGCAATAGGACAGGTATGGCTTTATAGGGATTGTCCGGCCTTAATCCTCACATTGTGGACACTGCATGCTGTGAGGATTCACTGGTAGCGAGTGGTCATGTGACTGCAAGGGTGTGATATGCATACTCCCAGCCACATTCCACTAGATGGGCATGACTTCGCTCAAGACAAAGTATTGATTGAGGACACAAACGGCGTAGTCGGAAGGTGGCGGGGAGTATGCATATCACATCCTTGCAGTCACATGACCACTCCCGGCGAATCCTCACAGCATGCAGTGCGCGCGATGTGAGGATTTCACAAGTCTGCAGCCATAGAGTGATTGCAGTCTTGTAGAATAAGAGCGGACAATCCCTTTTAAAGGAATATTCCAAAAATCGCAATGTGGTCTTCTACTAATGTACATACATAGTCATTTCTGCCAGAATAACTCCTTGTTAAATCAGCCTTGTTTTCCACATATCGCCCCTCTCCCCTTATAAGTGTACCCTCTAGAGTTTATTTAACCTCAACGCCATTAGATCAAAACTGGACCAACGTGAAGGTTTTATTTGTACGGCCATCTTTTGAAAGCCTTTTCATATAATCATGTGCACAAGTCCACATAGCCTAAAACATTCCGAAGAGATGAGCAAATCTGATGAGAGCTGAATCTGACCGATCACTCAAATTTGGCAGAGAAATTCCATTCACAATGAAGTTATCCAATGTGGATTCAATGTTCGTTGCCCAAAGCTCTGGGGTAAAAAAAAAAAATATGTAGTTCACCATTCACCAGTTCCACCTGCCATCCGGTCTTCTGTGTGGTCCAACCTCTTTACGATGTTGCCCAGTGAGCATTATCCTCCTCTCCCCTTCATTTGATGGTGAGGAGGATGGCGTGTGTCGGGCAGCATCAGACTTGGCAAAAAAAAATAAAAATTGAAAAGACAATAAGTGTATTAGGGTCTTACCCCAGTAGCAACAGGGAGACAGAAAGCAGTTATGCTCCACCTGGGGGGTAGTGAAGTCACAACCCCTTATCCAAGCGTAGGAAATAGGCTGCTGCATTGACAGTTTTATCCAGAGATGAGCAGGAGATGGGAATAATAGAAATGACGTTTATTTGTAAATGCGTTTCGAAGTGACACACTTCATCAGGACAAACCACAATGGGCAGCGTCAGAGGCTAGACCACGCAAGGGGAAAGGTGAGCAACAACCTTTCCTGCACCTCTACAATTCTGGCCATAATTTTGATGAATGCACACAAAGCGGATTCCAAAAACTATTTGGAAAATTAAATTCTCAAATTCACTCATCACTAATATTTCAGGTGTAAGACATTAATGTTCTGTGCAATGTTGTGGGGATGTAACAGCTGTACAAAGAGGAGAAATATGGGGGGGAATTTATCATTCTTTCTACACCAGTTTTATTGTGTTAAAAAAAAAAAAGACAAAATTTAGAGCTAGAAGTATTAGAACAAAATGTTGCAACTTTTTGCCCTTTGCCGCAACGAATAAACACACAAAAACCATTTCCAAAATGTACCCTTGAAAACTGGTGTAATTTGTAGCCGATATCTATGGCCGCTCCTAGCTGTCAAAAATAGTTTCCGATATACAGTCCAATAATGTGGCACGTTTCTTAAGATTATTTGTCCTTAAACTATGTTGTTAGGAAGAATTGACACAGTGATCACCGGGTACCATTAACTTATCATTGGTTTCCTCACTTTGATGCAAGAACTTTCTGCGGCTGTATTCTTGTTGAAAGCTCTGAATGAATGGAGAGAAACGTTCCCAGGATTCCACTGCAGTGGCGTCACTGACCGCGTCCCCTGCAACTTCAGCATGAATTCCAGAAAACGGCTTTCCTAACACGAGAACCGCCATATGCCATCCGAAGAATTTTATTATAACAAAAAAAAAAAAGTGCTTTGGCTTCTAGTTCAGACACAATTGATTCTCTTGATCATGAGACTGAAGCTGGCGACGGACGTTCGTTACATGTGTGCAGCGGAGTTCAGTGAGGAGTGCGTGTGTTCTGTGTGGCGTAATCTGCTGCCGGAAGCCGCTTCTCTACCCTGGGTTCAGAAGGGTTGGATGTTAGAATTCAACACCAATAGAACAGAAGGACAGCAGTCAAACATGAGTGAAGAAAAAAAAAAAATCTTTTTATTCTGCCTAATACCGAACAATGTTACTGTGAGCCCTCGCGGGCAGGGTCCTCTCTCCTACTTTACCAGTTGTGACTTGTATTGTTCAAGATTATTGTACCTGTTTTTATTATGTATACCCCTCCTCACATGTAAAGCGCCATGGAATAAATGGCGCTATAATAATAAATAATGTTACGATAATATCAGACTTTATCAAGAGTACCACCCTATAGTGCAAACAGCGTTACTAATTAGTTACACACGGATAGGAACCCGTATCCCCTCCCCCTTCCTAACAACTGCCCAGCAGTCCGCACTTCACATCTAAAAACTCCCTATATTACACATAGTACTGATTAAAAGACATTGTCTACATTACAGCAATTGAAAGACATACAGATCATGTGTCAAATGTCCTAAAATTAATTCAAAATCCCTACGGTGTCCGCTACCTTGTAGCCATGACAACAAGTCCACCATAGACGAGGAAGCAATTCAACGTACAAACTGGTATTGTCAGATATGGGGTCTAGTATAAGATCAATACAACATTAAGCGCCCCTAGGATGGGCAATTTTCCATATTTAGGGTGTGCTTGTTGTGGTAACATATTGAAGGGAGACTCTCACCCCCGAGGTGGTAAGAAATACAAAATAAAGGACCGATACCTGTTCCTGTAACTTATTTAATATCCTGTCCATATGGGGGAGACCACTATGGAAATATTATTTATATGACACCATTGATTCCATGGTGCTGTACATGAGAAGGGGTTACATACAAGTTACAGATATCACTTACAGTAAACAAACTAACAATGACAGACTGATACAGAGGGGCGAGGACCCTGCCCTTGCCGGCTTACATTCTGCAGGATTATGGGGAAGGAGACAGTAGGTTGGGGGTTGCAGGAGCT